>NC_090931.1:1484786904-1485086904 GCF_040938575.1 Ambystoma mexicanum
CTCTCTCTCTCTCTCTGTCTCCCTCAGTCTATTATGCCTCTCTTGCTGTCTCTCTCTCTAACGCCTCTCTTGCTGCACCCTCCTACCTGACTCTCATCTGACTTTTACTCCATGGAGGACAGACACGCTGGGTCCTCGACTCTCAACTCCTTCTCTCTGCCAACAAACTGGGGGATGGAAGGGGAAAGAGGGTGAGGGGCGGTGGGTGTTGTCATCCATTTTATATGTGCCTTGACACCGGGGAACTGGGCCCGCCCATCCCCTAGAAGGGAAGTGGGCATAGCCTGTCACCAAGGCCTAAAGGGGGCTCACTCCATCAAGGTGTTGCCAGGGACAGCAGAACCCACCAGAACATTCATATGTGCCGGGCATCGGTCTATCAATGGCTGATTGAAGAGAGATCTGTGCCATTAAAGCGGTGAGATCAGTGCTCCTGATCTCACTGCATGCCTGAGTGCTCCAAACACTACCTAAACCTGCACACCGGCACAGTCTAGCCCATCACACTCATGGGGCACCCCGGATGAGGGCTACATGTGCACTTCTCTGTTAACTGTGTCTGTTTATCTGCCTGGCTCCCTGCATGTGTCTGTCTCCCCATGTTTTGTGTCCACCTCCCTGTGATTGTCCCTCTGTCTCCATGTGTCCATCTGTGTCCCATGTCCATCCACCTGTCTCTATGTGTTTCGGTCTGTACATCTGGCTGTGTGACTGCTACGGTGTGTGTGTATGTGTGTATGCCTGTGTGGGTGTCATTCTAGGTGGTTTTGCTATCAGTCTCTCTCCCCAGACTGATTGTCTCCATGCCTTTGTCTCTCTATCCATTTCTTTGTATCTTTCTTCTATCCAGTGTCTGCCCCTCTGTGTCTGCCTCTCTCTCTGTCTTTTTCTCTCTGGCTGTCCCTATGTATCTGTTTGTTCTCTGTCTGGCTCTGTATGTATGTTTCTCTTTGTCTACCTCCCCGTGACTGTGTTTTCAGTGTCTGCCACTCTGAGTCTGCCTCTCTCTGTATTTGTGTGTCTCTGCCTACCTCTCTATGAATGTCTGTTCTCTGTCTGCCTCTCTATGTCTGTTTCTCTCTGTCTGTTCATCACTGTAGTTCTGTTCCTTGTCTTCCTCTGTAAATGTGTTTCCCTCTGTCTGCCTTTCTGCAACTTTCCAGTGCCTACTCCTCTCTGTCTGACTCTCTCTCTGCCTACCTCTCTGCAGCTGTCTGTTCTCTGCCTGCCTCTTTGTGTCTGTTTCTCTTGGTCTGCCTCTCTGTGTCTGTTCTCTGACTGCTTCTTTATGTTTGTTACTCTTGGGCTGTGATCTGAATACACAATGTATCATGACACAAGATAGGAAGAATACATTAAAATGGGCAAACAACTCCAAGTCTGGGAGACAGTGGTCAGAATATCTAAATTCAAGGGGCCTCTACATGCTAAATGGAGCTGCTGAAGGGGGCTGCCCTTCGAATCCAACATGGTCCCATGGCAATGCCTTCTCCACTTTGGATTATGTATTTGTCTCAGAAAAATTACGAATGAAAGAAACATCTATGGAAATAATCTGGGGAGAAGGGAGTGATCATGCTCGGCTAAGAGTTAAAATTACGAGCTCAATGAAAGATAAGTCGGCTAAATACTCACAGGACCTACTATTGAGGAAAGGCAAAGCAGTCTTGGTTAAAAATAAAAGAGAGGGGCGAAATTTGAATGAGAAGTTAAATCGTATCTCATTAGAAGAACAAAAAGAGAATTGTAAACCTTTCTGCTTTCAGCCATTTATTTGGTAAGTGCACCGCTCGATAGCAGAAGCCTAGTAAAAGAAACTCATTACTTACACTCTTTTGATGAGGAGACATGGATCCAAAAAAGGTCCTTAAGGCGTGAAGTTAGACGGTAAAAGTACTCTATTACGAACTCATCTTAACATCATATAGAACAGAAAAAGCTGCTTAGGAATTATAAGCAATGGTCACGGTCAAGAAAGATCCTCCGTCATCAACAGGACAATGAACAGATGCTGCAGGCTCTTTGTGAAAATAGTACCCGCAATTTCTGTTCAATGTTTAATAGTAAGGGAAAGAAATCAGCCAGTAACATCACCCAATGCAAACTGGTTCCAGAAAATAGGTGGATAGACTATGTGACAATGAACTTTAAAAACACGTCAGCTATTTTGGAAAATCAACAGGAGGTCGCCAGGTGGGAACTTAACTTTTATGTAAAACTAATAGAAGACCTAATAATGAGCGCCTCATCATCAAAGGCAGCGGGCCCAAACGGGCTAACTTATCAGGTTCGAAAGTCAACACCTGGGCGACACTTCTCAATAGCCTTTATAGGGAAATACTAGAGTCAAAATGCTTCCCTCTTTCTTGGAAACGAGCAATCATAATACCATTCTTCAAAGGAGGGGACAGATCATTGCCCGAAAATTATAGGCCCATCGCCCTCTTGGACATCGAGATCAAGATATTCATGCGGATACTCTTATTAGAGTTAGAGGATTGGGCCAAATCAAGCAACATCATCTCCAAATTCCAAACAGGCTTCAGGCGAGGAATGTCTACAACATTAAATGGCCTCACAGAGAGAGTCCGCTTTTTGGAGCCTGGGTAGATCTCTGTAAAGCATTTGACCTGGTAAAAACGGAGTTATTGTGGGCATAATTGAGAAGGTGGGGTCTTCCAAACAAGCTCCTGGCGATTTTAATTGAGCTTCATAAAAACACCTCGCTCGTGGTAAGATTAGATGAGGCTGGTCATCTCATCTCTCTAGTACAATCAGCGTGGAGCAAGGTGTGCGACAGGGTTGTATGGGAGCCCCCTTTTTCTTCAACCTATACCTGTCAGATCTGGGAGACTTTGTACAAAAATGGACCATGGCAAGTCCCAAACTCAACTCCAGTAAGGTTTTTTGGCTCGCCTATGCAGATGACATCGTCCTGATTGACAGGATGGAAATAGGTCTGCAGCACTTACTTAATCGGCTAAGTGAATACACTAAACTAAATGGACTACAAGTTAACCCAAGAAAGTCAAAAATTCTGGTGCTGAAACACCCAAAAAAGCAAATTAACTTTGGCAAATGTTTTTTTTGAAGGAGAGGCTATTGCAAGGCTAGACAAATTAGTCTATCTGGGTTGCACGATGTTTGCCTACCCAACAGTTAGTAAAGTGGAACTTGAAATCAGATCTAAAGCTGATAAAGATCTTCTTTGAGCTTTGTAAATGTTCAATAAAACCATTAATAAAGTTTTATAATGCCAAAGTAATTCCTGTGATATTGTATGGGTTGGAGGCTCAACCAAAGCTCTGGGAGTTGGAGTGGCAACAGGTGAAGGGTCACATTTGGAAGAGCTTGTTGGGCCTACCCAGCTGTTTGCCCATTCAGGTTTTAAGGTTTGAGTTTGGCCTAAAATCTTTGCAGCAACAGGTAACTTGGAGATTGTTATCTCTCTACAGGCTAATAATAATTCCACAAAAAGACTCTCTTTACGACGATGTTAATCATCATTTCCAAAAGGACAGCCCGAAGATTCTCCATGATCTGGCTATAAAAGTTAAAAGAAATCTGGAAGGTGCTGATTCAACAGTAACAACCCTGAAAGAGAATCCATTGAAAGCAAAGAAAGAACTGGATACAATGGACTGGATTAAAACAGGACTGGAAATGAGGCTGGTAAAACCGAAGAATGGCTTCCTAGTAGTGGGAAAAAAATTGGGAGATTCGCCCAATTATCTACTAAAACATCCCAGTAGTGAATCAAGATACGTTTTCCTTAGGGCCCGCCTAAATCTAATTCATACAGGTGAGATCCTAAGCATTAGAGGCCAAAGTCAGAACATCATATATTTTGTAAAATCTGTGTAACCCAAAATAAGCAAAATCTGCACCACTTACTCATAGAATGGAAAGGAACTTGGGAGACTAGAGTCCTCTATTTTGGCAAATTTGTGCATAAAATGGACTGCTTGCATTCAGAGAACTTTTGGAATCGCTTGATCTCGGGCATAACACCGCCCTGACGATAGCAGTAGGTCAGGTCCTTTCAAAGCTAGGCATGGCCCATCCAAGCGCTGGGCAATCTGGGATCAATGCCTCCACAGTTATTATGTCTTAATATAGCTGTAGTAATTAATAATCTAGTATGGGGTGCAGGTTTTTGAGGAAATTAAGGTTTTCTATTGTTCCTCTTTTTCTCTTCACTTTTTAGGTCTTTTATATTTTTTCTCTTCTGATTTATTGTTTTTAGGCCTGTCTTGTATTGCGTTGAAATGTTTTGTAAGTTAATTGTATTTTTACTGTGGCAAATATGTAAAATGTTGATTTTTTAAATATTTTGTAAAGATCTATTTGATCCAAACAAATAAAACAAAAAATGTTTGTTACTCTCTGTCTGCCTCTCTGCATCTGTTCTCTGTCTGTCCCTCTGTGACCGTCTCTCTCTGCCTGCCCCTCTGTGTCTGTCTCTCTCTGCCTGCCCCTATGTGTCTGTCTGTTCTCTGTCTGCCTCACTATGTCTCTTTCTCTTTGTCTGTTTCTTTCCGCTAATTGATTCTCCATGTGTGTCACTCTCTGTCTCCCACGCTGTTCTTTGTCTGTCCCTCTATGTCTGTCTCTCTCTGTCTGCCTATGTGTCAGTCTGTTTTATGACTGCCCCTCTGTCTGTTTCTCTCTGTCTACTCCTCTGTGTAGGTCTGCTCTCTATCTGTCTCCCTGCCTCTTTCTCCCTCTCTGCGGCAGTCTTTTCTCTTTGTCTGTCCCTCTGTGTCTGTTTCCTGTCTGCCCTTTCTCTCTGCCTCTCTGTGTCTGATGCTATGTGCCTGTCTGTTCTCTGTCCACCTCTCTGCTTCTGTTACTCTCTGCCTGCTGCTTTGTGTCTGTCTGTTCTCTACATACCTCTATGTGTCTTTGTCTCTATTGGCCCCTGTGTCTTTTCTCTGACTTCCTCTCTGTGTGCTGTTACTCTCTGTCTGTCATTCTGTGGCTATTCTCCCTCTGTCCCTCTGTGTCTTTCTTTATCTGTCCACCACTCTGTGGCTGTTTCACTGTCTCTGCTCATCTGTGTTTGTTCCCTCTCTGCCTCACTGTGTCTGTTACTGTCTGCCTGCCTTTTTGTCTCTGTGAGTTCTCTGTCTGCCTGTCGCTCTGTCTCTGCCAGTTCTGTCTGTCTGTCTGTGTCTTTTCTGTCTGTGTCACTCTCTCTGCACCTGTCTGTTCCCTGTCTGCCTCACTGTGTCTATTACTGTCTGCCGGCCTCTCTGTCTCTGTCTGTTCTCTTGTCTGCCTCTGTGTCTGTTCTCTGACTGCCTCCATGTGTCTGTTACTCTCTCCCTACCCCTCTGTGTCTTCCCCTCAGTGGCTATTCTATCTCTGTCCCTTTGTGTCTTTCATTATCTGTCCACCACTCTGTTTCGCTGTCTCTGCTCATCTGTGTGTCTGTTCCCTCTCTGCCTCACTGTGTCTGTTACTGTCTACCTGCCTCTCTGTCTGTCTGTTCTCTTGTCTGCTTCTTGCGCTGTGTCTGACTATTCTTTATCTGTGTGTGTTATGCTCACCTGGTCTCTGCCGGGGCGTTGGGGCACAGTTGGAGCCCTCCCTCGACTTGGCTCCCCTGTATCGGCTGTCTTCCCCGGCTGCTGCGGAGTATGTTGCTCTGGATGCTGGTTTCGCCCCTGGGAGAGGAGGAGAGGTAATGAGGATGGTGCAGAGTTATTATGAACTCCCTCCCCCCTTTCAGCCAAAACAAAGTGCGCAAGAGCCTTCCCATGCAAGCTCACCTGATATTTTGTAATGCTTGGCTCTCCGTCCTGCTTCCTTCAGCAGGGGCACGTTGACTGGGCCTAGTTGCTTCACTGGACTGCAAAGTGGTGATCCAGACCAGCTGTGACCAATCCACTTGGAGGGTAAGTCTTGGGTTGTAATAATTGTTCGCTTTTCAATAATGTCTTTAACAATGAGTCTTGACTTGATGGTAAGTAATAACGATGTCTTGTAATGTCTCTGCTCTTCTCTAGGTGTAAAGATGATATATTGGAAGCGTGGAGCGGAACCTGGGATTCCCTAAGGAGGATGGACTCTCAAGGCCAACAGGGAAGTGGCTGTTATGATGGGAGTCAACACTCAGGTATAATGCGGCCAAGAGTTCGTTATTATGAGGTTTTAACCTGTTGTGTTCTTTTCACCTTATAGGAGCGGTCCGACGGCGTGGAGCAGAGTCCGGATGCTTGAAGACAGTTCAGCGGCTCCGGAGGAAGATACCACGATAAAGCAGAGAAGAAGCGAAGACTCCCGTGTTGCTGGAAGCCCGAATCGGGTGAAACAAGGCCCCGACTCTGATGGACTGCAGGTAGGGTGCGCGCACAGCGATGGAGTGGCTGGGATCAGGTAAGCGCGCCTTCAGCGATGGGGCGGCTGGAATCAGGTAGGTGTGCCTTCAGCGATGGAGCGGCTGGAATCAGGTAAGCACGCCTTCAGCGATGGAGTGGCTGGAATCGAGTAAGTGCGCCTTCAGCGATGGAGCTGCTGGAATCAGGTAGGTGTGCCTTCAGAGATGGAGCAGCTGGGATCAGGTAGGTGAGATGATCTTCAAAGGATGGAGTACCGGAATCGAGGTGAAGAACAGCTTTAAGCGTCACGCTGCTAAGCAGAGTAACGCGAAGTGAGGGCATGTGGTTGGGCTGGCCTTATATAGGCTGGCTCCAGTCCCTCCCTTTAGCCACACCTTGTGGCTCCACCTTGCCCCACCCAAGGGCTTCAGCATGTGCCTCCCAATGCTGTTCTATGGCCATGCCCTGCCCTGATGCATGTGTCTTAGGCATAGAGTGTGCAAAGCACACATTTCCATGAGCCTGGCGCCAAAGGTGCCAGGACTGGTTCCATGTGGACCCTGGGGGTGATGAAGGCCTGGGCCCTTCCCCTAAGGCCATGACAGCCTGCCTGTGGCTTTTCTTTCGACCTCTCTGTCTGTTTTATTCTCTCTGTACCTCTCTCTGTTCCCTGTCTGCCTCTCTCTGTCTGTTCCCTGTCTGCCTCTCTGTGTCTGTCTGTTCCCTGTCTGCCTTGCTGTGTCTGCCTGTTCTCTGTCTGCCTCTCTGTGTCTGTTTCACTCTCTCTGCCCATCTGTCTGTCTGTTCCCTGTCTGCCTGTTCCCTGTCTGCCTCTCTGTGTCTGCCTGTTCTATTTCTGCCTCCCTGTGTCTGCCTGTTCCCTGTCTGCCTCCCTGTGTCTGATTGTTCTCTGTCCGCCTCTCCATGTCTGTTTCACACTCTCTGCCCATCTACCTGTCTGTTCCCTGTCTGCCTCTGGGTGTCTGCCTGTTCCCTGTCTGCCTCTCTGTGTCTGCCTTTTCTCTGTCTGCCTCTTGGTGTCTGCCTGTTCCCTGTCTGCCTCTCCGTGTCTGTTTCACTCTCTCTCCCCATCTGCCTGTCTGTTCCCTGTCTGCCTCTCAGTGTCTACTTGTTCCCTGTATGCCTCTCTCTGTCTGTCTGTTCCCTGTCTGCCTCTCAGTGTCTGCCTGTTCCCTGTCTGCCTCTCTGTGTCTGTCTGTTCCCTGTCTGCCTCTCTGTGTCTGTCGGTTCCCTGTCTGCCTCTCAGTGTCTGCCTGTTTCCTGTCTGCCTCTCCGTGTCTGTTTCACTCTCTCTGCCCATCTGTCTGTCTTTTCCCTGTCTGCCTCTCTGTCTGTCTGTCTGTTCCCTGTTTGCCTCTCTGTGTCTGTCTGTTCCCTGTCTGCCTCTCTGTGTCTGTCTGTTTGCTGTCTGCTTCTCCGTGTCTTTATCACTCTATGCCCATCTGTCTGCCTTTTCCCTGTCTGCCTCTCAGTGTCTGCCTGTTCCCTGTCTGCCTCTCCATGTCTGCTTCACTCTCTCTGCCCATCTGTCTGTCTTTTCCCTGTCTGCCTTTCTGTGTCTGCCTGTTCCCTGTCTGCCTCTCTGTGTCTGTTTCACTCTCTCTGCCCACCTGTCTGCCTGCTCCCTGTCTGCCTCTCTGTGTCTGCCTGTTCCCTGTCTGCCTCTCTGTGTCTGCCTCTTCCCTGTCTGCCTCTCTGTGTCTGTCTGTTCCCTGTCTGCCTCTCTGTGTCTGCAAATAACAAGGGGGGTCCTGAGAGACTCTCTGCCTGAGTCCTGGTTACATGAGCCTTACCCAGAGTCTTTAGCTCACTATCTTTCACAGAGGAGAAATATCCTAAACAGATCAGTCTTTATCCTGCCCTGAAATGCTAGGCACTTCTCCTCTGAACAAGAGTACCAACAGCAAACCCAGACACTTGTTTCGGTCTGGTTGAACCTCATTAGTAGGGTGTAGCTGTGCCTCTCTAAGAATAGTGAGCAAGGGGTCCACGTCTGGATTCCCCTAGTAACTTAGGGTGAGACCCAAAGTTACTTGAAATATGCAAATAACAAGAGGGGTCCTGGGAGACTCTCTGCCAGACATGAGTCCTGATTACAAGATCCTTACACAGAGTCTTTAGCTTACTATCATTTCACATAGGAGAAATATCCTAAACATATCAGTCTTTGTCCTGCCCCAAGGAAGTCCAGCACAATTCTCCTCTGAACAAGAGTACCAACTGCAACCCCAGACACGTGTTTCGGTCTGGTTGAACCTCATCAGTATGGTGTAGCTGTGCCTCTCTAAGAATAGTGGGCAAGGTGTCCACGTCTGGATTACCCTAGTCACTTAGGATGAGACCCAAAGTAACTTGAAATATGCAAATAACAAGGGGGGTCCTGGGAGACTCTCTCCCAGACATGAGTCCTGGTTACAAGAGCCTTACCCAGAGTCTTTAGCTCACTATCTTTCACAGAGAAGAAATATCCTAAACATATCAGTCTTTGTCCTGCCCAGGGCAGTCCAGCACCCAAAAGCTAAGCAATTCTCCTCTGAACAAGAGTACCAACAGCAACCCCAGACACGTTTCGGTCTGGTTGAACCTCATCAGTAGGGTGTAGCTGTGCCTCTCTAAGAATAGTAAGCAAGGGGTCCACGTCGAGATTACCCTAGTAACTTAGGGTGAGACCCAAAGTTACTTGAAATATGCAAATATGCAAATAACAAGGGGGGTCCTGGGAGACTCTCTGCCAGACATGAGCCCGACATGAGTCCTGGTTAGCCTTGCCTAGAGTCTTTCGCTCACTATCTTTCACAGAAGAGAAATATCCTAAACATATCAATCTTTGTCCTCCCCCCCCCTTGTTATTTGAATATTTCAAGTAACTTTGGGTCTCATCCTCAGTTACTAAGGGAATCCAGATGTGGATCCCTTGGTCACTATTCTTAGAGAGGCACAGCTACACCCTACTGATGAAGTTCAACCAGACCGAGACACGTGTCTACTCTTGTTCAGAGAATTGCCTAGCATTTCGGTGCTGGACTGCCCCAGGGCAGGACAAAGACTGATATGTTTAGGATATTTCTCCTCTGTGAAAGACAGTGAGCTAAAGACTCTGGGAAAGGCTCTTGTAACCAGGACTCATGTCTGGCACAGAGTCTCCCAGGACCCCCCCTTGTTATTTGCCTCTCTGTGTCTGTCTGTTCCCTGTCTGCCTCTCTGTGTCTGTCTGTTCTCTGTCTGTATTGCTGTGTCTGTTTCTCTCTGTTCTTACCTCTCCCAATGCCCTGCACACAGCTGCCAAGTCGCCCCATATCATGTGTGACACCTTCAACCAGTCCTGTTTTTTCACGCTACATGCTTGGACACATAGGCACACATGCAGCACACTCTCATTAGGACACATTAAACTACAAGCTACTGCATGCAACATGTAAAACCAGGACAGTGTTAAGGCGCGACGCAGGACATGGGGCCACTTGGCAGCTGTGCCTGCAGTCTCTTCACTCTCAATGTTTCTATGTCACTCTCTCCTCCTGTCCTCCTATAACCACAAAATCCGCTGTACTTTAACTCAAGTGGAAAACAATTTTGCAAACAGAGTGATTCAGGCGGTCCTAATTTTAGAACAGTTTCTGCAGCTTCAGTGGCAGGAGTGACCGCCGCCCTTCCTCATCCTGCCACCCACTTCATCCGCCAGTAACCCTGGCACCCAAGTACCCGTAAAGAATGCCCCCCCACCCTGTATTTTTTTGTGATTTGTAGCGCCAACTGTGGACACTGTAGCTTCATGGCGCTGCTGAGTGGGTATTTACAGATTTTGGGTGGGCCTTGCTTGCTCAGGCCCCACCCTGTCTACGCCTCTGTAGGCCAGAGGAGTTCTCATAGCCTGTGGCGCCGCCCCGTGGAATAGCCGGCTGCCTCCGGGCCTCAGACTGGAAGAAAGCCACCTGGGTTCCGCATGTTATGCCACCAAAGCTGCTGTTGCCTGAACTCTTTGGGAGAGGGTTGGGAGCAGCAGGACCCATGCCAGGGCATGGGAGTGGTCTGGTCTGTGGATCTGAAAGGCTTAATGGGGGAGAAGGAAAATATGCGGTCAATTGGTCTGCAGCGGTTCTTGCCAGTGGAGGACAAGGCAGGCAGGGCACCGAAGGAGGGATAAAGGAACGCGTCGGACCAGCGGCCGGGCAGAGGTAGCAAAGAGGAGGAGAGTCAATGGTTTGAGGTCTGAGAGGAAAAGCAAAGGCGAGGAGATGGAACTTTGCAGGACACCACAGCGAAGCACCGTGGCCGCGCAGAGGCTGTCCACTTTGACATGGAGTTCTCTGTCAGAAAAGAGGCGACATATTTACGTGCTAATCACGTGATGCGGAAGCATGCTTAAACATGAGCCAGGGCGGTGGAATGGTTCACCGGGCTGGAGGATGCTGACAGATCTAACAGGAAGTGGGGAGGTGGGGTTTTCTTATCTACGGACATCGAAGCCCATGCCCCAGCTTGACCTGAAACCTGATTGGTGGGCCTGCAAGAGACTCTGTGCTTCTAATCCCGATGGGCCTTCCCGCCCAGTTACTGCCCCTCCCCGCCCAAAACACATCCTCCTGAGAAGTCTTTCAGCTCACTTTAATCAAGTCTTTCCATCAAACGTTTACTTGAAGTGCCTGCCACTGTTTTTTTCAAAGCAGTGGCCTGGGAGTTAATGGCCACAGCTGTAATAAAAATGACTTAACCAGGTGTGGCTTCAGCTGCTCTATTTATAAATGTCATATCATATCATAATGACTATGCGTGTCCTTCACTGAACTCCTATTAAAAACAAACATTGGCAAAGCCAAACATTTTGGCTTGTGTATAAGTATTAGCCATTTGCCAGGTACTGCTATTAAATGCCCAGGTGCTCACACCATTTTGCACCTGCTATCATCAATGGCCAGTTAATACCACTTGGCAAGTGCCTTTCCCAGGCCCACCCAATAGCCCAAACTGTTGGCATTGCCAATGGTTGTTTTACTATGGTGGTCATGTGGTTGAAGTAAGAGAGGGCAGCATCAGCCATTATTACTGGTGCTGGGAGTGCGCCATTGGATCTGGTTGGGTTGGTGATCTTTGCCTGGACAGATCTAATCTTTCGGTGGTAGAAGGGAGACTTGTTACCTGCAAGAGATTGTGAAGCTACAGGGAAGCAGGATACGGGCCAGAGGAGACCATAACGCCCTGTAGATTCGGAACAGCTCTGCTGCCCGCTGGTTTCCTTGTGGATGCGGTCGCTCAGGAATCCTTCTTGTCCCTAGTTATGGTGGCGGCATATCTTACTGACTGTCTAGAACCAGCTGTTTTGTCCTCATGGTCTTTGGGTTTGTACCAGCGTGTCTCTAATGCTGTATTAGTTCTTTTGAGAAGAGCAAGCTTGCAGTCTAACCACCCATTCATTTGCGCTGGCGATTTGATGTTCTTGGTGATGGTGGTGGCAAGGATGTCCAGGGTTCTAGGAAGTTGCTTGTACACGTTATTCTGCTCTCAGGCAATTACGATAGTTTGGTGGTGGTTTTGTAGGTATGGCAAAGTGCTCTGCACGGACTCGTTTAATGGGTCCGCCCCATATGGAACCCAGAGACGGAGACGGCTGCTGGCTCGAAAGCTTCTGTGGCCTCTCAAGTTTGGTCAATGGTCTGTCCATGAAAGAGGGGTGACTTGGAAGTCCACAAGCCATAACTCGGGTGAAGAGATAATGGTAACTAGGGTGTGTGTTGCGTGCATGTCGAGGTCCAACGAGCCACAGGGGCAACATAATTAGTAGTCGGAGTGGTTGGTGGGGCAGTCAAGCCACACACTGACATCACATTGGCTATTGTTTGAAGTTCCGAGGTGGTCTGGCAATTCTTCATCAGGTGGCAGGGAATCCCCTGCAGGCCTGTAGAAGGTGAGGGTTGTGATGCAGATATGGGGCACCCCTCAACACCAGTCAATAAAACAAAGGTCCCCTTGTATGCTTCTGTTCTATAAAGCAGGAGCTTCACTTAAGCACCTACAGTGACATGGCTGTAATGGCGCTTCATCACTAGGAGCACTCACAGAGCTCTTACGTTGTCCCATGTGACCATACCCGCCTACTCTCCGGATTTATCCTGGAGACTTCAGGTTTGTATGCTCTTCTCCAGGGCCCCGGGGAAGAGCGTGGAGTCTCCAGGATTTTACAGCTCTTCCAGTAACTCTGCCCACGCCTCGATGCGATTGGCTACAAACAGACCGATAGTAGCCAATCGCACCGAGATATGGGCAGATGAGCATAAATCTGGCTCAGATTGTTATGTTATGTTATTTGGCATTTATATAGCGTCCTACATATAAATGGTATGCTCTCAAAGTGCTTGTGGGTTGAATGCCCTTGGGGACCACAGTCCAGGTCAGTTGAGAGAGTAGGTAGAAGACAGTGCTTGGGTCACTCAATATGCGTGCAACCAGTGTGATTTGCGTGATGGTGGCTGCATCCTAACACTATGTGTGGTAGTAGTGAGAGATCAGTCGAATGTGTGCAGTCAGGTGGTTGGTCTCCGAGACTGCATTCTGGCGGCATTAGGCCGAAGACAGTGCTTGTGCCACTCAATATGCGTGCAACCAGTGTGATTTGCATGATGGTGGCTGCATCCTAACACTATGTGTGGTGGTAGTGAGAGATCAGTCGAATGTGTGCAGTCAGGTGGTTGGTCTCCGAGACTGCATTCTGGCTGCATTAGGCCTGTGTAGGACGTTTATGTGTGCAGCTAGGCAAATTTTTTTCGTGGGGTATAGCTGCGTTCAAACTGGTTGTTGAGGTGTTCTTGGAGAATTGTTCATATGTGTGCAGCGAGACCGAAATTGATCGAGGGGGTGTAGCTGCGCTCTATTGTGTGTTGGTGTAGAGTAGAGAGTGAGCATAGAGGTAGGAGAGGTGAGTGTCTGGAGTGGATGATTTACTCTTAGTATCCCACTGTTCCTGGTTACTTTCTGGGTCTGGATGAGCTGGCAGTGGTCGTCCTCATACTTCGCGGTAGCGGTACTCTGAGGTAGGTTCACAGGTTGGACCGGAGTAAGTTAAGATTTGCACGGTCAGAGGGTCATTATTCTTCGACTCAGCACTATGTATCAGGGAGTCCATTTTCCGGGTCCCTGGTTGTGGTTTATGGTGGGTTACAGGGCAGGTCTTGCCAGGATACTGGTTATAGTCAGGACATACCTCGCAGCAACGTAGTCCTATCGGGGCAGTGGTGCTAAAGGACAGGCTGGACAGAGGCATCGTAGAGCCTGGTTGCTTTAGTGACTTAGAGTGGCATCATTTGATGTTGATTTTTGATTGTGGGCGGAGTCTCTGGGAAAAGGGGACAGGGCGCCCAATGACGTCATCCTCCGGTTTTTCTTTAGCAAATGTAGGCACCTTTCCTTCCCATTCCAGTTTTCCCCGTTGCATTTTGGGAAACAGGAAGCAGCCTGCAAAGAATGACACTAAGAATGTGTCAGCCACTTGCTTTGGACATGGGACAGCTTGAGAGCTCTGCCTTCACTAACATGGGACAGCTTGAGAGCTCTGCCTTCACTCACATCGGACAGCTTGAGAGCTCGGCCTTCACTCACATGGGCAGGAGCAGGGAACCCGCAGGGCTATCCCGGGTGACTTCAGTGCAGAGCAATCTCACGGTGAGTGCCCTGGCTACTTCCTGGTTATCCTGGCAAGCTGCAGAGGACTAGTTTCATTTCATCACAGTACTGAGGCCTGGACATCTATATTCTGTAGGATGTACATTCCGTGATGTCACTGGGATTTACACTGCACGCTGCTGCTGAAAGAGAAGGGGGTGGTGTGAGGCTAGTGGGTCAGAGGGAACATGCAGGATAGCTTTGCTGCTGTGGAGATTCCCGCAGACCGGAAGCGCCCTGAGCGCTGCACGCGGGTCAGTTTCTGGGTGTTCTGTCTTGAGACCATCGAGTCATTTCTGCCCAGAGGAGAGCCTGGGTGTGGGGACATCACGTGATCGCGGGAGCGTGTTCTCGCGAGATCTCGGCATGACGTGATCTCGCGAGCCCACACTCCGCGGGAAAACGTTCCCGCCAGTGTTGATGCAGCGGCAGACCAAGCAGGTCATGCCACAGCGCTGCTCCTGATAAGGAGGCAATAACAGGCGGTTTTGAGCAGCCTCCAGTCACAGCTTCTAGGGCATAAGTCCACAGCCACAGGAGGCTACATGGGGGCCCTAGAAGCTTGCAGCGTGCCATCATTGTGCACACCCTTCCCACAGTGAGTTAACTGGGAAGCCATGAAGTTGAACTGAACCGAACTGTGAGTAAATGTTTGTCCCGAGTTAAGGCAGTTTAAGGTCCACCCGTTTGTCTTACAATAAAGACAGTTGGAACCCCTTACAGCATCCTGTCGTCCTTTAAGGCCACAACACTGTGTCCTGTGCCTGCGGCGCTAGAATGCAGCGCCTGGACTCTGCTGTATACACTGTAGTATTGTAGCGTTCTGTGCTTTGATTCTGGCTGTGTAGTTGCCGTGTGCAAGTGGTTTAGTTGGTTTCCATAGCTGCGCAGCGCAGAGGAGGAGAATGCAGCCAGGCCGGTTAGTGGAGGGCCCCGTGGGCAGTTTGGGGCATCCGTACGGTGTGGCCAAAGAGACGTTTCGGTAGTGTTGCCAAGGAGATGTCCCGGGGCACCCTGGAATGGGTGGATATCACTGTCAGTGGGCACTGACTGGTCCTGGATGAGAGTGAGGGACCACCGGGAGGAGTGGATGACAAAGGGAGCATGCAGAATACGGGATCAGAGTCCGGGTGGGGTCCCTGGGAACACCTCAGCATCCTCCGAGGTCAAAGTGCCAGATCTATGTGCCAGTCATGCCAATTAAATTGGGCATCAGAGACCAAAAGCACAGTAGGGCACTAATTCCAATGGGCACCAGAGGGTGGGAAACCGGGGAGCAAAACGCCTGGGGACCAAATTTTTATTGATTTATTATGGGTTTATTTGTATAGCGCTAAAGCCCCAAGGCATCAAAGCGCTGTGACATAAAATAAGAGCAGACAATAGCAGAGAGCAGTCCAGTGGGGTCAACGTATCAGTGGGTGTATTTGCAGATCCCAATGTAGTCAGGTAAAGGATTCAGAGAAAAGGAAAGTTTTCCTGAAGGAAGTAAGAATAGGATCAGACCTGAAACCCAGAGTTGGCATCTGCCATAGAGCGGGCACAAGAAACTGGAACCATCTACCGCCCGCTCGGGTACGCTGCATGCTTTTGCTGGTTAGTAGCTGCTGTGAGCAGGAACGCAGGGCGGGGAACTTAGACCACTGTGGGCGAGCTTTAAGGTAGGCTGGCGCTTCGCCATACAGGCATTTGTGGGTGATGGTTAGGGTCTTACATTTGGCCCATTGTGCCATGGGCAGCAAGTAAAGTTCTTTTAGTGTGGGCGATATATGAGTGTGCCTGGCAACACTGGCCACCACCGGAAGTCTAGCAACTTCGCAAGCTGGTGCCCCCATCAGTAGTGCGTTGCCATAGTCTAACCTGCTCTGGCAATGGTGGCGGCATTGGAATCCGATATGAAGGGCGTGATCTGCCGGAGCAATGATGGCAAGCACTACCCGTAGCAGAGACATGCGCATACATACTCCATTCCCAATATAAGAAGATTCCTAATGACCTCCTCATTATTGGGATGGAATAGGTGCCATAGAGTCATCGGCATTTCCCAGTTTCTTAGTTGTGTTTTGGGCGATCAATGATAGTAGCTCGGTGTTCTGATCATTTAAACAAAGCCAATGATCTCCCATCCAGCCGCTGACCACTCCAAAGGGGTCGTTGACCTGGCAGGTGTCTATGGCCATGCCACCAGATAGTGTGAACATCAGCTGGGTGTCATCGGCATAGTTTTGGAATATCATTTTTCTTTCATACAGCGGATCGTGATTGGATAAGCTTTAGATGGAGAGACAGGCCCATCACTACTGAGGAAGACCTGCCTCGCAGAAAAGAGTTAATCCAATTAAAAGCGAGTTGCCCGAGGTTAAGGTCTGAGGCAAGACGCGTCCTAAGGATGTCATGATCTAGAACATCAAAGGCGGCCGTGAGGTCTAAAAGCATCAGCAACCTGGACTTGCCTTCATCGAATATGTTGAGTATTAAATATCCAACATTGATGCTTCTGTGCTATGTACAGGGGGACGCCCGCCCGACTGGTAAGTCCGACAAAGTGCTGTATTTGTAAGTAAACGAATTTGTCAAACATTTTCAAAAGAATGCTGAAATTAGTAATGGGACGATAATTGGCTGGGTCGAATGAATCAAGAGGAACCTTTTCAATGATATACGTGATGCCCGTTTCTTTCCGCGAGCTCGGTATGAGACCGCTGCGAAACGGCTAATTTACAAGTGCCGAAATATCCTGGACCAGGCACGAGGAGCATTCTTTCGTGATTATTCCGCGGCATGTGTCAATTGCACAGTGACCAGCTTTAAGCCCTCTGACATCTTTCCGAAGATCCTGCGGGATTGAAAGGAGCCTCGTGAAGCTGATGAGACGAACTCTTATCTTCAATGGAGTTCCTGATCTTATGAATTGTAATCACAAAGTAATCCATGAGCTTATTACACCATTCAGGTGAAGCAGGGGGGCCGGTGGTAACGACATGCCCTTTATCAAGACGGCTCTATAGGCTGAGCAGCTCTTTGGAGGAGTTCACAGCCAGGGAGATGTTGTTATGTATGTCTGTTTTGGTGGTTAATAGAGTTGCCCTGTGTTGGCCTGTGCCAGAGTCACTCCTGCTTGTGCTCTCTGAGACCAGATTTACGCCATTTTCTCTCGGCTCCCCACTTGATTTTAGGAAGATCATTCACGGTGGCGCTATCAGTAGTAGGATTTGTCTGCGATCTAACCGTTTTTAGCCTATGTGGGACAGGGCAGCTTTTAGGGAGGTGTCATAACTCATGTGCAAAATCCCAGTGTTGAAAATGTACAGTGAGACACAAAGGAGCAAAATTACAGTGGGACACGTGGGGGCAAAACCCATCAGGCAGACTCACAGTGGGACAACTGGAGGTAAGGTAGAAAGTAAAATGGTGAGTGGGCCAGTGATGGGCGTGAACAAAGAGCAGTGTAGTGTACAGTAGAAAGTAGAATGGTGAGCAGGCCAGGGATGGGCGTGAACAATGAGCAGTATAGTGTAAGGTAGAAAGTAGAATGGTGAGTGGTCCAATGATGGATGTGAACAATGTGCTGTATAGTGTAAGGTAGAAAGTAGAATGGTGAGCAGGCCAGTGATGGGCATGAACAACGATCAATAGAGTGTAAGGTGAACAATGAGCAGCACAGTGTAAAGTAGACAGTAGAATGGTGAACAGGCCAGTGATGGGCGTGAACAATGAGCAGTATAGTGCAAGGTAGAAAGTAGAATGATAAGTGGTCCAATGATGGGTGTGAACAATGTGCTGTATAGTGTAAGGTAGAAAGTAGAATGGTGAGCAGGCCAGTGATGGGCATGAACAACGATCAATAGAGTGTAAGGTGAACAATGAGCAGCACAGTGTAAGGTAGACAGTAGAATGGTGAACAGGCCAGTGATGGGCGTGAACAATGAGCAGTATAGTGTAAGGTAGAAAGTAGAATGGTAAGTGGTCCAATGATGGGTGTGAACAATGTGCTGTATAGTGTAAGGTAGAAAGTAGAATGGTGAGCAAGCCAGTGATGGGCATGAACAACGATCAGTATAGTGTAAGGTGAACAATGAGCAGTATAGTGTAAGGTAGAAAGTGGAATGGTGAGTGGTCCAATAATGGGTGTGAACAATGTGCTGTATAGTGTAAGGTAGAAAGTACAATGGTGAACAGGCCAGTGATGGGCGTGAACAATGAGCAGTATAGTGTAACATAGAAAGTAGAATGGTGAGTGGTCCAATGATGGGTGTGAACAATGTGCTGTACAGTGTAAGGTAGTGTTAAGGGACTTCAATTCAGCACTCCAACTAAGTCAATTCCTGGTCTGGGAGGCACAAGGGAAGCCCTTATTTATATATTTTTATGACAAGTCATAATCTGGATGATAAACCCTTGTATAACGCCCCTCTCTTTGAATCCCCCTGACCTCACTGAGCCAAGAAGTAGGTTTGTTTTGCAAATTAAAAGATTTATTTGAAAAATAAACAATATATATATCACACTTTTATAAATAAATTAATATTTGATAGCACACTTAGGCATATGACAGTGATCAACAATGGATGATGTTACACTAGCACACTGATTTAATTATTTAGGAGTTAGTATAGGGAGGGTAAGGTAGCTGAGAATACTTTTATGATTTCAAGGAAATGCAATGATGAATAAAATGCAGTACAGAAATAAACTGATAGGGTTTCACAAGAGATAATATGTTCACTTTTCCCCTTGTGGCAATTCACCCCTCCCCCCCTATGCAATATAAGGAGATGGAAGTGAAGCACACAGTTTTCAGGAATACAATCACAATACAATACGAATTTCAGTTCCCCCCTAGCAAGCTTAGAGAAACAGGGATGGTTTTAAACACAGGCAAAAGTACTTTTAAATGTGGTATGCAAAGAAGGGAAAAATATGCTAAAAATTATTTTAATTCCCTGTAGGATGTTCAGGGTAGGTGATAGCTATTTAAGATTAGTTCAAGTCACACTCGCAATGCTTCAGGAATGATTATCAGAGGGAAAACGGATTTCAGCAGTTGCGAGCAAAAGACGGCTATTTTTGACAGGAGCTCATTTTTCAATTTGTGGCAATTTAGTCACGTGCGTCGAGCACTGTTGCGGAATAACTATATTGTTAGAAAGCTTAGAATCTTAGCTTTAAAATGAAAGTTAAATCTCGTTCCTAGCACGTACAGTTCAAAAGATGCGAACGATTTTGTAGAGGTAGATTTTCAGAAGTAAAATTAAAGTTTCAAAATGACAGATGACAGTTTTGCAGCTTTGAAATGACAGAATGAACACACGATTCCTATGATACAGTTCTGGACAGGTTAAAATGGTTTGAATCAGATTATTTTAGACTAAGAGATTGGATCTGGCACAGTTCTAGCTGAGTACTCACACTATAAATTTGAAATAGGCCGTCAAGGTCTGGTCAGGTTTGGACTGGACTCCTGGCGGGTGGTTCTGAAGTCACAGCTCTCTGGGTCAGCTCTGCTCTGCTGGTCTGGTCTGGCATTCGGCACTGCACGGCGGTCTGGATCATCTCTGGTTCTGCTGGTCTGGATCAAGTGGATTCTGGATACAGCACTGCTTTATGGGTACTGGCACAGGGTTCTAGCCAGAATCAAACAGCTCAGCCCGGCTGTTTGAATAATTTGCAAAAGATTTTGAGGCCTGCTGAAAAAGGATTCAGCTGGTGGTTCGGCCTCACTGCAACAAGTTCTGAAGTCTGGATTCTAAGTTCTGGAGATGGTCCTTCTGGATATTGTCTGGTCCGGCAAAGCGCTTCGCAAGAAAGGGGAAAGTGAAGTGCCCCTTCCTGGGTTTCAATGACTCCTTTTATGTCTTTTGAAAATGGGTGTGTGGGTGGGCATAACTAAGCCTGCCCCTCACAACTTATCATTCATTGGCCAAGCTCTCCTCTCTCCATTGATTGGGGAAAGGGATGGAGTGTCATCAGGCATCAATTTTATGGCATACAGAAAGAACACTCCCCTTGTCAATTTGCACACAAATCTATTTTTGATCCAAATACATATTTATCTATGTACCATTTTTCTAATATTATATGTCCAGTTAACAT
The DNA here is from genome assembly GCF_040938575.1 of Ambystoma mexicanum. Classification (NCBI taxonomy): domain Eukaryota; kingdom Metazoa; phylum Chordata; class Amphibia; order Caudata; family Ambystomatidae; genus Ambystoma; species Ambystoma mexicanum. The sequence goes on from NC_090931.1 coordinate 1,484,806,995, forward strand.
ACTTTCTGTAGCACCAAACCATCCAATCCCTGTCTTTGTAAGATGTCGTGTCCACTTATGACAGAATTCTGCCCTTTTCATCAAGAACACAACCTCTAAACTTTTCCAGAATTTACAGAAACATGCACAAGGAATATGGCCATCAGATGATAAAGTGTCAGATTTTTACCATACAGACATTCAGAGTAATACCTTATTTTCCGCTACTAACCCCCCAGAACATACCAAGGAGTCCTAACACCTCTTAAAATGTGCACAGAAAAATCACAAGAATAATGATATTAATTATATAATTTTGACAAGTCCGTACTATAAATTATCCATCTTTTTAAAATTATGTTCTGGCCCAGAGGGGTGTGGTTTCCCAAATCACATGGTGGAATTTCTAGTTTGTCCACTTCCTCCAACTCAGGTTGCTCACAGAGGCACAGCTCCTCCCAGTTTCTTCCAAGAGGAAGCCATTTACGACCCCCCCCTAATTTAACATTTGCCTGAGCCAAGGAAAGCTCATTGTTCTGTTTCCCTGCTCCCAGGTGCTCCTCCCCTGATTCAATCAGAGAGGTGTAATCTCCTTTTGGTGGGAACAGCAGAAGGCAGCCAGGCCTGCGAATGCAGTGGCTGGGCAAGTTTCAACTCCTGTCGGGGGTAGTTGCCGGGCAGAATTCAATCTCTTCAAGCCAGGCTTCAGCTAAATGTCGCTTTTGTTCCCAGTTTTTCTTCATTCAAATCAAACTTACAATTTTTACACATGCAGCTAGAACGCTGATTCTAAGTTCAAAACTATGACATTTAAACAGTTGCAACCTATGTGACACTCAAAAGTAGGTCACTCATTTATTTTAAACATTTCGATTTTAGTGGCTTTAAGTCCAATTTCACTTCAGCTGCTGACATCCACAGCTCAGTCAGTTTTGTTATAAACATTGTTTTAGGCTCTTCATCTTTCCAGATTTTGTATGCACACAAGACTACATTCTGCCAAATGTCTGCTGGTGTTCAGTGAGATTTTTGAATATCTTGCAATGTTTAAAATAGGCATTTTTAGCTTGCTTTTCAGAGAAACAAAGGTGATTTCAAAGCGTTTTTTGAGCTAACAGGCACTGCTGTTTTTCCTTTGGCACCACGTTTCACTCATGGCGCTTTTGGGCCATCACGCTCGCACTGGTGGGTGGCAGGTTAGGCGACCATTTTGGTGTGCGAAAAAACTGCACGGTTTTCCTGGATTCTGGCACAATGTGGGCTTTTTGGCCATCTTGGATTTTCTAAGCCCACAGCACCAAATGTTGTAGCCTAATAATTCAAACGTGGGTCAAGACACCCGACAAGCCCCCCGCCCGACTGCACTTTGATTTCGAGTCAAGGGGTTGTCGGGTGCAAAGGATGTTTTGATCCACGCGCTGGGATGTCAGCATCATCTTCTTCCGATTCCGTAGATGGCAAAGTTCAGCATCTTTTCCTCCATCAGGGTGGATCGATCGTTTCTCCTCGCCGGTCCTGATGGGAGTATTGGGCGGTACCCTCGGATCTTTGCTCCCGGTCCCCGGGCCATCCTCCTACGTCAGTCTCCATGGTTTATCTCTCCTAGGATGACAGAGCAAAGCGGCAATACCTATTCGTAGACATTTCTCCTCCACTACCGATATAGTGGGGCGGTATATACATTTTATAAATCAAGAGACATTTGCATTCTCATTTTAAAAAAACAAGATATAATCAGGAGGGAGACATTTGCATTCAAGAATCATAATGTTTTAGAGACTATATGTGGGATATTTTAGGGTTGGAACTGAATTACTCTGGAGTGGCCCCCTCTGGTATTGCAGAGGACTCCTCCAGTTTCTACAGAGTGTGCCTGGGATGGCAACACTTTAACTGATTCATATGGACCCACTTGTCTTCCCCTTCCGCCAAACTACCTTTGCGGATGTGGATCTTGTAAGCGACTGGGGAGATCTTGTCTACAATTTCAAAAGGTCCCTTCCATGGAGGCAAAAATGTTCGCTGTTTGGCCTGGTTCCTTTGGAAATTGTATAGATAGACCCAGTCTCCCACATTGTATTCTTTCCTGGTAGTTTTCAAATCGTAATGGGTCTTCATGCTATCAGCTGATCTTTCTAGATTCCGCTGAGCATAGGCAAAAGCATGTTGAAGGTGTTTCCTTAAATTCTCCACATACTCATGAGTTGTGGAGGCATTTATCAATGTCTGCTCTTGGGTCCTGTAGAGCAAATGCTGGGGAAGCACCATCTTGCATCCAGTCATCAGTTCAAATGGTGACATTTTAGTTGCAGATGAAGGGGTAGATCTGATGGCCATTAGGACCAGAGGTAATCGGATATCCCAAATTGGCCCAGAATCTGCCACAAACTTTTTTAAGATGCTCACAATGGTTCTGTTGTATCTCTCCACTGCACCAGAAGAGGCTGGCCGGTAAGCAATATGTAGCTTCCTTTTAACCCCCAGTATCTCCCACATCTTAGTCATTACTTCGCTGGTAAAATGGCTACCTCTGTCTGACTCAATCCTTTGGGGTAGACCAAAACGAGAAAAGATGTGGTTGATCATCAGGGCAGCTGCTGTTTCTGCCTTGCAGTTTGGGGCCAGGAGACATTCCACCCATTTGGTAAATAAGCATGTCACCGTCAACATGTACTTATTCCCCCTAGAGGAGCGAATCACGGGGCCTATGAAGTCAACTTGCAAATCTGACCATGGCAGTGTCATCCCCCTCTTTTGGAGAGGCGCACGGTGTGTGAGGGATGTTGGCTGAAATTGTGCACACACAAGACATACCTTCAAGTATTGGTCGAGGTCCTGCCCCATGTGTGGCCAGTATGCAACCTCTCTTAAGATCTCAAGTGTTGTATGAAACCCCCTATGACCGGCTGTGGCCGCATCATGGGCGTGACTTAACATCAGGCTTCGGAATGAGGTAGGAACCACCCACTGATCATGGCCGGCTTGGGATTTCCTTACCAACAAACTGTCTTGGATTCGGAACATTTGTGGACATTTCATCAACACTCTAAGGTCCTCTTTCCCAATGTAATCGGTATCCGTCAGGGGAACGTTTTCAGGGTCCTCAGTGTGTTGGTAAAACTTACCAATTATTGAATCCCCCTTTTGAGCTGTGATCAAATCAGCATCTGGGGTCTCCTTACTCCATTGTGCAGTTGAAAGATCATTGTGAGCATTTGTCTGGGACCTAGTGATAGCAGTGACCTGGAATTCCCCCAACAGGGACTCAATCTCTATTAGATCCCCTTGGATGGCCCCGGTTTTGGCCAGCTGGTCAGCTAAGTCATTTCCAGTTTTGTCTGGTCCCTCTACCTTGGAATGACCCTTATCTTTTTCCAGTAGATGGGCATCCCGTTCGAGGTGACCAGATCATCAATGTTTTGAATTAACTTCCCATGTTTCAAGGGTTTGTTATTAGCACATAACATGCCTCTGGTTTTCCAATTAACCAGGTGCTCCACGAACCCGTTCCGTACATAATCTGAATCTGTGATTATGACCAGTTTGTGGAGTTGATGTTGGACAGCAGTGAGGATGGCTTGATACACAGCCATCAATTCTGCCACCTGACTACTTCGGGGACCAATTTTGTATCCAGCGGAGGGTTCGGGGGACTCATTCACCCATGCATTCCCTACGCCGGCCACAAGTTCTTTTTCCCCGTTGTTGTCAACATGGTGAGAGCATCCATCCACATAGACAGTGGGCATTCCCTCACACTTGTCTTCTTCAAAGACTTTGTGTGGGGAATTAAGGAATGCCTCCATGTTGTCCTTGATTTTTAGACTTTCCTCCTCGAGACAGTTTTCTCTGGCACAATCATGCAAGTCAGCCAGATCTTACGCGAGGGGACTCTTCTTGTTTTGGACATATCTGACCTCCACAAGAAAACCTTGCATTAACAGAATCCAGGAAGTAATTTGGGAATTACTCACATTTCCGGCCCGGATTCGATCACTTTGGAGATATTGCAGAGGCTGGGGTGGAGTCTCCACTATGATGTGTTCCCCCTGGATAAACGGGCGGTAATTCTTCAATGCCCTCACCGTTGCCAGGAGTGCCTTCTCACAATCGTTGAATTTTTTCTCCACAGAGGATAAAGTTTTGCTCGCATAGGAGATTACTTTATGGACCTTGTCATGCTTTTGATATAATACTGCAGTCAAGCATGTATTAGAGAACCCTGTCTCCAAGAAAAACTCCTTGTTTCTGACAGGGTTAGCTAGGCAGGGCGCTTGTGAGAGGCTTCTTTTGAGCTGTCTTACTGCCTCGGATTGTTCTGGACCCCATTCCCACTTGACCCCCCTTCAAGAGATGAATCAGGGGTCTGGTGATCTCTGCGTAGCCCTCAATGAACTTTCTGCTGTAATTAGTCAGTCCAAGGAGGCTCCTTAGTTCCCGCAGAGTTGTGGGGTCTTTCAGTTTCTGGAGTGCTTCCACTTTCTTTTCCTGGGGACAGAGTCCCTGAGGAGTAATCTCATGCCCCAAGAAATTAACACGGGTTCTACACCACTGTGCTTTCTGAAAGGAAAGTTTTGCTCCGGCGGCCCTCAACTGTGTCAGAACATATCGGATCTCTGCTATGTGTTCCTCCACAGATGAACTTTTGATGAGGACATCATCTACGTAAGCCAGGTTACCCCTTGCACTCAGATCGGGCATGGCCTTGTGTAGGAAAATGTTGAATTCATTGCCGGAGTTGAGGTATCCGAAGGGAGTCCGGGTCCATGTGTACTGCTGGCCCCCAAAGGTAAAAGCCAGTTTGTATTGGTCCTCCCTACTGACAGGCACGGTCCAGTATCCATTGGTCAGGTCTATTGCAGTGAATACCTGTGACCCCTGGATCTGGGCCAGCCCTTGGTAAATGTAGGGAAGAGGCCATCAGGAAGTAGGGACCCATTTGTTGAGCTCCCTAAGGTCGGTGCAGAGTCTCCACTGGCCGTTTGGCTTCAATATTCCCAGCACCGGATTGTTGAAGGTGCTGTGTACTGGAGGGATTATTCCCCGGGACTCAAGGTTCTTAATTATTTCAGTAAGGGACTCCATGGATGCGAGAGGCAAGCGATATTGCTTCACAAACACTGGAGTCATGCCAGGGTCCGTGGGAATTGTTGTTGTGTGGATGTCGGTGCGACCACAGTCATATGAGTCTACCGCAAAGAGATCTTGTAAATCCAAGAAAACTTGTTTCAACTTTTGCTTCTGTTCCAGAGTCACGCAGGCATCAGCTAGGTTGACTCTCTCTTCCACCATCTGCCTGAAGCCTGGAAATACTTCTGGTTTGGCTATCTCAGCGGCCTCCTCCAGCTGGGTGGAGAAGTCCCTGGTCAGAGTGCTGATTTGGACTGGAGGCTTCAGGTGGGAAAGGCAGCCCTCATGGACCTGGAAAATCACCTCATCCCTCCTGAAGTCACAAGTCACATCTTCCTTACCATAAGGGCAGGAAGTGTACACCAGGAAGTTCCCCCCATGCCGGATAAAGATCCTGTCTGGCGTTGCGTTGTCATCACTGTCACTGTCAAAACAGTCCTTGGGGATTGGTCCTAACAGCTCATTTCCTAAATCAATGGAGAAATGTCGGTCACTAACCGCCATTCCAATAATGGTGCCCGCGGCTAGAGTAATACTCTTTAAGTCGCTGTTATCCACCTCTATTGGAATGGTGTCATGTTCTATGTTGCTAATGGTGTTGGGTTCACCCCCAACCCTTTCTGTTGGAGAGAAGCATTTAGATGAATATAAGCATCAGGGTTTTTCAATTTTTGTCCTCTTTTAACTTTCACTTCCAGGGAGAATTGTCGGGTCCTTTCTGGGATGGTGACTTCCTCTTTAACCTGAATTTCAACTGCATAAGGTAGCAATTGAGCTAACCTAAATGCTTTTTCTGGATCATCAAAGCCCATGGGATTATTCGCTAATCGGGACCAAGCTTTGAAGTTTATTAGGTCCAAACTAATGGCAAAGCGATTGAGAATGTCACTGCCTAAGTAAAAGGCGGCAGTGACATCTCGCACAACCCAACAATTATGGACCATGCTCTTGGTGCCAATGGAGATTTTGAGAATACACCTGCTTGGCAGGAGATGTTTGGAATTGGGTGTTTCCAGATCCATTTCCCATTTGCCTATCAGTTTGAATGTGGGAATGGCTGGATCTTTTGGGAGTTGGCGGAACATGGCTTCGCTGATGAAGCTCTTACCGTTGTTCACACACACTTGGGCGAGAGCAGAGTCCTTCCCATCATTTAACTGAACAAGGATGAACAACTGCTCTCCAATTTGCTGAATATCAGCCAGGCTCTGAGCTGATTTCACATCTTTCTGGACTATCGGAGTGGGAATGTCTGATTGTGGATTCGTAAAGAATTTCAGAGTGTTTCCTTCCAGTGTGGAATACCACCTTAAACTGGAAGGAAGGTTGATTTTCAGAAATAGAGAGGACCCCGCCATCACCAGTCTGTTGTCCTACTGCTATTAATGTCACATCTGGAATTTGGTTGTTCTGGAAGTGAAATTCTACTTGGTCAGATTTTTGTTCAACCATGTGGCATGTACCGTTTAAACTAACATGGTTGATGCTCTGTTTTAATTTTATTGGTCGGCTAGTCTGGGTCCAGAGGACCTTGTTTACGCAATCTATTAGGGTTGACAACCTTCTCAGGAGGTCATTCCATAGTAAACAAGGGGTGCCCTCTGGAGTCACTACTATGACCAGGTGTTTCACCTTGTGTCGCCCATTCTGATGTCCAAATCTGCAGTCCCCTCGACGGGAATTTCCTTCCCGTCAGAGTTCTGGAGTTGTCCAGGAAGAGAGGTGAGAGGAATTTGGTAATTCTCCCCCCTTCCTGCATTTAGTTCATCAAAGGCCCTTTTGGACAGAGGGGTAGCTTGGGATCCAGTGTCCACCAGTGCAAAAATTGTACCCTGCCCCTGTACTTGCACCGGGGCATAGTATCTTCCCTCCTTCTCCTCAAGGGGGCACAGATAATGCACATTTTTGGACAACTGGTGGGCTAATTTTCAGGTTTTGGATATTGAGAGAGAAGAGATCTGGGCAGAATTCTGTGGAGAGTCTTGGGAATCTGCAAGAACAAGTTGGCAACTGGATATTGATGCGGGTTTGGGTTCCCCTGGTTCCGGTTCTGGGCCGCCCCCCTTTTTGGAGGCAGTCACCAGGATGGGTTTGAACCAGGGGTTTTCAGTATTGTTGGTTCTGGGATAGAATGATGGGCGGCGACAGCTCAATCCCCACATCTACCCAGTCTGGGTTGGAATCCCTTGGGACCCATTTTTCCTTGGGAGGAGTTCCCCATCTCTGAAGGAGAAGATCCTTTTCCCAGGATCCTCTGAGGATCCCTCTCCCTCAAATTGGACAGACCTGTACCTCCTCCACAAAATGGGTCTGTTTGGGTCCTTTGTTTCTCCTACCTCCTCTCTGCTCCTTGGGTGGCAGACTTTCAGGCGTAGGAGATTTTGTTTCCGGTTCCTGGGTTTCCAGGGGCTGTTTACAAGTGGGGAAGGAAGCTTCCTCCAAGGCTTTACACCCCCCTTCCCCTTGTGCCTCCTCCCTGGGAACTGGTGGGTTATCGGGGTGCTGCCCCCATCATTGTTCTGGAGCACCAGGTCCAGAGTTTGGGGCATTCTGCGCTGGCATGCTCATATGAGGGTTCTGCTGAGCCCTCAGCACGCGACCCAGCTCCTGTGCCATATTTTGGAACTGGCGCTCAAGTTGGGAAACCCGCTCAGGCTGATACGGGGTTCTGTTTTCTCCCCTGGGCTGATCCCGGGAAGGGTAGCTATCCCTTCTCTGGTAGTACCCCGGGTTGGGAAGATTTGGGTACCCCTCCACCCTTGGCCTCCCCTCTCCTGGATTAGGTGGTCTGGGCTCAGGGAAGTGGGGAAAGAAGGATGGATGATTTTGGGGCTGGAAGTTGGGTGGATACCTGGGGAACAAGTTCTGCCCAGGATTTGGGGAATTTCTGCCCTCCTGTGGGAAGTTAGGAGGGAAGTTTCCTGGGTCAGGTGCTTGGCTGGATCCCCCCCTTGGGCTGGAGGAGTCCACATATAACCCAGGGTGGGTCGGTTTCCCTTGTAACGGGGACTTACATAATCAGGGGAGTGAAGGACCCCATTTGTGGGACTACCTCCTTGACTCCCTCTCTGTGACTGGCCCGAGGGCCTTCTGGCTTAGAATTATTTGGTGCATGCAGGTTTTTAGGTCCCCTCATCTCCAAATCCAAAACGGGGGCAACCTTTACCTTTGCCACCTTGGCAGCAGCAGGGGTGCTGTTGGTTTTGTGGTTTTTGGGCTGATTCTTATTTTCCACCGGTTTCTGCACCTCAGAGATGCGGGTGGCTTGCTCAATGACCCAGTCTAAAGATCTTTTCTCGTGAAAATCTCTCACGAGCTGGGTCATTATGTATTTGGGTAAGGCATGGAAAAAGTATTAACAAATTCTTTACTGTCCGTGCGTACCCTTTTTGTAGTCTGCGCAAAAGCACGCTTTAACTCCTGCACAAATTATTGTGGGGCCTGATCCTCCCCACATTGCAAATTGTAGGCTGCCTTGCGAGCCTCTTGGGGATTTCTGTGAACAGAAAAATCTTTCAAGATGGCCACCCTGTAGGTGGACCATCTTGAATGATTTTGGTCCTCCAGCCCCGCAAAGAAACTGGAGTATTCTGGGGAGAATGTCCATTTGACATACTGAATGCAGCTACTGCTGTCCTTCAAATGGAAAGTCTCCGTCATTTGCTCGTAAAGCTCCAAGTGTTCCCAAACAGAATACTTGGTGTTCTTGTGATAAGGGGTGATGACACTCCTTATTGCCTTATTCTGTTTTAAGGGGTCCTTAAGCAAGGCCCTTTTTTGCCTTAATGGTCTTTTTGGTTCGGGTAACCCTGGTCCATTCATCCTCTGACTCAGAAGCACTGCTCCCAGAGGTGCCCGTCTGATCTTCCAGGTTTTCCTGGATTCTGCGAGCCTGGGAATGGCTGGCAGAATGTGGGGACATAGTCTCCTGTGTCCTGGGCTGCTCAGAGGAGTCTTCAGATCCCTCCTTGCTGCCAGGATTTGATGGGTACCCCCCCACTGACCTAACTAGGCAGAGGTTTTTAGGATGCCCTTAGTGGGCCTACTCTCCTGGGGTTCCCCACTAAATTGCACTGTGCTTGGGTGCCCATACCCGGGTGCCCGCCCATCTATTCCTGGGAGGTACTGGCCTATGAACCCCATACTTTTGGCTGGATAGTAATCTGCCATCCCTGTGGCCCTGGGTTCATGTGCACCATGGGACATGGGGGTGGCAGAGTCCAAGGACTGGGAGAGATGAAGGCCTCTGGTACTAGGGCTCCTGAGGTTATGCTCAGGTGTTTCCCTTTCCCAGCAAACTTCATCTCTGTCAGCCCCTGCTCCCTGTTGCAATGCAAGAGCCTGCGCTTTCAGTTCCTCAGTTAAGGCCTTACTAGACTCTATCAGTCTCTCCTGCATGGCTACCTGTTGCTGGAGCCTATCATTGTGCTGACAGAGAGCCTCATTCTCTCTCTGTGCCTCCTGGTTGGTCCTGGAATACTGGGCCAGTCCTTGCTGCAGGAGGGATACCTCCTGAGTCCCATCCCTACTGGCCTGCTCCTTTCTTGCCAGAGCATCTTCCACCCTCCTGGTGTGCTCTAGCAAGTCCTGATGCTCTTTTTGGAGGTCACCCAGTCCCTGGAGGGCCAAGTGATTTTCTTCAATTTGTTCTTTTAATTGGCAGACTTCCTGGCCTAAGGTGTCCCTTTCCTGAGCAACAGCCTGCATCTGTGCTGCCAGGTCGTCCCTCTGCCTTTGAAGGGCACCAGCTTTCTGGCGCTCTTCCTCAAATTCTGTCTGGGTATCCAGATCTTTCAGAATCAGTTTATTGCTCTCCTCTTTTTCTCTATCTAATAGGCTTTGCAGGGTGGCTACCTGCTTTGTGCATGCCCTGTTGAAATCTATCTGTTGCTCCAGCTTTTTCTGGCTCTGCAGTAGGGAGTCCAAACCTTCTTGGTACTCCTTCTGCAAGGCCAGAAATCTGGTATCCTGGTCAGACTTGTCCTGTTGCAGGACACCCATATCCTCTTTTATTTTAATGATATACTGCCTACTATCATTTTCTGACTCCTGGCTCCTCTGCAGCCTCTGCTCGGAAGACACCAGGTCAGATTGGGCCTTCTCTAATGCCATCTGTTGCCTATTTGCCAGATCTTGGCCTTCAGCACATTTGTCCTGTATGGCTCCCATATATAAATATAAATATGCCACTACCCTGGCAATCTTGTCGTGCTCATCTTTGGCTTTAGGGGCCATATATAGTTCACTCGGGGCCACATGTAATGGACCCTGATCTCTCCATATGTCTGACCCTGTTGCAGTGAACTGGGGTGCGATTGCCTGCAACCACGCCGCCTGGTCATGTTCAGACCACTCACCTCTCACAAATAGCTTATGTGAGAGGTGTTCTCTGGCTATTTTGATATCTACCAAGGTCGTCATTCTGGAAATTGATTTTCTTCCTGACTTACAGAAGTTTGTATTTTATTTTGCAAAACAGACCGTTTCCTTAGAGCGTTCCTTTGAGGGGTGTTTTTACAGCATAACACAGTGTGGTGATCCAACAGGATTTATGTATCCTATCAGTTAGCACACTGTATCAAGCTGCACAAGTGATAGATCTAATCCAGAATCCCCGGCTCAAGCCCCCAATCTGTTAAGGAACTTCAATTCAGCAATCCCACTAAGTCAGTGCCTCATGTGGGACGCCCAAGGGAAGCCCTTATTTATATATTTTTATGGCAAGTTATAATCTGGATGATAAACCCTTGTATAACGCGCCTCTCTTTGAATCCCCCTGATCTCACTGAGCCAAGAAATAGGTTAGTTTTGCAAATTAAAAGATTTATTTGAAAATTAAACAATATATTTATATATCACACTTTTATAAATAAATTAATGTTTGATAGCACACTTAGGCATATGACAGTGATCAACAATGGATGATGTTACACTAGCACACTGATTTAATTACTTGGGAGTTAGTATAGGGAGGATAAGGTAGCTGAGAATACTTTTATGATTTCAAGGAAATGCAATGATGAATAAAAATGCAGTACAGAAATAAACTGATAGAGTTTCACAAGAGATAATATGTTCACTTTTCCCCTTGTGGCAATTCACAAACCCCCTATGCAATATAAGGAGATGGAAGTGAAGCACACAGTTTTCAGGAATACAATCACAATACAATACAAATTTCAGTTCCCCCCTAGCAAGCTTAGAGAAACAGGTTTGGTTTTAAACACAGGCAAAAGTACTTTTAAATGTGGTATGCAAAGAAGGGAAAAATATGCTAAAAATTATTTTAATTCCCTGTAGGAGGTTCAGGGTAGGTGATAGCTATTTAAGATTAGTTCAAGTCACACTGGCAATGATTCAGGAATGATTATCAGAGGGAAAACGGATTTCAGCAGTTGCGAGCAAAAGACGGCTATTTTTGACAGGAGCTAATTTTTCAATTCGCGGCAATTTAATCGCGTGCATCAAGCGCGATTACGGAATAACTATATTGTTAGAAAGCTTAGAATCTTAGCTTTAAAATGAAAGTTACATCTCGTTCAAAAGATGCGAACGATTTTGTAGAGGTAGATTTTCAGAAGTAAAATTAAAGTTTCAAAATGACAGATGCCAGTTTTGCAGCTTTGAAATGACAGAATGAACACACGATTCCTATGATTCAGTTCTGGACAGGTTAAAATGGTTTGAATCAGATTATTTTAGACTAAGAGATTGGTTCTGGCACAGTTCTAGCTGAGTACTCACACTATAAATTTGAAATAGGCTGTCAAGGTCTGGTCAGGTTTGGACCGGACTCCTGGCGGGTGCTTCTGAAGTCACAGCTCTCTGAGTCAGCTCTGCTCTGCTGGTCTGGTCTGGCACTCGGCACTGCACGGCGGTCTGGATCTCTGGTTCTGCTGGTCTGGATCAAGTGGATTCTGGATACAGCACTGCTTTCTGGGTACTGGCACAGGGTTCTAGCCAGAATCAAACAGCTCAGCCCGGCTGTTTGAATAATTTGCAAAAGATTTTGAGGCCTGCTGAAAAAGGATTTAGCTGGTGGTTCAGGCCTCACTGCTACAAGTTCTGAAGTCTGGATTCTAAGTTCTGGAGATGGTCCTTCTGGATATTGTCTAGTCCGGCAAAGCGCTTCGCAAGAAAGGGGAACGTGAAGTGTCCCTTCCTGGGTTTCAATGACTCCTTTTATGTTTTTTGAAAATGGGTGTGTGCATGGGCATAACTAAGCCTGCCCCCTCACAACTTATCATTGGCCAAGCTCTCCTCTCTCCCTTGATTGGGGGACGGAATAGAGTGTCATCAGGCATCAATTTTATGGCATACAGAAAGAACACTCCCCTTGTCAATTTGCACACAAATCTATTTTTTGATCCAAATACATATTGTATTTGTACCATTTTTCTAATATTATATGTCCAGTTAACATATTTTCTGTAGCACCAAACCATCCGATCCCTGTCTTTGTAAGATGTCGTGCCCACTTATGACAGAATTCTGCCCTTTTCATCAAGGACACAACCTCTAACCTTTTCCAGAATTTACACAAACATGCACAAGGAATATGGGCATCAGATGATAAAGTGTCAGATTTTTAACATACAGACATTCGGAGTAATACCTTATTTTCCGCTACTAACCCCCCAGAACATACCACAGAGTCCTAACACCTCTTAAAATGTGCACAGAAAAATCACAAGAATAATGATATTAATTATATCATTTTGACAAGTCCGTACTATGAATTATCCATCTTTTTAAAATTATGCTCTGGCCCAGAGGGGTGTGGTTTCCCAAAGCACATGGTGGAATTTCTGGTTTGTCCACTTCCTCCAACTCAGGTTGCTCACAGAGGCACTGCTCCTCCCAGTTTCTTCCAAGAGGAAGCCATTTACGACCCCCCCTAATTTAACATTTGCCTGAGCCAAGGAAAGCTCATTGTTCTGTTTCCCTGCTCCCAGGTGCTCCTCCCCGATTCAATCAGAGAGGTGTAATCTCCTTTTGGTGGGAACAGCAAAAGGCAGCCAGGCCTGGGAATGCAGTGGCTGGGCAAGTTTCAACTCCTGTCAGGGTAGTTGCCGGGCAGAATTCAATCTCTTCAAGCCAGGCTTCAGCTAAATGTCACTTTTGTTCCCAGTTTTTCTTCATTCAAATCAAACTTACACTTTTTACACATGCAGCTAGAACGCTGATTCTAAGTTCAAAACTATGTCATTTAAACAGTTGCAACCTATGTGACACTCAAAAGTAGGTCACTCATTTATTTTAAACATTTCGATTTTAGTGGCTTTAAGTCCAATTTCACTTCAGCTGCTGACATCCACAGCTCAGCCAGTTTTGTTATAAACATTGTTTTAGGCTCTTCATCTTTCCAGATTTTGTATGCACACAAGACTACATTCTGCCAAATGTCTGCTGGTGTTCAGTGAGATTTTTGAATATCTTGCAATGTTTAAAATAGGCATTTTTAGCTTGCCTTTCAGAGAAACAAAGGTGATTTCAAAGCGCTTTTTTGAGCTAACAGGCACTGCTGTTTTTCCTTTGGCACCACGTTTCACTCATGGCGCTTTTGGCCCATCACGCTCGCACTGGTGGGTGGCAGGTTAGGTGACCATTTGGTGTGCGCAAAAAATGCACGGTTTTCCTGGATTCTGGTGCAATGTGGGCTTTTCGGCCATCTTGGATTTTCTAAGCCAAATGTTGTAGCCTAATAATTCAAACATGGGTCAAGACACCCAACAAGCCCCCCGCCCGACTTCACTTTGATTTCGAGTCAAGGGGTTGTCGGGTACACCCGACAGTAGAAAGTAGAATGGTGAGCAGGCCAGTGATGGGCGTGAACAATGAGCAGTATAGTGTAAGGTAGAAAGTAGAATGGTAAGCTGTCCAATGATGCGTGTGAACAATGTGCTGTATAGTGTAAGGTAGAAAGTACAATGGTGAACAGGCCAGTGACAGGCGTGAACAATGAGCAGTATAGTGTAAGGTAGAAAGTAGAATGGTGAGTGGTCCAATGATGGGTGTGAACAATGTGCTGTATAGTGTAAGGTAGAAAGTAGAATGGTGAGCAGGCCAGTGATGGGCATGAACAATGAACAGTATAGTGTACAGTAGAAAGCAGAATGGTTAGCAGGCCAGTGATGGGCATGAACAACGATCAGTATAGTGTAAGGTGAACAATGAGCAGCACAGTGTAAGGTAGACAGTAGAATGGTGAGCAGGCTAGTGATGGGCGTGAACAATGAGCAGTATAGTGTAAGGTAGAAAGTAGAATGGTAAGTGGTCCAATGATGGGTGTGAACAATGTGCTGTATAGTGTAAGGTAGAAAGTAGAATGGTGAGCAGGCCAGTGATGGGTGTGAACAATGAGCAGTATAGTGCAAGGTAGGAAGTAGAATGGTGAGTGGTCCAATGATGGGTGTGAACAATGTGCTGTATAGTGTAAGGTAGAAAGTAGAATGGTGAGCAGGCCAGTGATGGGCGTGAACAATGAGCAGTATAGTGTAAGGGAGAAAGTAGAATGGTAAGTGGTCCAATGATGGGTGTGAACAATGTGCTGTATAGTGTAAGGTAGAAAGTAGAATGGTGAGCAGGCCAGTGATGGGCGTGAACAATCAGCAGTATAGTGTAAGGTAGAAAGTAGAATGGCAATCGGTCCAATGATGGGCATGAACAATGAGCAGTATAGTGTAAGGTAGAAAGTAGAATGGTGAGCAGGCCAGTGATGGGCGTGAACAATGAGCAGTATAGTGTAAGGTAGAAGAATGGTGAGCAGGCCAGTGATGGGCATGAACAATGAACAGTATAGTGTAAGGTAGCAAGTAGAATGGTGAGCAGACCAGTGATGGGCGTGAACAATGAGCAGCACAGTGTAAGATAGAAAGTAGAATGGTGAGCAGGCCAGTGATGGGCATGAACAATGACCAGTATAGTGTAAGGTAGAAAGTAGAATGGTGAGCAGGCCAGTGATGGGCATGAACAACGATCAGTATAGTGTAAGCTGAACAATGAGCAGCACAGTGTAAGGTAGAAAGTAGAATGGTGAGCAGACCATTGATGGCCGTGAACAATGACCAGTATAGTGTAAGGTAGAAAGTAGAATGGTGAGCAGGCCAGTGATGGGCATGAACAACGATCAGTATAGTGTAAGGTGAACAATGAGAAGCACAGTGTAAGGTAGAAAGTAGAATGATAACAGGCCAGTGATGGGCGTGAACAATGAGCAGTATAGTGTAAGGTAGAAAGTAGAATGGTGAGTGGTCCAATGATGGGTCTGAACAATGTGTTGTATAGTGCAAGGTAGAAAGTAGAATGGTGAGCAGGCTAGTGATGGGCGTGAGCAATGAGCAGTATAGTGTAAGGTAGAAAGTAGAATGGTGAGCAAGCCAGTGACGGGCGTGAACAATGAGCAGTATAGTGTAAGGTAGAAAGTAGAATGGTGAGCAGACCAGTGATGGGCGTGAACAATGAGCAGCACAGTGTAAGATAGAAAATAGAATGGTGAGCAGGCCAGTGATGGGCATGAACAACGATCAATAGAGTGTAAGGTGAACAATGAGCAGCACAGTGTAAGGTAGACAGTAGAATGGTGAACAGGCCAGTGATGGGCATGACCAATGAGCAGTATAGTGTAAGGTAGAAAGTAGAATGGTGAGTGGTCCAATGATGGGTGTGAACAATGTGCTGTATAGTGTAAGGTAGAAAGTAGAATGGTGAACAGGCCAGTGATGGGTTGTGAACAATGAGCAGTAAAGTGTAAGGTAGAAAGTAGAATGGTGAGTGGTCCAATGATGGGTGTGAGCAATGTGATGTATAGTGTAAGGTAGAAAGTAGAATGGTGAGCAGGCCAGTGATGGGCATGAACAATAAACAGTATAGTTTACAGTAGAAAGCAGAATGGTTAGCAGGCCAGTGATGGGCATGAACAACGATCAGTATAGTGTAAGGTGAACAATGAGCAGCACAGTGTAAGGTAGACAGTAGAATGGTGAACAGGCCAGTGATGGGCGTGAACAATGAGCAGTATAGTGTAAAGTAGAAAGTAGAATGGTAAGTGGTCCACTGATGGGTGTGAACAATGTGCTGTATAGTGTAAGGTAGAAAGTAGAATGGTGAGCAGGCCAGTGATGAGCGTGAACAATGAGCAGTATAGTGCAAGGTAGGAAGTAGAATGGTGAGTGGCCCAATGATGGGTGTGAACAATGTGCTGTATAGTGTAAGGTAGAAAGTAGAATGGTGAGCAGGCCAGTGATGGGCGTGAACAATGAGCAGTATAGTGTAAGGGAGAAAGTAGAATGGTAAGTGGTCCAATGATGGGTGTGAACAATGTTCTGTATAGTGTAAGGTAGAAAGTAGAATGGTGAGCAGGCCAATGATGGGCGTGAACAATGAGCAGTATAGTGTAAGGTAGAAAGTAGAATGGTGAGTGGTCCAATGATGGGTGTGAACAATGTGCTGTATAGTGTAAGGTAGAAAGTAGAATGGTGAGCAGGCCAGTGATGGGCGTGAACAATGAGCAGTATAGTGTAAGGTAGAAAGTAGAATGGTGAGCAGACCAGTGATGGGCGTGAACAATGAGCAGCACTGTGTAAGATAGAAAGTAGAATGGTGAGCAGGCCAGTGATGGGCATGAACAATGAGCAGTATAGTGTAAGGTAGAAAGTAGAATGGTAAGTGGTCCAATGATGGGTGTGAACAATGTGTTGTATAGTGTAAGGTAGAAAGTAGAATGGTGAGCAGGCTAGTGATGGGCGTGAACAATGAGCAGTATAGTGTAAGGTAGAAAGTAGAATGGTAAGTGGTCCAATGATGGGTGTGAACAATGTGCTGTATAGTGTAAGGGAGAAAGTAGAATGGTGAGCAGGCCAGTGATGGGCGTGAACAATGAGCAGTATAGTGTAAGGTGGAAAATGGAATGGTGAGTGGTCCAATGATGGGTGTGAACAGTGTGCTTTATAGTGTAATGTAGAAAGTAGAATGGTGAGCAGGCCAGTGATGGGCGTGAACAATGAGCAGTATAGTGTAAGGTAGAAAGTAGAATGGTAAGGGGTCCAATAATGGGTGTGAACAATTTGCTGTATAGTGTAAGGTAGAAAGTAGAATGGTGAACAGGCCAGTGACAGGCGTGAACAATGAGCAGTATAGTGTAAGGTAGAAAGTAGAATGGTGAGTGGTCCAATGATGGGTGTGAACAATGTGCTGTATAGTGTAAGGTAGAAAGTAGAATGGTGAGCAGGCCAGTGATGGGCATGAACAATGAACAGTATAGTGTACAGTAGAAAGCAGAATGGTTAGCAGGCCAGTGATGGGCATGAA
Organism: Ambystoma mexicanum; assembly: GCF_040938575.1. Lineage (NCBI taxonomy): Eukaryota > Metazoa > Chordata > Amphibia > Caudata > Ambystomatidae > Ambystoma > Ambystoma mexicanum. The sequence continues at coordinate 1,484,824,413 of NC_090931.1, forward strand.
CAACGATCAGTATAGTGTAAGGTGAACAATGAGCAGCACAGTGTAAGGTAGACAGTAGAATGGTGAGCAGGCTAGTGATGGGCGTGAACAATGAGCAGTATAGTGTAAGGTAGAAAGTAGAATGGTAAGTGGTCCAATGATGGGTGTGAATAATGTGCTGTATAGTGTAAGGTAGAAAGTAGAATGGTGAGCAGGCCAGTGATGGGCGTGAACAATGAGCAGTATAGTGCAAGGTAGGAAGTAGAATGGTGAGTGGTCCAATGATGGGTGTGAACAATGTGCTGTATAGTGTAAGGTAGAAAGTAGAATGGTGAGCAGGCCAGTGATGGGCGTGAACAATGAGCAGTATAGTGTAAGGGAGAAAGTAGAATGGCAATCGGTCCAATGATGGGTGTGAACAATGTGCTGTATAGTGTAAGGTAGAAAGTAGAATGGTGAGCAGGCCAGTGATGGGCGTGAACAATCAGCAGTATAGTGTAAGGTAGAAAGTAGAATGGCAATCGGTCCAATGATGGGCATGAACAATGAGCAGTATAGTGTAAGGTAGAAAGTAGAATGGTGAGCAGGCCAGTGATGGGCGTGAACAATGAGCAGTATAGTGTAAGGTAGAAGAATGGTGAGCAGGCCAGTGATGGGCATGAACAATGAGCAGTATAGTGTAAGGTAGAAAGTAGAATGGTGAGCAGACCAGTGATGGGCGTGAACAATGAGCAGCACAGTGTAAGATAGAAAGTAGAATGGTGAGCAGGCCAGTGATGGGCATGAACAATGACCAGTATAGTGTAAGGTAGAAAGTAGAATGGTGAGCAGGCCAGTGATGGGCATGAACAACGATCAGTATAGTGTAAGGTGAACAATGAGCAGCACAGTGTAAGGTAGAAAGTAGAATTGTGAGCAGACCATTGATGGCCGTGAACAATGACCAGTATAGTGTAAGGTAGAAAGTAGAATGGTGAGCAGGCCAGTGATGGGCATGAACAACGATCAGTATAGTGTAAGGTGAACAATGAGCAGCACAGTGTAAGGTAGAAAGTAGAATGATGAACAGGCCAGTGATGGGCGTGAACAATGAGCAGTATAGTGTAAGGTAGAAAGTAGAATGGTGAGTGGTCCAATGATGGGTCTGAACAATGTGTTGTATAGTGCAAGGTAGAAAGTAGAATGGTGAGCAGGCTAGTGATGGGCGTGAACAATGAGCAGTATAGTGTAAGGTAGAAAGTAGAATGGTGAGCAAGCCAGTGACGGGCGTGAACAATGAGCAGTATAGTGTAAGGTAGAAAGTAGAATGGTGAGCAGACCAGTGATGGGCGTGAACAATGAGCAGCACAGTGTAAGATAGAAAATAGAATGGTGAGCAGGCCAGTGATGGGCATGAACAACGATCAATAGAGTGTAAGGTGAACAATGAGCAGCACAGTGTAAGGTAGACAGTAGAATGGTGAACAGGCCAGTGATGGGCATGACCAATGAGCAGTATAGTGTAAGGTAGAAAGTAGAATGGTGAGTGCTCCAATGATGGGTGTGAACAATGTGCTGTATAGTGTAAGGTAGAAAGTAGAATGGTGAACAGGCCAGTGATGGGTTGTGAACAATGAGCAGTAAAGTGTAAGGTAGAAAGTAGAATGGTGAGTGGTCCAATGATGGGTGTGAACAATGTGATGTATAGTGTAAGGTAGAAAGTAGAATGGTGAGCAGGCCAGTGATGGGCATGAACAATGAACAGTATAGTTTACAGTAGAAAGCAGAATGGTTAGCAGGCCAGTGATGGGCATGAACAACGATCAGTATAGTGTAAGGTGAACAATGAGCAGCACAGTGTAAGGTAGACAGTAGAATGGTGAACAGGCCAGTGATGGGCGTGAACAATGAGCAGTATAGTGTAAAGTAGAAAGTAGAATGGTAAGTGGTCCACTGATGGGTGTGAACAATGGGCTGTATAGTGTAAGGTAGAAAGTAGAATGGTGAGCAGGCCAGTGATGGGCGTGAACAATGAGCAGTATAGTGCAAGGTAGGAAGTAGAATGGTGAGTGGCCCAATGATGGGTGTGAACAATGTGCTGTATAGTGTAAGGTAGAAAGTAGAATGGTGAGCAGGCCAGTGATGGGCGTGAACAATGAGCAGTATAGTGTAAGGGAGAAAGTAGAATGGTAAGTGGTCCAATGATGGGTGTGAACAATGTGCTGTATAGTGTAAGGTAGAAAGTAGAATGGTGAGCAGGCCAGTGATGGGCGTGAACAATGAGCAGTATAGTGTAAGGGAGAAAGTAGAATGGTGAGTGGTCCAATGATGGGTGTGAACAATGTGCTGTATAGTGTAAGGTAGAAAGTAGAATGGTGAGCAGGCCAGTGATGGGCGTGAACAATCAGCAGTATAGTGTAAGGTAGAAAGTAGAATGGTGAGCAGACCAGTGATGGGCGTGAACAATGAGCAGCACAGTGTAAGATAGAAAGTAGAATGGTGAGCAGGCCAGTGATGGGCATGAACAATGAGCAGTATAGTGTAAGGTAGAAAGTAGAATGGTGAGTGGTCCAATGATGGGTGTGAACAATGTGTTGTATAGTGTAAGGTAGAAAGTAGAATGGTGAGCAGGCAAGTGATGGGCGTGAACAATGAGCAGTATAGTGTAAGGTAGAAAGTAGAATGGTAAGTGGTCCAATGATGGGTGTGAACAATGTGCTGTATAGTGTAAGGGAGAAAGTAGAATGGTGAGCAGGCCAGTGATGGGCGTGAACAATGAGCAGTATAGTGTAAGGTGGAAAATGGAATGGTGAGTGGTCCAATGATGGGTGTGAACAGCGTGCTTTATAGTGTAATGTAGAAAGTAGAATGACGAGCAGGCCAGTGATGGGCGTGAACAATGAGCAGTATAGTGTAAGGTAGAAAGTAGAATGGTAAGGGGTCCAATGATGGGTGTGAACAATGTGCTGTATAGTGTAAGGTAGAAAGTAGAATGGTGAACAGACCAGTGATGGGCGTGAACAATGAGCAGTATAGTGTAAGGTAGAAAGTAGAATGGTGAGTGGTCCAATGATGGGTGTGAACAATGTGTTGTATAGTGTAAGGTAGAAAGTAGAATGGTGAGCAGGCTAGTGTTGGGCGTGAACAATGAGCAGTATAGTGTAAGGTAGAAAGTAGAATGGTGAGTGGTCCAATGATGGGTCTGAACAATGTGTTGTATAGTGCAAGGTAGAAAGTAGAATGGTGAGCAGGCTAGTGATGGGCGTGAACAATGAGCAGTATAGTGTAAGGTAGAAAGTAGAATGGTGAGCAAGCCAGTGACGGGCGTGAACAATGAGCAGTATAGTGTAAGGTAGAAAGTAGAATGGTGAGCAGACCAGTGATGGGCGTGAAAAATGAGCAGCACAGTGTAAGATAGAAAGTAGAATGGTGAGCAGGCCAGGGATGGGCATGAACAACGATCAGTATAGTGTAAGGTGAACAATGAGCAGCACAGTGTAAGGTAGACAGTAGAATGGTAAACAGGCCAGTGATGGGCGTGACCAATGAGCAGTATAGTGTAAGGTAGAAAGTAGAATGGTGAGTGGTCCAATGATGGGTGTGAACAATGTGCTGTATAGTGTAAGGTAGAAAGTAGAATGGTGAACAGGCCAGTGATGGGTTGTGAACAATGAGCAGTAAAGTGTAAGGTAGAAAGTAGAATGGTGAGTGGTCCAATGATGGGTGTGAACAATGTGATGTATAGTGTAAGGTAGAAAGTAGAATGGTGAGCAGGCCAGTGATGGGCATGAACAATGAACAGTATAGTGTACAGTAGAAAGCAGAATGGTTAGCAGGCCAGTGATGGGCATGAACAACGATCAGTATAGTGTAAGGTGAACAATGAGCAGCACAGTGTAAGGTAGACAGTAGAATGGTGAACAGGCCAGTGATGGTCGTGAACAATGAGCAGTATAGTGTAAAGTAGAAAGTAGAATGGTAAGTGGTCCACTGATGGGTGTGAACAATGTGCTGTATAGTGTAAGGTAGAAAGTAGAATGGTGAGCAGGCCAGTGATGGGCATGAACAATGAGCAGTATAGTGCAAGGTAGGAAGTAGAATGGTGAGTGGCCCAATGATGGGTGTGAACAATGTGCTGTATAGTGTAAGGTAGAAAGTAGAATGGTGAGCAGGCCAGTGATGGGCGTGAACAATGAGCAGTATAGTGTAAGGGAGAAAGTAGAATGGTAAGTGGTCCAATGATGGGCGTGAACAATGTGCTGTATAGTGTAAGGTAGAAAGTAGAATGGTGAGCAGGCCAGTGATGGGCGTGAACAATGAGCAGTATAGTGTAAGGTAGAAAGTAGAATGGTGAGTGGTCCAATGATGGGTGTGAACAATGTGCTGTATAGTGAAAGGTAGAAAGTAGAATGGTGAGCAGGCCAGTGATGGGCGTGAACAATGAGCAGTATAGTGTAAGGTAGAAAGTAGAATGGTGAGCAGACCAGTGATGGGCGTGAACAATGAGCAGCACAGTGTAAGATAGAAAGTAGAATGGTGAGCAGGCCAGTGATGGGCATGAACAATGAGCAGTATAGTGTAAGGCAGAAAGTAGAATGGTGAGTGGTCCATTGATGGGTGTGAACAATGTGTTGTATAGTGTAAGGTAGAAAGTAGAATGGTGAGCAGGCCAGTGATGGGCGTGAACAATGAGCAGTATAGTGTAAGGTAGAAAGTAGAATGGTGAGTGGTCCACTGATGGGTGTGAACAATGTGCTGTATAGTGTAAGGTAGAAAGTAGAATGGTGAGCAGGCCAGTGATGAGCGTGAACAATGAGCAGTATAGTGCAAGGTAGGAAGTAGAATGGTGAGTGGCCCAATGATGGGTGTGAACAATGTGCTGTATAGTGTAAGGTAGAAAGTAGAATGGTGAGCAGGCCAGTGATGGGCGTGAACAATGAGCAGTATAGTGTAAGGGAGATAGTAGAATGGTAAGTGGTCCAATGATGGGTGTGAACAATGTTCTGTATAGTGTAAGGTAGAAAGTAGAATGGTGAGCAGGCCAGTGATGGGCGTGAACAATGAGCAGTATAGTGTAAGGTAGAAAGTAGAATGGTGAGTGGTCCAATGATGGGTGTGAACAATGTGCTGTATAGTGTAAGGTAGAAAGTAGAATGGTGAGCAGGCCAGTGATGGGCGTGAACAATGAGCAGTATAATGTAAGGTAGAAAGTAGAATGGTGAGCAGACCAGTGATGGGCGTGAACAATGAGCAGCACAGTGTAAGATAGAAAGTAGAATGGTGAGCAGGCCAGTGATGGGCATGAACAATGAGCAGTATAGTGTAAGGTAGAAAGTAGAATGGTGAGTGGTCCAATGATGGGTGTGAACAATGTGTTGTATAGTGTAAGGTAGAAAGTAGAATGGTGAGCAGGCTAGTGATGGGCGTGAACAATGAGCAGTATAGTGTAAGGTAGAAAGTAGAATGGTAAGTGGTCCAATGATGGGTGTGAACAATGTGCTGTATAGTGTAAGGGAGAAAGTAGAATGGTGAGCAGGCCAGTGATGGGCGTGAACAATGAGCAGTATAGTGTAAGGTGGAAAATGGAATGGTGAGTGGTCCAATGATGGGTGTGAACAGTGTGCTTTATAGTGTAATGTAGAAAGTAGAATGGCGAGCAGGCCAGTGATGGGCGTGAACAATGAGCAGTATAGTGTAAGGTAGAAAGTAGAATGGTAAGGGGTCCAATGATGGGTGTGAACAATTTGCTGTATAGTGTAAGGTAGAAAGTAGAATGGTGAACAGGCCAGTGACAGGCGTGAACAATGAGCAGTATAGTGTAAGGTAGAAAGTAGAATGGTGAGTGGTCCAATGATGGGTGTGAACAATGTGCTGTATAGTGTAAGGTAGAAAGTAGAATGGTGAGCAGGCCAGTGATGGGCATGAACAATGAACAGTATAGTGTACAGTAGAAAGCAGAATGGTTAGCAGGCCAGTGATGGGCATGAACAACGATCAGTATAGTGTAAGGTGAACAATGAGCAGCACAGTGTAAGGTAGACAGTAGAATGGTGAGCAGGCTAGTGATGGGCGTGAACAATGAGCAGTATAGTGTAAGGTAGAAAGTAGAATGGTAAGTGGTCCAATGATGGGTGTGAATAATGTGCTGTATAGTGTAAGGTAGAAAGTAGAATGGTGAGCAGGCCAGTGATGGGCGTGAACAATGAGCAGTATAGTGCAAGGTAGGAAGTAGAATGGTGAGTGGTCCAATGATGGGTGTGAACAATGTGCTGTATAGTGTAAGGTAGAAAGTAGAATGGTGAGCAGGCCAGTGATGGGCGTGAACAATGAGCAGTATAGTGTAAGGGAGAAAGTAGAATGGTAAGTGGTCCAATGATGGGTGTGAACAATGTGCTGTATAGTGTAAGGTAGAAAGTAGAATGGTGAGCAGGCCAGTGATGGGCGTGAACAATCAGCAGTATAGTGTAAGGTAGAAAGTAGAATGGCAATCGGTCCATTGATGGGCATGAACAATGAGCAGTATAGTGTAAGGTAGAAAGTAGAATGGTGAGCAGGCCAGTGATGGGCGTGAACAATGAGCAGTATAGTGTAAGGTAGAAGAATGGTGAGCAGGCCAGTGATGGGCATGAACAATGAGCAGTATAGTGTAAGGTAGAAAGTAGAATGGTGAGCAGACCAGTGATGGGAGTGAACAATGAGCAGCACAGTGTAAGATAGAAAGTAGAATGGTGAGCAGGCCAGTGATGGGCATGAACAATGACCAGTATAGTGTAAGGTAGAAAGTAGAATGGTGAGCAGGCCAGTGATGGGCATGAACAACGATCAGTATAGTGTAAGGTGAACAATGAGCAGCACAGTGTAAGGTAGAAAGTAGAATGGTGAGCAGACCATTGATGGCCGTGAACAATGACCAGTATAGTGTAAGGTAGAAAGTAGAATGGTGAGCAGGCCAGTGATGGGCATGAACAACGATCAGTATAGTGTAAGGTGAACAATGAGCAGCACAGTGTAAGGTAGAAAGTAGAATGATGAACAGGCCAGTGATGGGCGTGAACAATGAGCAGTATAGTGTAAGGTAGAAAGTAGAATGGTGAGTGGTCCAATGATGGGTCTGAACAATGTGTTGTATAGTGCAAGGTAGAAAGTAGAATGGTGAGCAGGCTAGTGATGGGCGTGAACAATGAGCAGTATAGTGTAAGGTAGAAAGTAGAATGGTGAGCAAGCCAGTGACGGGCGTGAACAATGAGCAGTATAGTGTAAGGTAGAAAGTAGAATGGTGAGCAGACCAGTGATGGGCGTGAACAATGAGCAGCACAGTGTAAGATAGAAAATAGAATGGTGAGCAGGCCAGTGATGGGCATGAACAACGATCAATAGAGTGTAAGGTGAACAATGAGCAGCACAGTGTAAGGTAGACAGTAGAATGGTGAACAGGCCAGTGATGGGCATGACCAATGAGCAGTATAGTGTAAGGTAGAAAGTAGAATGGTGAGTGGTCCAATGATGGGTGTGAACAATGTGCTGTATAGTGTAAGGTAGAAAGTAGAATGGTGAACAGGCCAGTGATGGGTTGTGAACAATGAGCAGTAAAGTGTAAGGTAGAAAGTAGAATGGTGAGTGGTCCAATGATGGGTGTGAACAATGTGATGTATAGTGTAAGGTAGAAAGTAGAATGGTGAGCAGGCCAGTGATGGGCATGAACAATGAACAGTATAGTTTACAGTAGAAAGCAGAATGGTTAGCAGGCCAGTGATGGGCATGAACAACGATCAGTATAGTGTAAGGTGAACAATGAGCAGCACAGTGTAAGGTAGACAGTAGAATGGTGAACAGGCCAGTGATGGGCGTGAACAATGAGCAGTATAGTGTAAAGTAGAAAGTAGAATGGTAAGTGGTCCACTGATGGGTGTGAACAATGTGCTGTATAGTGTAAGGTAGAAAGTAGAATGGTGAGCAGGCCAGTGATGGGCGTGAACAATGAGCAGTATAGTGCAAGGTAGGAAGTAGAATGGTGAGTGGCCCAATGATGGGTGTGAACAATGTGCTGTATAGTGTAAGGTAGAAAGTAGAATGGTGAGCAGGCCAGTGATGGGCGTGAACAATGAGCAGTATAGTGTAAGGGAGAAAGTAGAATGGTAAGTGGTCCAATGATGGGTGTGAACAATGTGCTGTATAGTGTAAGGTAGAAAGTAGAATGGTGAGCAGGCCAGTGATGGGCGTGAACAATGAGCAGTATAGTGTAAGGGAGAAAGTAGAATGGTGAGTGGTCCAATGATGGGTGTGAACAATGTGCTGTATAGTGTAAGGTAGAAAGTAGAATGGTGAGCAGGCCAGTGATGGGTGTGAACAATGAGCAGTATAGTGTAAGGTAGAAAGTAGAATGGTGAGTAGACCAGTGATGGGCGTGAACAATGAGCAGCACAGTGTAAGATAGAAAGTAGAATGGTGAGCAGGCCAGTGATGGGCATGAACAATGAGCAGTATAGTGTAAGGTAGAAAGTAGAATGGTGAGTGGTCCAATGATGGGTGTGAACAATGTGTTGTATAGTGTAAGGTAGAAAGTAGAATGGTGAGCAGGCTAGTGATGGGCGTGAACAATGAGCAGTATAGTGTAAGGTAGAAAGTAGAATGGTAAGTGGTCCAATGATGGGTGTGAACAATGTGCTGTATAGTGTAAGGGAGAAAGTAGAATGGTGAGCAGGCCAGTGATGGGCGTGAACAATGAGCAGTATAGTGTAAGGTGGAAAATGGAATGGTGAGTGGTCCAATGATGGGTGTGAACAGTGTGCTTTATAGTGTAATGTAGAAAGTAGAATGGCGAGCAGGCCAGTGATGGGCGTGAACAATGAGCAGTATAGTGTAAGGTAGAAAGTAGAATGGTAAGGGGTCCAATGATGGGTGTGAACAATGTTCTGTATAGTGTAAGGTAGAAAGTAGAATGGTGAACAGGCCAGTGATGGGCGTGAACAATGAGCAGTATAGTGTAAGGTAGAAAGTAGAATGGTGAGTGGTCCAATGATGGGTGTGAACAATGTGTTGTATAGTGTAAGGTAGAAAGTAGAATGGTGAGCAGGCTAGTGTTGGGCGTGAACAATGAGCAGTATAGTGTAAGGTAGAAAGTAGAATGGTGAGTGGTCCAATGATGGGTCTGAACAATGTGTTGTATAGTGCAAGGTAGAAAGTAGAATGGTGAGCAGGCTAGTGATGGGCGTGAACAATGAGCAGTATAGTGTAAGGTAGAAAGTAGAATGGTGAGCAAGCCAGTGACGGGCGTGAACAATGAGCAGTATAGTGTAAGGTAGAAAGTAGAATGGTGAGCAGACCAGTGATGGGCGTGAAAAATGAGCAGCACAGTGTAAGATAGAAAGTAGAATGGTGAGCAGGCCAGTGATGGGCATGAACAACGATCAGTATAGTGTAAGGTGAACAATGAGCAGCACAGTGTAAGGTAGACAGTAGAATGGTAAACAGGCCAGTGATGGGCGTGACCAATGAGCAGTATAGTGTAAGGTAGAAAGTAGAATGGTGAGTGGTCCAATGATGGGTGTGAACAATGTGCTGTATAGTGTAAGGTAGAAAGTAGAATGGTGAACAGGCCAGTGATGGGTTGTGAACAATGAGCAGTAAAGTGTAAGGTAGAAAGTAGAATGGTGAGTGGTCCAATGATGGGTGTGAACAATGTGATGTATAGTGTAAGGTAGAAAGTAGAATGGTGAGCAGGCCAGTGATGGGCATGAACAATGAACAGTATAGTGTACAGTAGAAAGCAGAATGGTTAGCAGGCCAGTGATGGGCATGAACAACGATCAGTATAGTGTAAGGTGAACAATGAGCAGCACAGTGTAAGGTAGACAGTAGAATGGTGAACAGGCCAGTGATGGGCGTGAACAATGAGCAGTATAGTGTAAAGTAGAAAGTAGAATGGTAAGTGGTCCACTGATGGGTGTGAACAATGTGCTGTATAGTGTAAGGTAGAAAGTAGAATGGTGAGCAGGCCAGTGATGGGCGTGAACAATGAGCAGTATAGTGCAAGGTAGGAAGTAGAATGGTGAGTGGCCCAATGATGGGTGTGAACAATGTGCTGTATAGTGTAAGGTAGAAAGTAGAATGGTGAGCAGGCCAGTGATGGGCGTGAACAATGAGCAGTATAGTGTAAGGGAGAAAGTAGAATGGTAAGTGGTCCAATGATGGGCGCGAACAATGTGCTGTATAGTGTAAGGTAGAAAGTAGAATGGTGAGCAGGCCAGTGATGTGCGTGAACAATGAGCAGTATAGTGTAAGGTAGAAAGTAGAATGGTGAGTGGTCCAATGATGGGTGTGAACAATGTGCTGTATAGTGAAAGGTAGAAAGTAGAATGGTGAGCAGGCCAGTGATGGGCGTGAACAATGAGCAGTATAGTGTAAGGTAGAAAGTAGAATGGTGAGCAGACCAGTGATGGGCGTGAACAATGAGCAGCACAGTGTAAGATAGAAAGTAGAATGGTGAGCAGGCCAGTGATGGGCATGAACAATGAGCAGTATAGTGTAAGGCAGAAAGTAGAATGGTGAGTGGTCCAATGATGAGTGTGAACAATGTGTTGTATAGTGTAAGGTAGAAAGTAGAATGGTGAGCAGGCCAGTGATGGGCGTGAACAATGAGCAGTATAGTGTAAGGTAGAAAGTAGAATGGTAAGTGGTCCAATGATGGGTGTGAACAATGTGCTGTATAGTGTAAGGGAGAAAGTAGAATGGTGAGCAGGCCAGTGATGGGCGTGAACAATGAGCAGTATAGTGTAAGGTGGAAAGTAGAATGGTGAACAGGCCAGTGATGGGCGTGAACAATGAGCAGTATAGTGTAAGGTAGAAAGTAGAATGGTGAGTGGTCCTATGATGGGTGTGAACAATGTGTTGTATAGAGTAAGGTAGAAAGTAGAATGGTGAGCAGGCTAGTGATGGGCGTGAACAATGAGCAGTATAGTGTAAGGTAGAAAGTAGAATGGTAAGTGGTCCAATGATGGGTGTGAACAATGTGCTGTATAGTGTAAGGGAGAAAGTAGAATGGTGAGCAGGCCAGTGATGGGCGTGAACAATGAGCAGAATAGTGTAAGGTGGAAAGTGGAATGGTGAGTGGTCCAATGATGGGTGTGAACAGTGTGCTTTATAGTGTAATGTAGAAAGTAGAATGGTGAGCAGGCCAGTGATGGCCGTGAACAATGAGCAGTATAGTGTAAGGTAGAAAGTAGAATGGTAAGGGGTCCAATGATGGGTGTGAACAATGTGCTGTATAGTGTAAGGTAGAAAGTAGAATGGTGAACAGGCCAGTGACGGGCGTGAACAATGAGCAGTATAGTGTAAGGTAGAAAGTAGAATGGTGAGCAGGCCAGTGATGGGCATGAACAATGAGCAGTATAGTGTAAGGTAGAAAGTAGAATGGTGAGTGGTCCAATGATGGGTGTGAACAATGTGTTGTATAGTGTAAGGTAGAAAGTAGAATGGTGAGCAGGCTAGTGATGGGCGTGAACAATGAGCAGTATAGTGTAAGGTAGAAAGTAGAATGGTAAGTGGTCCAATGATGGGTGTGAACAATGTGCTGTATAGTGTAAGGGAGAAAGTAGAATGGTGAGCAGGCCAGTGATGGGCGTGAACAATGAGCAGTATAGTGTAAGGTAGAAAGTAGAATGGTAAGGGGTCCAATGATGGGTGTGAACAATGTTCTGTATAGTGTAAGGTAGAAAGTAGAATGGTGAACAGGCCAGTGATGGGCGTGAACAATGAGCAGTATAGTGTAAGGTAGAAAGTAGAATGGTGAGTGGTCCAATGATGGGTGTGAACAATGTGTTGTATAGTGTAAGGTAGAAAGTAGAATGGTGAGCAGGCTAGTGTTGGGCGTGAACAATGAGCAGTATAGTGTAAGGTAGAAAGTAGAATGGTGAGTGGTCCAATGATGGGTCTGAACAATGTGTTGTATAGTGCAAGGTAGAAAGTAGAATGGTGAGCAGGCTAGTGATGGGCGTGAACAATGAGCAGTATAGTGTAAGGTAGAAAGTAGAATGGTGAGCAAGCCAGTGACGGGCGTGAACAATGAGCAGTATAGTGTAAGGTAGAAAGTAGAATGGTGAGCAGACCAGTGATGGGCGTGAAAAATGAGCAGCCCAGTGTAAGATAGAAAGTAGAATGGTGAGCAGGCCAGTGATGGGCATGAACAACGATCAGTATAGTGTAAGGTGAACAATGAGCAGCACAGTGTAAGGTAGACAGTAGAATGGTAAACAGGCCAGTGATGGGCGTGACCAATGAGCAGTATAGTGTAAGGTAGAAAGTAGAATGGTGAGTGGTCCAATGATGGGTGTGAACAATGTGCTGTATAGTGTAAGGTAGAAAGTAGAATGGTGAACAGGCCAGTGATGGGTTGTGAACAATGAGCAGTAAAGTGTAAGGTAGAAAGTAGAATGGTGAGTGGTCCAATGATGGGTGTGAACAATGTGATGTATAGTGTAAGGTAGAAAGTAGAATGGTGAGCAGGCCAGTGATGGGCATGAACAATGAACAGTATAGTGTACAGTAGAAAGCAGAATGGTTAGCAGGCCAGTGATGGGCATGAACAACGATCAGTATAGTGTAAGGTGAACAATGAGCAGCACAGTGTAAGGTAGACAGTAGAATGGTGAACAGGCCAGTGATGGGCGTGAACAATGAGCAGTATAGTGTAAAGTAGAAAGTAGAATGGTAAGTGGTCCACTGATGGGTGTGAACAATGTGCTGTATAGTGTAAGGTAGAAAGTAGAATGGTGAGCAGGCCAGTGATGGGCGTGAACAATGAGCAGTATAGTGCAAGGTAGGAAGTAGAATGGTGAGTGGCCCAATGATGGGTGTGAACAATGTGCTGTATAGTGTAAGGTAGAAAGTAGAATGGTGAGCAGGCCAGTGATGGGCGTGAACAATGAGCAGTATAGTGTAAGGGAGAAAGTAGAATGGTAAGTGGTCCAATGATGGGCGTGAACAATGTGCTGTATAGTGTAATGTAGAAAGTAGAATGGTGAGCAGGCCAGTGATGTGCGTGAACAATGAGCAGTATAGTGTAAGGTAGAAAGTAGAATGGTGAGTGGTCCAATGATGGGTGTGAACAATGTGCTGTATAGTGAAAGGTAGAAAGTAGAATGGTGAGCAGGCCAGTGATGGGCGTGAACAATGAGCAGTATAGTGTAAGGTAGAAAGTAGAATGGTGAGCAGACCAGTGATGGGCGTGAACAATGAGCAGCACAGTGTAAGATAGAAAGTAGAATGGTGAGCAGGCCAGTGATGGGCATGAACAATGAGCAGTATAGTGTAAGGCAGAAAGTAGAATGGTGAGTGGTCCAATGATGGGTGTGAACAATGTGTTGTATAGTGTAAGGTAGAAAGTAGAATGGTGAGCAGGCCAGTGATGGGCGTGAACAATGAGCAGTATAGTGTAAGGTAGAAAGTAGAATGGTAAGTGGTCCAATGATGGGTGTGAACAATGTGCTGTATAGTGTAAGGGAGAAAGTAGAATGGTGAGCAGGCCAGTGATGGGCGTGAACAATGAGCAGTATAGTGTAAGGTGGAAAGTAGAATGGTGAACAGGCCAGTGATGGGCGTGAACAATGAGCAGTATAGTGTAAGGTAGAAAGTAGAATGGTGAGTGGTCCTATGATGGGTGTGAACAATGTGTTGTATAGAGTAAGGTAGAAAGTAGAATGGTGAGCAGGCTAGTGATGGGCGTGAACAATGAGCAGTATAGTGTAAGGTAGAAAGTAGAATGGTAAGTGGTCCAATGATGGGTGTGAACAATGTGCTGTATAGTGTAAGGGAGAAAGTAGAATGGTGAGCAGGCCAGTGATGGGCGTGAACAATGAGCAGAATAGTGTAAGGTGGAAAGTGGAATGGTGAGTGGTCCAATGATGGGTGTGAACAGTGTGCTTTATAGTGTAATGTAGAAAGTAGAATGGTGAGCAGGCCAGTGATGGCCGTGAACAATGAGCAGTATAGTGTAAGGTAGAAAGTAGAATGGTAAGGGGTCCAATGATGGGTGTGAACAATGTGCTGTATAGTGTAAGGTAGAAAGTAGAATGGTGAACAGGCCAGTGACGGGCGTGAACAATGAGCAGTATAGTGTAAGGTAGAAAGTAGAATGGTGAGCAGGCCAGTGATGGGCATGAACAACAATCAGTATAGTGTAAGGTGAACAATGAGCAGCACAGTGTAAGGTAGAAAGTAGAATGGTGAACAGGCCAGTGATGGGCGTGAACAATCAGCAGTATAGTGTAAGGTAGAAAGTAGAATGGTGAGTGGTCCAATGATGGGTGTGAAGAATGTGCTGTATAGTGTAAGGTAGAAAGTAGAATGGTGAGCAGGCCAGTGATGGGCGTGAACAATAAGCAGTATAGTGTAAGGTTGAAAGTAGAATGGTAAGTGGTCCAATGATGGGTGTGAACAATGTACTGTATAGTGTAAGGTAGAAAGTAGAATGGTGAACAGGCCAGTGACGGGCATGAAAAATGAGCAGTATAGTGTAAGGTAGAAAGTAGAATGGTGAGCAGACCAGTGATGGGCGTGAACATGAGCAGTATAGTGTAAGGTAGAAAGTAGAATGGTGAGCAGACCAGTGGTGGGCATGAACAATGAGCAGTATAGTGTAAGGTAGAAAGTAGAATGGTGAGCAGGCCAGTGATGGGCATGAACAATGATCAGTATAGTGTAAGGTGAACACAGAGCAGCACAGTGTAAGGTAGAAAGTAGAATGGTGAACAGGCCAGTGGTGGGCATGAACAATGAGCAGTATAGTGTAAGGTAGAAAGTAGAATGGTGAGCAGACCAGTGATGGGCGTGAACATGAGCAGTATAGTGTAAGGAAGAAAGTAGAATGGTGAGCAGGCCAGTGATGGGCATGAACAACGATCAGTATAGTGTAAGGTGAACAATGAGCAGTCTAGTGTAATGTAGAAAGTAGAATGGTGAGTGGTCCAATGATGCGTGTTAACAATGTGCTGTATAGTGTAAGGTAGAAAGTAGAATGGTGAGCAGGCCACAATGAGCAGTATAGTGTAAGGTAGAAAGTAGAATGGTAAGTGGTCCAATGATGGGTGTGAACAATGTGCTGTATAGTGTAAGGTAGAAAGTAGAATGGTGAGCAGACCAGTGATGGGCGTGAACAATGAATGCAACTAAGTGATAATGCATGCAACTCAATGTTCCTCACACAGCCAGATGCGGGCCTGGAAACTGGGGTTCACATATTGGCTTCATGCTAGAGTTTGGCTTGCCTGGAAACTCGGGTTCACATCTTGGTTTCATGCTAGAGGTTGGATTGCCTGTACAAGGCATGCAACTCCATGTTCCTGGCACAGCCAGAGGTTGGCCTGGAAACTGGGGTTCACATATTGGCTTCATGCTAGAGTTTGGCTTGCCTGGAAACTGGGGTTCACATCTTGGCTTCATGCTAGAGGTTGGCTTGCCTGTACAAGGCATGCAACTCAATTTTCCTGACACAGCCAGTGGCTGGTCTGCATACTGGGGTTCTCCTCTTGGCTCCATGCTAGAGGTTGGTTTCCCTGTGCAAGTCATGCATCTCAGGGTTCCTGATACAGCCAGTGGCTTGTCTGGATACTGGGGTTCTCCTCTTGGCTTCATGCTAGAGGTTGGCTTGCCTGTACAAGTCCTACAACTCAAGATTACTGTCACAGCCAGAAAAGTGGAACCCCAGATGCTGAGCTGCTAGCATGTGCAAAGATGGCCAATGAGGAATCCGGGACTGAGTGGGTACAGAAGAGGTTACGCCAAGATATGGGGAAAGCAGTGTAGGTGGCACCGTGAAATGACTTGCACAGTTTATTCCTAGGTAGCAACGACCCCGGCCCAGAAGCGTCAGATGTCGAAAGAAGCACCACAGTCTAAGAAATCAAGGGACAGTGAGCAGAACAAAGGAGCAGCAAAGATTTCTCTTGAAGCAACTTTTCCTTCATAGTCTATGGACCCCCTTTGCATTTGTTTCTGTATCCTGACCGGACTCTTTATGTTATGGGGATACTGGCACATCCTTCTGTCTGTCAGTACTGAGAAAACGTTGTATCTCTTAGTCTAACGACTTTGTTGCTATCTTGGTATCTTTTTATTATTGGGTAGTAAAGTACCTTACAGTATCGCGCAATGGGGCCATTGTGTTTTTTGGCCCTAGAAACTCTCCAAGGAATTGTTGGTGGTTTTAGAATGTGCATTAGGACAGACTGGTGGCAGCAGAAACGTTTTTCTTATATTGTGTAACTTTTTACCATGCCCTACTGCGTTTTTCACGTTTGCCCCAAGACTGTGTCTGATGTCCAAGATGACTGTCCACGAGATTATTTTTCTTTCTCTTTGGCCATTATGTCTCTTGGACTTCCCCCTGGTCTTTCCAGCTGTGGGACCTCCTGTTTTGGGCATGCAGTGGTCTGCGAAAATTACTTCTTTCATGGGTACCTGCAGGTCACGTGTGTAAGCATCCAGGAAGTGGGCTGGGACTGTCTGGTCCCAATTCATACTACTGATGACAGGGTGTATGGTGTGCACGAGAGCATGAAGACCCCAGGGGCCACTGACTGGACCGCTGCTGGCGTGCATGCATGGGACAGATCTTCTCACTGGTGCATCTAAAACCCGAACCAAGGGCGGGAAATCGAATCTCTGACGACCACCTCTAGACTTGCCAAACCCGAGCTAAGGGCGATGAGTAGTGAAGTTACTTACTGGTGGCCCTTTGTTCATCCAAACGCATTTATGAACAGAAGTCTACTTTGCTCTTCCTTTTGGCTTGGGTAGTATCTGCTTCGTAAGGACCTCCAAAATTCAGGAATAGCTTTGCTCACTCCAGCAGATCCTCTCCTAACTTTTGGAACCTGTTTCACCCCTTCAGAATTCTTCCCCTAACATTTTCGTGCATCCTAAAACGTACTTTGTGAACTTTACGCACAGCCGAGCGCTTTTACGCACACCTCGAACATTGATCACAAAACTCCATTCTTCTTAGGGCTGGACTTCTAAAATGAGGGTTGCCATCTCTGAAGTCTATGCTGTAAAAGTTATTCACCTTTTTCCTCAACAGGTATTAGTGGAGTTACTACCTTTCTCGCACTGACTCCAGTCACTATATATATATTACATAGTGTGGTGCGTGTATGATGTTTTACTATTGTAATTCATGATTCATTTGTGTTGTTATTGGGCCTATAATAAACAATGTATTTTTTGGTAACTCTAATTCTTGGTCTTTCACTGTGTGTGCTCATTGAAGGCCCCTGATCACTCTCACCCCTCCTGAGATTTTGCCTTGACTGCTCTCCAAGCTACCGTGAATTGGTCTGGCTATCTTCCCAGAAGTGTTCCCCAGTTCATTTAACAAGGTTGGCCTCCTAAACATCTGTCCACCAGACCAGAATTTAGAAATCCATGCTAACAATCACCAGAGGAATTCAAAAACACTTTTGAAAAGTTTCTTTCGCTCCTCTTACACAGGGCAGGGAAAAGTGGAATTACCGAAAGTAAACCAGAATAGAGCAAGCTCAAAGATAAAGAAAGCTGATAAAGGGGCTTAGGTTTCTTCTAATACCGAAGGGGAGAGTGACGAGCAAGGATCTACTAGTAGCAGCGGAGAGGAAGGACAAAGACACTTAAGACCTTGGGTGAAAAGAAAAGGAAAGATTAGAAATAATTGAAAAAGAAGAGTAAACATTCAAGAACAAGGGCTGTTTAAAACAAAGCCACGGAAGACATCCAGCAGGAAAGGACATACAGAGTAAAATAAACAAGACACGACCATGGCACATAGAAAAGAAAGTTAAGAAAAAGATATGGTGGAAACCATTTATAGACTTTTTTCCCTGATAGAATATGAAAAATGGGCTTTGATATAAATAAAGAAGATATGAAGAAAGATGAGAAAAGCACCCCCACAAAAGAACCCAGCGAGCCGACCTTCCAGAACTGGCCAGCTGTATTCCACATATTGGCAACAATCTTCTTGGAAATATTTCCAGCAGAAGGGTCTGGCCTCATGGTGTATCAGCATAAGATACAAAAAACCTTCGGGGGTGGGGGGGGGCATTATTATGATAGCAAGCTGTGAAGAGCCAGAAATGAGACGCAAGCACAGAGCACTCATGGTTTGGTCCATGCACCTGTATTGAAACAAAAAGGAGTTGGATAATGCACCACTATCCCTTTTCTATGAGGTTTTTCCCTACCTCAACTAAACACGAATGCGTCAGTCCTTTGTCAAGATGTCCAACAAAACATGTCCTGTGTCCGGAATCCTATTCTGGCCCTCACACCTATTTCAATGTTGTAAAGGGTCTTTTTTTTTTTTTACTTTATTTATATTTTTCAAACAACAACAACAGATCAACACAGAGAATATCAGTAAAAGCATATATCAAAATGACAATAAATTAGCATAGTCACGAATAGAAACAATATAGAAAACATCAACATGCAAACAATATCTTAACCATTTTACTGTGAAACAACAAAAACAATATAAGTAACACATTATATATAGATACACAGGACACAAGACAAGACACACATTTAATCCCACCCATAAATTGAGTCTTGGAAAGTGTTTACATGTTCAAATCCCACCAAAAAATTCAACTCCAACAAAAAGGTTCCAAATAGGCAATGGTCAAAGTTCTCAGGGACAATATTTCCCTTCCCCGGCTTTCTTTTCTTCTCCAATATTCAAAATCCTAAGGGCATAACTCCTCCTAGGGACTCTCTTTATCATCAGCAAGAATTTCACAGGTATGATTCTTCTCACAGTTCACTATCCCAAGGGCAGGTACCCTCCTTGAGCCTCTTATTATTTGTACACACACTTGCATGGGCTGGTATACTCACCTGCCAGGTCCCTATGCATTTATTTCCACAATACTTCTCTTCACCTGGTATACCTTTCTGCCAAGGGTTCTACACATTTGTTAGTAAGCATTTACTTTCACATGGGCTATTCTCCTGCCAGGACTTTTCATACATTTACTTGTGAGCATTTACCTTCACTTTTCATCCATGCAACAGTACTGTTATATTGCTGCCTTAACTAACCTTGATTCATATAGTTCACATCTATGTTTCTTGGGTCTTTTATGTACGGGGGTTCAGACCCTCCTTCAAGACACTCCTTGTTGAACTCACTCTCACTGCTGTGGTATGGGTTTAATAACCCGTTGGTAGTTTGTTTTTTTAATATATTTCCTGTTTCACAGGTTTTGTTAAACTCCTTCCACTTTACTTTCATGAAGCGGCACACTCGTGCACACAACCCTGGTAACTCGGTTCACATCCCTGGACTTAACTGTTGCTTTGAATGCCCTCAGTGCTTCTTCGCTCCTTCTCTCCTCTGCGGTCTGGTTCGGCGAGCGTCTTACAAATCGCTGTACCTCACCATGCTTCTCCCTGTCAGGCACGGTTTCTGTTGCTGCTTTGCATTGTGTGCCGGAGGACTTTATGCTCTCCGGTGTCCTGTTCCGCCAGGGGATTCTGCCTCTGCCTCAGTGCCTTTGCCGCCATCACCTTGCCCGGTATCGTCCCGCACTGTGGCAAGCTGCAGCATCTGCAGCTCTCCTCTGCTATGTTGGTTGCATTCCATGTCGAACGCCGTGTCCTCAAACTTCGGCAGCTGTCCCAACTCCTTCTTGCTCTCAGCAGCTGTGACCGCAGTTTTAAAGTTCCCGCTTTATGCTATATTTCCCCAGTGAGGGAACCTCCTGCTTCTCTCTCTGGCACACTGCTGGCACCCAGGGGTTCACCCAATTTTGGGGACCACAGCAGTTCTCAGGGTTCCCTCAGTGCTCCCCAGTTCTCCACCAGCTGTCAGGGTGTAAGGGTTCCCCCTTCACTTCTCTGGAATAGCAGTCGAAAGCCCCTTCTTCTGCAACAAACAAATCCTGCAGCCAAATCCTCCAGGGAGGGTCTCTCCTATACTTATCAAGTCTTTCCTTGCTTTTATACTAGCTCTGGCCAATAGGATTTTGGGAAGACTAGACTGCTATATGTTATTCTTACATGTGATCCTCATTCCTCCATTCTTCTCCATCATCACAGTACTGATCTTATAACTCCTTTGTGAGTCATTGGGGATCTTCCTCGTCACAATACTGGGAAAGGGATCTTCATTTAGGTAACTCCTATTTTTCCTCGTCCCAGTACTTTTTGGAGGAATGGTAGTAAAAGTACAAGCCCATTAGGGAAGAGATTACCCCTAAGGTTGTAGAAACTGATCCCTTAATTGTTGGGTATATCACCTGATGTCTTGCCCCTGAGGGTCGCCTCCTCTCATGTGATCCTCATCAAACCGCCACCCCCTGGGTCAAGATCAGGTAGTGGTTGAAGTCCCCTGGCCACATGAGGAGAGTTTACCTCCGGGAAAGGAGTGATGACAAAGTCAGATTCATCACAGAGTTCAGAATGATGAAGGATAGCTACCCTGACCTGGGATGGTAGGAAGAAGATGCAAACCTCTATATATTTAATGTTTTGAAAAGTAAGATGCCACAGCACAACCCCCCCCCCCAGCTGCGCATAATAATACATTGAATTTTTATAACGTGCATAGGTTTAGCCAGCAACAGAATAAGATGAAGCATTCCTTTTGGAGGAAACAGTTTGGGAGCCAGAGAGTTCACCCCCATCCTAACCCCCAGAAAAATGCTCCCTCCCGCTTGGTCGGGGTAATAGCAGCCACCCGGCAATCTGTTGGAAATTTGAGAAAGGTTTTTGTAAATGGGGTAGTAAGGGTAGATTCTGACACCAATGTAGCAAGTGTGGGGGGGGACACAGTTGCTTCAAATGCTCCTGACTGCCAAATTGCCAAGCAACAATAGGCCAGCTGAAGTTAATAGTCCCTGAAGGGGCCTTTTCAATAGGAAAGTCACCAATAAACCTTTAGACCATGAAAAAATTGCTCCAGGAGTTTCCAGATAAGGAGTCCAGCAGATTTATCGAAGAGGGTTTTAAGCATGGTTTCACCATCCCCTACCACGGTCCCACCTCACCTGACATTCCCGAAAACCTGAAATCAGTTTCAGCAGACCCGGTACTGGTAAGAAAGAAAATACAAAAAGAACTGGCATTGGAGAGAGAAAGTGGCCCTTTTGAGCATATCCCTTTCTAGAATATCATCTGCTCCCCTTTGCATTTGGTGCCTGTTAGGACTGATTTTCTATACTCTGGCCTGGTGGACAGATCTATAGAAGGCCAACCGATATTGTGACAGGGACCACTCTGAGGAGCTGTAACCAAACCAGTTCAAGGTAGCAGTGATGAGGGTCTAGGCTAAGTCTCAAGAGGTGGTGAGATTGAAGAGTCCACCATGAGTACACACAATGGGAATCACAAATTACACTTAGACCGTATGAATAAATGTATTTATGGCCAAGCAACACTATGAAAAATGACTACTAACAGGTAGAAATATCACACAACACTGATTATAGATTACATATATACAGTCACTAGTTGAGGGCATAATACAAATCAACCCCTTGTAAAAGAAAGTACAGATTTGATTATACACCAAAGGTCCATAGATAGTTAACACTAACTTCAAAAGTCCTTCCCTAGGTTGTCCGGGGCCCCACGCCCAGAGGTTCAGGAAAGGTACAACAAAGTTTGTGAAGCTGGAAGAAATGAAGGTTGGGTCTCTAGGGTGCAGTGAACAGTTCCAACTGCTAGAGGACAATGTATTCTACCTAATAGACATGTCCCCAACTTTCGGAATGCTTGCACCAGCAAGGTATGGCAAAACAAAAGTATAATAAACGTTTTCTAAAAGTTAGGAAAACCTTTAAAGGGAGTTTAGCGGCAGGTAAGAAACACTGTAACTTAACCTCCCTCCCCCCCATACTCCGATTCTTCCCCAGATTTGGCAGATCAATGGCAGAGGGTCCAAGGTTTATTTTCCCGCCATCAGTCGCAGTCCTCGATTCACAGGGGTTGCAGGTTCGAGCTGATTTCTGGTTGGTGTCTTTCGCTGGTACAAGGACTCTCAGATGAAGAATGCAAAAAAACACAATACAGGACCTCTCTCAGTACTGGACTCGGGTCAAGTAATCTGTTTCGGACGGTAGTCACTGCAGCACGGCGACACAAAGGACCTCACTTGTTGAGGTCAGACTTTCCTTTCTATCTCGGGTCCCCTTGATGCTAACACTCCAAAATGTCACTGAGGTAGGTCCTGTTGGGCAAGTTGAGGATCCCCCAAGTTCCAGACCACAACTCTGAATGGCAACGTCAGCAGCACGGTAGCCCAAACTCAGAGCTGGTCAGCCACAGGATGGTTCCGGGGCACTTCCAAACGCTCTTCTTCGCAGGGTACTGAGCAGACATCAGGAATGGATGTTCCCTCCACTCCAAGGGTCACAGCTCCCTCACAGGACTGCTGAAGATCACGAGCAAGACAGGGCTCCACCAGGACAGCAGCAGAAGTTGATAGCCAGGCCTCCTTCCGACGGGTCTCCGGTTTCTTCGCAGGTCTCACAGCTGGACAGGAGTCTTGGCTGGCTCATTCAGGTTACTCCAGGATCTCTTAAGAATGGGTTTAATGGTCCTCTCCTTATCCAAAAAGCCAGGTAAGAGCCGAAAACTCCCACTAGCCAATAGCAGGACTAGCTACACACACACCCCAGAAGTGGTCCAATCAGGACCACTGGAGGGAACACTCATGCATAAAACTCAGACACACTGAAACTAGTTTGTGGATTGGGACCAGACAGTCCCAGGCTACATCCTGCCAGCAAACACACATAGCCCTCCAGTAGGCCACCAAAAGCCTCTGCTTTGCCGGGCACTGGAAGTCCATATAAGGATTTTCCTGGCCTCTGAGGCCAGGAAGATGGCCAAAGGACAAGCAAAAAACCATGTGGCACGGCCATGTTTCACCAGCAGCCACAGTTAGTAGCCAAACGTGGTAAACTCGGTAAGGCTAAAGCAAAAAGCACCACCTTTTCAATTACTTCAATCCCTCCTTAAACGAGCTGGACATAATATGCATACAAGAATCTTGGTTAAAAATTGCTCCATTCAAGGAAGGATACATCGTGCTATGCAATCCGGCCAAAGGAGGTTCGCTTGGAAGACCATCTGCAGGTCTTTTAACCCTAATCAAAAGCGGGTCTGGAATAATGGTGCTTGAATATACAAATATTAATCCGTACATACAGGCAACAGTTGTACAATTTCAGTTGGAAGCTCCAAAAGCCAAACAAACAATGTTAATACTGAATGTCTATTGGAATCCCTTATAAAATGAAAGCAAACGCTTCATAGATCAAATAATGGAATGCCTGGATGAAAAAAGAGACGCGTTCCAAGATCTAAATATCATCATCTGTGGTGATCTCAATGCAAATTGCTTCAAAGAAAATAAATGAATGCAAAGTGACATAAATCAAAAAAATGGTCAAAAATGCAAACGTGGGAAATCATGGAATGATGAAATGGAAGCAAGGAGATTGCACAGATTAAATGGAAGCACGAAGGGAGATATACCGCCAGCAAAGACCTGGTCAAATGGCAATGTGAGCAATACACTCGACTACATGTTTGCCTGTGAACAACTGCTAGTGACAACTCAAAGCTTCAGGATATCACCTTCAATTTACAGCGATCATGAACCAATTATCGCTGTATTCACATTGGGAGAATAGAACAAATCAAACACGGGATGTAAAAATAGAGACTAAACCGCTCAAGGTTGAAAAAAAGTGCTTTGATACTGTATTGGAAAATCTGGAAAAGTGGCAATCCAAAGAAAAAATGTCTGTAGAATACGATACATCACTACAGATATTTAGACAAAGCACCGGAAAACATGCAAAACCAAGAGTCAAAAAATTACATGTATATGATCCAGAAGTGGCGACACAAAAGAAACAACTAAGAAAGGATCTATGCGCATTAAAAAATGAAAAGAACAAAGGAATGAAAGAACTGATCCAAAAAAGAAAACAAAAATACAAAAATTGGCAGAAAGCCCACAAATCACAATTGTTACAACAGGATGCAGAAGCCATGCAAAAAGCCATGAATAACACAAACAGCAGGACATTAAGGGACCTGCTAAATGATAAACAATCATCAACAGTGGCGCTCACGAATCCAATATCAGAAATTGTTTGGATGGAGCACTTCGCAAAATTGTTCAACGTGATAGAAAAATCGGATGCTGAAAATAACACTAATGAAGAAAAAGCAGGACCATGGGATATTTCATTCGATAAGGAGGAGATAAAGTTGCTAATTTTGAGAGCAAGCTCCTCAAGAGCCCCAGGGCCAGATGGTCTATCGAATGCAGTGTTAAAAGAAGACCCAGAGAAATGGGCAATCTTTTGTGAAAGACTGTTCAAGAGAATTGTTAAGCAGGGACAAATACCAAAATCGTGGAAGCTGGCCATTGTCGTCCCAATTTTCAAAAAAGGCAATAGGATGGACCCCAAAAATTATCGGCCAATTGCCCTACTAGATTGTGTTGGGAAAATCTTTGCCACTCTTTTGCTAAAACAACTGAAAACATGGATCAAAGACTTAAACACATATGACAAAAGACAATCGGGCTTTGTTGAAAATGTGGGGTGTAATTTAAATCTCCTGATACTAGGATTGATGAAAAAAAGAGCCTACACAAATAAACAAAAACTGTATACAGCCAGCATTGATCTGCGCCAAGCCTTTGATAGTGTAAACAGAAGTAGGCTTTGGGAAAAACTGGCCTCCAAAGGTTGCCCTACAGATCTCCTGAAAGCCATCAAGGAACTGTACGCCAAAACTTGGATAAGAGTCAAATTAGATCAAGGCGGCAACCTATCAAAGGACATAAAAACAACAAAAGGCCTCAAACAAGGATGCCCGTTAGCAGCCACTTTGTTCGGCTTCTACATTGAAGACTTGCAATACTGCCTGGAAAACAGCAGGACCTTTCCACCTAGACTAAATGGCAGACCTGTCAACCATCTGCTTTATGCTGATGACCTGATAATATTAGATCACACACAAATTGGTCTACAAAGAGCCTTAAATCAGGTTGAAAAATACATAGAAAAAAATGATCTAGAAATAAATACAGATAAAACCGAAATACTAATATTCGGTGACAAAAGATGGAAAAAAAGCAAAAACGAAGAATGGAAAGTTAACAAAACGTGAATAAAACAATGCGACGAAATGAGATATCTGGGCATCCAAGTAAGTGGAAGAAAAAATGAAGAGCCCTGGAAAAGGATGCTAAAGACAAAAACAAAACAACTAACAGCCCAAGCTAACATCATCAATAAAAGATACGGAAAATTCTCCCTCCGACCGGTGATAACATTCTACAGGCTCAGAGTAATACCAACACTAACATACGGAGCAGAGACTTGTATGAATATCTCAGAGAAGTTCTGGAACACTTTGGAAGGACTCTTCTGGAAAAACATCTTACCGATACCGAAAGCAACACCAATGACGGTAATTAGACATGAACTTGGTTTGACAGCTCTATACGTATACATCTACTACAATAAGCTGATGTTGTACAGAAAAACAATGAGCAACCTGACGCCTCCCCAATTTGAAATATTTTGTAAAAATAATAACTTCGAAGAAAAAGTAGTAGAAGACTGGAAAAGAGAAAATGAACATCTCTGACAGAATCTGCCCTCAAAACCCAAACATTAGCAGAAAATCCAATAGCTGTAAAAAGAATGCTTTGGGCCGAGGACTGGTCGAACACCGAAATGAAAAGAGCTCTGTCAAAAACTCATACACTCTTGAAAACCAATTGTGGTGTGATGTCCATCATACCGGACTATCTGAGAAAATTCCCAAATTGCAAACAAAGAGATCTGCTACTTCGCTTCAGATTGAATATCCTTCAAAACAAAACAACAAAGGCAAGATACACCAAAGAAAAGATATGCACAAAGTGCAGACTGTGTAAAAGAAGTGAAGAATCACGAAATCACTTAGTGTTATTCTGCACAAAACTGAGAGATCTTCAAAATTTGTATTTAACCAGTAACATTGCTGACCTATGTGGCCTAGACGCGGAGAAATGGTGGAGTCTAATTTATGCTTGCCGAATTCCAAAAATAAATTTTGTAACGGTCAAATTTCTAGAAAAAACCCTTAAAAGGCTAGGCCATATCGATGAAGAAAATGCATTGTGAATAGTGAATTGATATGGTTAAAAGGATGCGTTGTTTTAGTGCTTAGTGTTTATTTTTCACTGTCTAGTTTGGTCTATACTTATTATTATTGTTTAAAAACAAAAACTTGTTTTAAGTATTCCGTTTCTAATTCGAACGGTTTTTAAATTAGATTTAGCCTATTAAGGATTTTTTGGTTTTCCCTGCATCTGACCTCTGTTTTTGTACTTGCCTGATGTTGATTTCGTTATGATAGAGCTCTTTGTGAAACAAAATTCTTTTCGCTGATTGTGAAAGGTTTGTAATAAACCAAATACACTTAATAAACATTTTTTTTTTAAAAAAGCACCCAAAAATGGTAAGCAGTCACTGCTGCCACCAGCTTGTCCATTTAGCACACCTAGAGTGAGCAAAAGTCATTTGAGTGTTAATCTAGGGAAGAAAGTGTACTACATTGTAAGATGCCTTGTACAATGATAAAAGTTACCATTTAAAAACCCCTACAATATGGAGAACTCCCATAATAGTGAGAAAGGTGGGCAAGAATTCGCTGTTGGCATTCAGTCTGCTTTCAGATTACTCCTGGTGGATAAGAGGTCACATCCCTGGCTGTGTTTTCACTTTGAGAGCAAATGTTATTTTGACAAATGCCTGCCTATGGTCTGCTCTGTATCATACGCATACTTTGAGCACTTCAGCTCTTTCCGTCAATGAGCAAAGCAAAAGGTGGGAAGGGGAATCAAGGAACAGAACGCATGCCAGCGATAACCGAGAAGGTACTAATGGTTTTACCACAAAATGTGCTGGCTCCGAAAACAAACTTATTTATGCATTTATAGCAGCACACAAAGCCCATGGACATCTAGGTGCTAGATACAGGAAGGAACAGTCATAGTGGAAAAATGGTGAGGCAGAAGGGATAGGAGGTTAGTTGAATAGCAATGTTTTGATATGCTTTCTGAAGACATTGTACGAGGGTTTGCCTCTCATATGTGTGGGAAGCTTGTTCCAAAGTGACGGTGCCCGGACTGGGAAGCTGGATCCCCAAGCTTTGGCGCGTTTGAACCTTGGTGTGGCACAGCAGTGTCTGTAGGCGGTTCTTGTAGGTCTTTCTGAGTCATGTTTTTTTTTTGTCTGTAGGATAACTCGGTGCATCGTTCGAGACACATCGGTGGATAAGGGAGAGAATTTTGAAGTTGATTCTGTCCTTAACGGGGAGCCAGTGGGCTGTCTTCCTAGCCGCTGATATATAGTTCCGTTTGCCAATGTCAAGAGCAGTTCCGGACACATTGTTTTGGGTTATTTAAGTGTTCAGGCAACTTCCAGGTGATTAGTGGTAGTAAGGATAGGTTTGCTGGCGTTGATCAGTTTGATGGCGTATCCTGGTGCAGATGCAATGTGGTTGACCTGGCGGGTCATAGTAAGGGAAGAATCAAAGTAGATCCCAATGGTCTTGACTGAGGATGCAACAGATATCGTGTGGTGTCAATTGTGAAGGATTTGTATTCCTGGGGTAGACTCTTTCGGCGGGCGGGGGGCCTTATGAGTAGCAGTTCTGTTTTTTCATCATAGAGGCAGAGGCCGTGTGTAGCCATCCAGGATTGGATGGTTTCATAGATTGCGTTAATTCTGGATGTATCTATCAGGTGGTCGTCGTCAGGGGGATAAGAATTTGGGTGTCATCTGCGTAATTTATGTATGATATTCCAAGCGTGTCGAGATGGTCAAACAGCGGCTTGGTGTACACATTGTAATGGGTGGGGGACACGCATGAGCCCTGGGGTACTCCACAGGAGTTGGGTGTGGGAGAGGAAGTGGCATTCCAAGCAAATACTCTAGAGGATCTGTTTGACAGGAATGAGGCGATCCATTTGGTAGCTTTGGGGGAGAAATAGGCAGCAGAGCTGAGGACTTAGCAGAGGATCTTGTGATAACAAGGCCAAATGCTGCTGAAAGGCCAAGGACTAGGAGCAGGGAGAGGGCGCCCAAGACATTGGCATGGTCAAGCTGTTTTTTTAGGTCAAGCAGGTCTGTTTCAGTCCCATGCTTGGGACGAATGCCTGACTGGCAGGAGCATAAGATATGGTGTTGTTCTAGGAACGCTTGTATTTGTAAATAGACCACTCTGTCCATGATGTTGAAGAAGGGGGCTGTAGTGGTGGGACGGTAGTTCGTGGGGCAGGCTGGGTCGAGGGTAGGTTTTTTCAGGAGCAGTGAAATCCAAGATTCCTTGAGTGCCAATGGGATGGAGCAAGATGGGGATGAGGAGTTAATGATTGCTGCAATGAGAGGGAGTAAAGGTTCAGCGCATTCTTAGACCAGGGATGCTGGGAATGTGTCCCCCTTACAGCGGGATGGTTTAAGTCCAGCGATGGTGTTTGCAAGGGCTGTGTCGCTGATAGGTTGGAATGTAAACAGAGGGATGTCATCACGAGACGGGCAAGCTGGGTGGCAGGCGGTTGGTAGGGAAGGTTGTTCAGCTTGTATTTTAGATTGTAGCTGCGTGATTCTACCCGTAAAGGTGTCTTGGATTTGTGACACCATGCATTGTCTTTCAGAATGGCATCCGGGAGGGAGATGGTGGTTTCTAACTCACGGAGAATGGAGAAAAGTTCTCGCGAGCTACAGGTTACATTATCGATTCTTTTAATGTAGGTGAAGGATTTGGAAGTAAGGATCAGCTGTTTGTATTGGTGCAAAAACTTAGAGAGGTGGCTCTTGTTGGTAGGAATGGTGGTTTTGTGCCAAATGGCTTCAGCTGTTATCTTCGCCGCACGTACGGCTCTGCGATTCGGAGTGAACCAAGAGTTACAATGGATTGGGTTAGATTTCTTTGCTTTGAGAGGTGCGAAGTGGTCAATGGTTTGGCGGAGCAGAGAGTTGTAGTGGTCCACGGGGGCTGTGGGGTCTTGTGAGGTGGGGAGAGGTGAGCTGATGTGTGGAATAATGTTCGCGTTAGTCAAATAGCGTGAACTATGGGCCATGATGGTGCTCGGGAGAGATGCTGGCTTGGTAAGTTTGCTAGAGACAGGTATGGTGAATGTGATAGTATGGTGGTCTGACCAAGGGCATGGTCTGTTGGATAGGATGGAGATGTTGCAATTGTGATCTAGCACCCAGTCACCGAGTCAAGGATACGACCATGTCAGTGTGTCGACGATATAATGATCTGGGTACATCCAAGAGCCGACAAGGTGGTGGCTATGGCCATGGCGTCTGTGTCATTAGAGTCACTAAAGCCCAGGTTGAGGTCGCCTAACACCAAGAGTTGTGTGAAATGCTTGAGGTTGGTGGTAATGAGTTGGGTATGGTCTTCTTCGAAGGAGGCAATGGGGCTGGATGGGAGGTATATAAGATGTAGGGTAAGGGTGTTATTTTGTGAGCATTTGAGCTTGGCTGAAAGGGTTTCGGAGTTGGGCATCGGGGTTGAGTTAGCTGAGTACAACGAGAGGGAGTCTTTGAAGATAAAGGCTACTTCTCCTTGTTTTCTTTGTGCCCTTTCGCACCGGAGGATGGCATAGCCTGTGGGGACACCGATGGAGAGTGCTGGGCCCGCTGTGGGGGAGAACCAAGTCTTAGTCACAGCCAGGATGTCTAGGTTCTCAGCAGTGATAAGGTCCAAGATTTTGCGTGGGTGGTCCGTGATAGATCTCGTGTTGCGGAGGGCACACTGTAAGGGCGAGTTGTGAGGGGGTGTGCTGGGGATGAGGGTGTCAATGGTTTGAGGGATGTTGCGATGTGGAATTCTAGATGGTGTATTAAGTTTAGTGGCACTAGGTGTGTTCCCATCGGAAAGGAGCAGGCGTGGTGGGGGTATGTGGCGTGGTTTCGTCCTGTGCTGCAGAAAGGCATTCCGGACTATGATTTCCAAGGGGGTTGGGGGGGCATGATGTTAAAGATTTCCTGTAATGCGCTGTTATGCCGAATAAGAAGAAATCCTGGGCGCCGTCACACTTGACGGTGGTGTCTTCTTTCATTAAGTTATCAGGTGGTGCAGATCCAACTCACAGTGCACGGATAAAGTATGCAGTCAAAGGGTGGGCCAGGGTGGAAGGAATAAAATCAGACATAAGTCGTCCTTTGAACTTCGAGAAATGATTGAGGTTATTAGACTTTTTGGAAACATTTGCAGCCGCTGGTATGAGATAGCTTGGTTCAAAACTGCTTTCACGCTAGCATATTTCATTGCTTTCAGGGTCAGCGAGCTGATTGCTAGGAACACATCAGCCGATGATGGGTTAGCATGGCCCGATGTAAGCATGACAATTTTGTTGAGAAAGTCAAAAACAGATCAATTGGGCAAAGGCAGGTTAACGAAGCTTTACTGCACCGATGATCACCCGCATCGCCCAGTATGTATTACTAGAATATGTTTGCGTTCAACGCTCGCCCATTGGCAAGCCTCCATTGATCCAGAAGGACGGTAGGTCCCTCAGTAGATTCCAGTTCCAGGCCATCCAAAAGAAAGCAGTCCGAGTAGCTGGCTGGGATCCATCAGAATCTGGGACACACTGTGTTCGGATTGGAGCGGCCACATCGGCCTGGGTGGGAGGTCTGGGGTTAAGGATGGTGAAGCCGATCGGGAAGCTATATGAGATCCATTAGACAGGATAAGATCTACTGCGGATTTGCTTTCTCCCAGTGGCCAATCGCACGGCAGGTCCGCCTGGATAGTGGGTCACCCATTCAGTACACGAGCAGGCAAGAGGCTAGATGCCACGTCCCCAGGCCCCCGTTTCCTCAATACCACACCCATTGGTGGGGAACACCATATGCTCTGGGAAGACTTACGTGACAGGCGGTCTGATTTGATAGGCTTCAGAGAGCTCCCGGAATACCTGGTTATACATTTAGGTGGGAACGACTTGGCTAAAATAGGGAGGAGATGGTTATTGGGGGAGATTTGAATGACCCTGAGAAGCATAGCACACTGTTGGAGAGAAGCCGAACAGTTTAGGTCTGAATTATTACCCAGATGGCTCTGGAAAGGAACGAATTCAGGCAAGGCGGTAGAGTTATCCAGAAGAAAATGAAATACAGCATTAGCGAAGTTCTGCAAGGGTATCCATTTATTAGGCATGGCAGAACGGTGTTGGGTAACCCCGACTTGCTCCTGCCAAATGGGGTACACCTGTCTAGGGCAAGCAAGGGCATTTTCATTGGTAACATTTATGAGGCCTTGGCAGCAAAAGCTCGTGCATAAGATGGCTTTTGGGGAGGAACGGCCGTGGATCCACTCGGGTGGGGTGGCACCGGTCAGGGCAGAGGAAGCCCACCTAATGGGTTGGCAGCCAGAAACTAAGGAAATCATGAGAGCCAGGGGAGACCAGGTCCCACTTGCTGAACGTTACAAGCGACCTGGGCTGGAAAGCCAGCGATGCAACCGGTTTATGAAGATACCGGTATGGACTGACTTCCGGCTCTGGGAATTGAAATGTGTGTAATCAGCTGGCGGGAGGTGGGCTTACACTTCCTGGCTACGCGGTGCCCAAAAGCACCTGCACTCTCCTCTTGCATACTTTATTTTGTATTGTATTGTACTGAAACTTATAGAGTGCCAACAAGACTGTGGCGCTGCCCCGTGACGGGACGCGCACGTGGCTGCGTGACGTTGCACGCCGCTGCATGCTGTATAAATAAACGGGGCGTTCCCGGCCGCGTCAGAGAGTCCGGGAAGCCCGAACTGTAAGGACGTGTGTCGTGTGGTCCTTACAGGGTGGGGGCTTACGGGCATCGCATGGGGGTGCTGCACACACCCCCAACAGTGGCGACGAATGGGGGCTGATGCCCGGGCCCGGCGGTGAACAAGATGCGTAATTTTTCTTCCCTGAAACGGAACGAACAGACGTTTCGTTTCATGCCGTGGCCGTGCATCACACACGTGGCTGGCGGCCATTTTGTCTATGAGGCCGTGGAACTTCACTGAGCTCCGGTTTGGGCGGTGAGTGGCGTCCAAGCCTAATTTAAGGATACACTGCCAGCAGGCAGTTATACCTGCATGCTCATGCCCGAATTTTGTATTTTTTTCCAACATTTGGGCCTCCTACATTGAGTGTAAGCTAGGAGAGGGGCTATAATGGCTGGGCCTGCTTAGCCCAATTCTCTTTTCTTGGCTCAATTTTTGGGACTCCTACACCCACTGGGTGCTACTGCAGCGAGGAGGCAGGTGCTTCTTCATCCCTTCATCTTCAGGCTGCTGAGGCCTCATCTTCATCCTCTTCATCATCGGGGTGGACTGCTGCAGTGGCGGACCCTTTGGAGTTCCACCATCTTCCCCCCGGTTGAACCTTTATTTGCCTGGGTGGGGCATCAAGACTTTGCAGAGGTGATGGGTGATTGAGTTGCGGCCCCCAAGATCCCAAAATGGGGTGCCTGTGCGCTCAAGCCCATGAGTGATTCGGAGGAACAGGACGGTGGTCAAGCAGCAGCTCAACAACAGGCCCCTCAGGCTCCGGTGCCTCCAGTGCAGCCACAGGTGGCTGTTCCACAACAACTCCCTCAAGTCCAAGTGGGTGGTCAAGCTCCAGTGCCGCCCATGGCACAGCCGATTGCTCAGCAAAGACTTCTCATAATGGCCCAAGCACTTGCCCATGCGGCCTTGCAGCCCATCCCCGAGTTTGACGTGTCGGGCCCACCATCCAGCATTGGGCCCAGGTGGAAGAGGTGGGTTGACCGCCTTGATATGTACTTTAGGGCCGCACAGGTGACGGATGATGACAGCAGGGTGGCAACGATGCTGTACTCGGCGGGGCCTTCGGTCCAGGAGATTTTTGAGTCGCTTCCAGCAGGAGATGGCTCCAATGGTGCGGCAAAGACTGCCCTCCAGGTTCACTTTCTGCCTCTTGCCAACTCGGACTATGAGAGATTTGTCATGCTGTCGGCCAAACAAAAGGAGGATGAAACGCTGGACACTTTCTATGGACACCTGCGCCGCCTCTCCCTGGCATGCGAGTGGGGAGACGCGGAGGACATGATACGCACCATGCTGATCCAGGCCTGCTCCTCGGGCAAACTCAGAAGGCAAGTCCTGAGGGAGCAGGGAATCACCCTACCCCGCATCCTCGAGCTGGGCCGGTGCCACGAGGTGGCGGAGGCTCGGGCAGCCAGGATGGAGGCGGAGTCCCGCTCAGTCAAGTCTGAGGAGGTGTGTGCCATGTGGCGGGGTGGTAGAGGATCGAGAAGGCCTGGGGCAGGACCCCGTGACAGAGCAGGAAGAGCAGGTGAATCTTGCCAGAAATGCGGATACGACCTTCCGCACCCGACTGAGTGTCCGGTGGCCGGAAGAACGTGTGGTAGGTGCGGACTGCCTGACCATTTCTCAAGGGTGTGCAAGGCAGCCCTGCCCGTGATGGTGCCGAGAGGCCCGGCTCGGACCGGGTTTCAGCGCCAAAACCGCCCACCAAACGTGGCCCAGGTGGACCAAGGCGGGGAAGATGCCCACATGGAGGAGGCCGACGAGGAAGAGGAAGAGAACATTTTCTTTGTCTCCAGTGTGGGGATCCTGAAGGGCAAGAACAGGAGACAACCGAGGTGCGTGGTGGAAGTCAATCAATCGCCAGTCCCGGTCCTGGTAGACACTGGAGCATCGGTCAATGTGATGGCCTGGGGGCATTATGATGCTCTGGACTTGCCCCCCAAGCTACTCACACCGAAAGCTCGCATATTTGCATTTGGGGGACTGGAACCAAACCCACTGGACGGTGAATTCGTGGCAAAGGTGGAACATGAGGGCTCGCAGATCAAGGCTCGATTCTACGTAACGCCAGTAAGTAACAACACTCTCCTGAGCTGTGCCGCCGCTGAGGCTCTCGGAATGGTCAGCTTTGCATATTCAGTGTACCTTGAGGACATTAATGATCTGCTCGATAAGTATGCTGCCCTCTTTAGTGGAATTGGACGGATGACTGGTGACCCGGTGAGGTTGCATATTGATGACTCTGTGCAGCCCATTGCCCTGAAACACCGCAGGGTGCCGTTCCACCTCCGGGAGCAGGTGGACAGGGAACTGGATAACTTTGTGAGCCTCAACATTATTGAGAAGGTGGAGGGCCCGACTCCCTGGGTATCCCTGATTGTGGTGGCGAGGAAGCCCAAGCAACCTGACTCTGTTCGTATCTGTGTAGACATGAGGCTGCCCAACAAGGCCCTTAAGAGGGAGCAGCATCTCAACCCCACCATCGATGACATTATTGCAGAGGTACAAGGGGCTCGTTTCTTTTCCAAGCTGGACCTCCGGGCGGGCTATCATCAGGTAGTCCTCCACTCGGAACCGAGGTATATCACCACATTCACCACTCACCGGGGGCTATACCGCTACAAGAGACTGAGTTTCGGGATGTCATCGGCAGCGGAGGTGTTTCAGAATATCATCCGAGGCGCCCTTGCAGATCTAGAGGGTGTGCTAAACATCAGCGATGATATTTTGGTGTTTGCAAGGACCGAGGTGGGCCATCTGAGAAAGCTGGCAAAGACGATTGAGAGACTGCAATCGCTAGGCCTCACCCTTCATAGGGACAAATGTGAGTTCCTGCACCCATCCATCGAATTCTTCGGATTCGTATTCAAGGAGGGAGGGGTATCGCCGGACCCGAAGATGGTCCAGGACATCAAGAAGGCGCAGCCGCCCGAGTCGGTGTCCGATGTGCGGAGCTTCCTCGGCATGGTCACCTACTGTGGGCGGTTCATTCAAAACCTCGCCTCTAGGTCTGAACCCCTTAGGGCTCTAATGAAGAAGGAATCCGCCTGGCACTGGGGCCCACTTGAGCAAGCGGCGTTCGAAGACATCAAGGGTGCCCTGGCAGCTGAGGACACGATGGCGTTTTTCAACCCGGCGTTACCATCCGAGATCATTGTGGATGCCAGCCCATTTGGTCTGGGCGCCGTGCTAACACCCAGGTAGACCGTGATGGGGGTGTCCGGCCAGTGGCGTATGCCAGCAAAGCGCTGTCCGAGACCGAACAGAGATATTCACAGATTGAACGTGAGGCTCTGGCGGTCCTTTGGGGCTGCAGGCACTTCCGGCTCTATGTCTTGGGACGCCCGGTGACGGTTGTGACTGACCATAAGCCCCTGCTTCCCATTCTGGCAGGGTCATCCTCAAAGCCACCGGCCAGGATCGAGCGGTGGATGCTCGCTCTTCTGGAGTATGGAGTCACCTTGGTGTACCGGCCGGGGGCCAACAACGCAGCAGACTATCTCTCCCGGCATCCGGGAGCACGTGGGGGAGTAGAATATGACACCTGTGCTGAGGAGGCTGATGATCAAAATCGAATGGTGGTGGAGGCGGCCATGCCGAACGCAATGCCCTTGTCAGATTTTGAGGCGGCAGCTGCCGAGGACGAGTGTTTCCAAATCATAAAGCACTCCATGCAGAAGGGCTCCTGGAAGTCAGTGCTGGAGTCCTTGGCAGGACGGACTCAGGAGGCCAAGAGAGGGCTAGAGCAGCTATGGAAGATCAAGGAAGAGCTGTCCTTCTCAGCGTCGGGCCTGCTGCTTCGAGGCGACCGGATAATGGACCCCAGTCCAAGGTAAAGGATGTGATCACCCTGGCCCACCATGGACACCAGGGTGCCGCAAAGACCAAGGCAAGGCTGCGGCTGAAGGTTTGGTTCCCTGAACTGGAGCGGAAGGTCGACGACTTTGTGGCGGCATGTGTCTGGTGCCAGGCGGCATCTCCATTGCAGCGAGAGCCGGCCATCGAAGCAATGCCCCAGGGAACACGGCCCTGGGAGGTGGTCCATGCAGACTTTGGATCAACGACCGTAGGCACCCACTTCCTGGTGATCGTCGATGAGTATTCACGGTATCCGGAAGTGGAGTTTGTGGAGTCTGTGGCTTTCGAGCATGTGGTGGTGGCCGTGGAGAAGGTGTTTGCGGCCCATGGATTCCCCCACACACTGTGTTCGGACAATGGCTCGCCCTTCCAGAGTGAGCAGCTCTCTGAGCTGATGGAGAGCTGCGGGGTTCAGCACCGGAAGGTGTCCCCGTTGTGGCCCAGGGCAAATGGAGATGCTGAGAGACTAATGCGGACACTCAATAAGACCTTCAGGATCGCACAAGGGCAGGGACAGTCCCTCCAAAGAGCTCTGTATCAATTCCTGCGGGTGTACCGCACCACCCCACATGCATCCACGGGGGTGGCTCCGGCCGAGGCCCTGTTCAAGCGCTGCCCGCAGGGTTTACTACCGAAGTGGCGAAGAAAGGGCCTGGGGTGATTGACAACCAACAGGTTGAGGTGGACCGGCGGGTGAGGATCGATCAGGAGAACTTGCGAAGGGGCCTCCGCCCACAACGGCTGGAGCCAGGAGACAAGGTCCTCATCCGCAAAAGACACCCCCATGGGAAGCTCTCACTCCCCTATGAGCCGGAGCCATTGGACGTTGTGGCCGTAAAGGGGTCCATGGTGACTGCCTCCGACGGAAGGTCTGCCGTCACCCGGAATGTCAGCTTCTTCAAGAAGCTGGGGGATCCCAGAACTGAACCCCCCTTGGAGCCGGACTTAATGGACATGCCGGATGACGGAGGAGGCTCCCCTAGCATACTCGAGTCCCCTGTCCGGGGGACGTCTGTGGAAGGACTTCCCGTGCCGGAGGTAAGCGGGAGGTACCCCCAGAGGGCTGGGCGAGGGAAACCCACTTACCTCAGCGATTACGTGCTGGCAAATTTGGCTGATCAACCTGAGTCCGGGGACTGTTGAGTAAGGGGACCCGGGTGGTTGACAATAAAGGGGTTTTTGGGCAAGTGGTGTGTGAAATGTTGCTGTTAAACGTTTTGTGTGGTTTGCAGTGTATAGTAGTAAAGCTTTTGTTTGTCCTGCCGAAAAAGGAGGAGTGTGGCGCTGCCCCGGGATGCGCACGCGGCGGCGTGACGTTGCACGCCGCTGCGTGCTGTATAAATAAACGGGACGTTCCCGGCCGCGTCAGAGCGACCGGGAAGCCCGAACTGTAAGGACGTGTGTCATGTGGTCCTTACAGGGTGGGGGCTTACGGGCATCTCGTGGGGGCGCTGGACACACCCCCAACAAAGACCAAAGGGCATCAAGGCGCTAAGAGAGGAGACGAGAGGCAGCAACCGTAAAAGTTAAAACAAAAGACTTTTGAGACGTTTGCGGAAAGAGAGAATGATTGCAGTAATAAAGCCTGCGGCCATCATTTGTGCCCTTGCTGTTGTATAGGGAAAAGGGACATGGCCCCTTTAAGAGGACCAAGGCGAAGGGAGCGGGAGAAAGACGGAAGGGGAGGGGCAGAGGAGGAGAAGGCAGAAAGTGTGAGAGAGAGAATAAAGAAAGTTGACAGGACCCCAGGCTCCGTGTCGTTATTTCGGTGTATGCATGAGCAGTGCATACGGCAGGCCTAACACTGGCGACGAAGCCGATGCGGAAACTCGCGTGCCGGCAGCAGCAACTGGAGGGCGGTGAGCCCAGCAATTGAGGAGGGCCGTGTGCCCAGCAGTTTAGGCCCGTGCGAGGTGAGGCCTGTGCGTGGAGGGCCCGTGTGCCCGGCAGTTGGAGGCGGCCCCGTACACCCGGAGCCCAGCAGTGGCCCGTGTGCCCTGCAAGCACCTCGAGAAGGTGAGACCTGCGTGAGAAGGGCCCGTGTGCCCAGCAGTCCTGCAGCGGCCTGTGTGCCCTGCAGCCGGAGGCCTGTGCGCCCCGAGAAGGAGAGGGCCGTACGGAGGGCCCGTGTGCCCGTAGCTGATTGAAGGCCCGTGTGCCTCGAGAAGGTGTGGCCCGTGCGCCCGCACAGAAGAAGTCTGCGCACCTCGAAGGGGCGACGCCGGAGGACCGAAGAAGAAAGGGAAGAGCCCCGGAGGACCAGAGCGGGCCCGTGCGCCCGGGAGAGAAGAAGAGCGTCGGAAGACCAGAGCGGGCCTGTGCGCCCAGGAGAGAAGAAGAGCGTCGGAGGACCAGAGCGGGCCCGTGCGCCCGGGAGTGAAGAACCCAGTCCGACGTGGAGACTGGCACCGTGACGACCACGTGAAGTAAGGAGAGGGGGAAAGGAGCCTCGCGTCTCCCGACGGTGACAGGCTAAAGCAGTCGGGACAGACCGCACCTCGGGGAAGGAACCCCGTGCCCCCCCACACATGACACTCACATACCACGGGAGAAGAAGAACCCCGTGTCTCCCCATGTGACATTTACAGGTGAAACGCGGAAACCGCAACCTACACAGGGAAGCCCCACAAAAGAACCCCGTGTCTTCCCACGTGACATCTGCAGTTAACACGCGGCAACCGTAATTCATACAAAGGGGCTCCCGCAAAAGAACCCCGTGTCTCCCCATGTGACATTTTACAGTCGATACGCAGAAACCGCAACTTACACAAAGAGGATCCCACAAAACAATCCCGTGTCTTCCCACGTGACATCTTCAAAAAAGGAAAAAAAAAAAGAAAGAAAACTAATCGAAGAAAGGACGATCACCACACCACGCAGGAAAAGGAAACCTGAACCCAAGTGGAAACGGTATAAAAAGGACCATAACGCCGTAAATAACCACCACATGCACCCAAGTGCTACCAACCAATAAAAGGAACTTTAGTGACACCACCATGTCGGCTTCAGACGCCGCAGACCCCAATGCACAGCCTACACCACTAGAGGTACCATCCTCATATGCCAGCCTAATGAGGAGACCCGCGCCGTTCACTCTAAACCCACACCATGACCAGGGCCAACGATGGGAAGAGTGGATGGAAGAATTTTAGGATTTTGTAGGTGCCATAGGAACGCAACAACCACCCAACATACTAAGCATCTTCGCAAATGTAGCTGGCAGAGAAATTAAGAACATCATACGAACGATCCCGCTACAGGACCGTTCCACATATGCAAAATTACGACAAGCCATCAATGACAAAATTGTCATCTCACCCAATCGCGACTACGAGAGATATACGTTCAACCAATGCAGTCAACTACCCCACGAGTCAATGGGAGAATTTGTCATTCGCCTTCAGAGGAAAATATTGAAGTGTGACTTCGCCAACTTTAATGATGAGGAAGCCATCAGGCTGCGTATAATAGAAGGCTGTGTATCGTCGATGTTCCAGAAACACCTCCTAAAGAAGCCCTTATCCCTGAAGGAGGTATTAGACCTAGCCAGAGTCTACGAGAGAGTGGACATCCAAGCAGCGGCCATCAAAAACCCCAAGAAGGGTGAGGTAATAGCAGCAATACATCCCTATGCCCGGAACACAGCACAACAAACAAGGATGAACACGAGGTACCTGTCGCAACGGACGCAAAGTGACCGCCAATGTTATCGATGTGGTTTTGAATACCCACACAGAGGTCCCTGCCCGGCCATCAGCCAACGCTGCATGAGATACGGCATGGAAAATCACTTCCAGGTGATGTGTAAAGAACTACTACCGGAAGGAGGATCATCACGCCCGAGACCCGTCGCTCGCACGATGGAAGCCCACACAGACCAACTGCGCCAGACGGACAGAAACACGCCAACCTCCGCGAGTGGGTATCAACGGCCAAACACTATAAGAGCCCTCGAAGGTCTCCAGATCGAGCCAGACAAAAAAGATCATGAACTATATGACACACACAGGAGTAACATCATGCAAAATGTGGAGTATGAAGTGACCCACAGGGGAGAGACCACAAGTTTATATGAGCAAGACAGAGACCCATACCTCAACTTCCCCCCCCAGCATCACCCAGGAGAGAATGACCACACTCAATACCTGCAAGATGGCTACGACAGAGAGTACGTATGTCTCCTCAGGGTTGAAGATGAAGACACGTCGGCCCCCAGAGTAACGGTCCAACTGGGCAACATCAGAAACAGATTCATCATTGACACGGGAGCGACAGTAAATGTCATGAATGAAGACATCTACCGCAACATAGCGTCGTCATACCCCCTACAAGAATCCAGAACACACATTTTTCAATGGGGAGCGACACAACCCATGTCGTCTAAAGGAAAATTCCAATGCAACCTACGGCACAGAAACATCACAATACCAGCCACGATACACGTCGTGAGGAGCCCATCCGTCGGCCGCTGCCTCCTCAGCTACCGAACAGCTAAGGCCCTCGCACTAATTGACCTACACTACGACCCGTCAGAAGAAATAGAAGGGCTACCACTGCCCCACGGACTCATCAGATCAATAACAGACAAGCCCCTATTGAAAGAAGACCTCAAACGCCAATTCCCCAGGCTATTCGAAGGGGTGGGCATGTTAAAAGACTCATGCATCAAGCTGCACATTGACAACAACGTCAGACCGGTCCCACAACACCCGCGTAAAGTGGGTTTCCACCTTCAAGAACAAGTATCAAAGGAAATACAACTTCTTCTCTCCAATGATATCATAGAGAAAGCAGATGGTCCAACACCGTGGGTATCGCCAATAGTCATCGTCCCCAAAGATAACGGCCGTCTTCGCATATGCGTTGACATGCGCATCCCAAACACCGCTATCCAAAGGGAAAGGCACCCGGGCCCGAGCTTAGAAGACATGCTGATCAGGCTCAACCAAGCCAGATTCTTCTCGAAGCTTGACCTCAACCAAGGATATCATCAACTTGTCCTGGATCCAGAGTCACGGCCCATCACTACATTTGCAACGCACGATGGGCTATTCCGATACAAAAGGTTACATTTTGGCATATCATCAGCCGCAGAGATCTTTCAAGAGACCATCAGACGGCTCATAGCATCGGAAATGAATGCACTAAACTATAGTGACGACATCTTGATATTTGGGAGAGATCAGGACCAGCACGACAAAGCCCTTAGAACTGTCTGCTCCATCCTACAGGACGCGGGACTGACCATCAATGAACCCAAGTGCGACATTAACAAAACAAGCTTAAAATTCTTCGGACACACTTTCTCGAACAAGGGCATAACAGCCGACCCGGACAAAATAAAAGCAATAACCGAACTCAGAGCGCCTACGACCGCTGCTGAGCTACGCTCCCTGTTGGGAATGGCAGGATACTGCGCGCGCTACCTCCCGAACTATGCCTCAACAACTGACCCGCTCCGCAACCTCCTAAAGAAAAATACACCATTCACCTGGGACGCACCTTGCCAGGAAGCGTTCATGGCAATCAAGGAAGGCCTCTCCAACAACCGTCAACTGGCATACTTTCGCCCAGACTGGCATACCATTATTACGGTCGATGCGAGCCCGGTGGGACTAGGAGCCATCCTAGCCCAGACCGACCCCTCGGACAGTACTCATCACGCAATAGTCGCATATGCCAGCCGTGCCCTGTCACACACTGAAAAAGCGTACTCTCAAGCGGAGAGAGAGAGCCTAGCCGCTGTATGGGCATGCGAAAAGTACCACCATTTCATCATTGGTCGAAACTTCACTCTGGTCACGGACCACCAAGCCCTGCTGTCAATCTTTGGAAACCCCAGGACGAAAATGCCGCCCCGCATTGAACGGTGGGGGATAAGACTACAAGAGTACGATTACTTCATCATCCACAAACCAGGGGGAGGTGCCAATCCAGCGGACTACTTATCCAGGCATCCCCTAAGGGACGAAAAGGACACACAAGAACACGAAGCCGCTGAATACATCTCATACCTGTCAGCAAACGCCACGCCACCCACCATCTCCTTAACAACATTTGAGGAAAGGAGCAAAGCAGACCCGACAATCAGAGCCGCGATCTCCCTCACCCGCTCCAACAAATGGAGAGAGCACCGCACAAGAAAAACGGAAATGGAGGAGGTAGACCAGAAAGAACTCGACCGGCTATCCAAGATACACGAAGAACTCATAGCAACCGACCAAGGACTCCTGTTACGGGGGAAGAGACTAGTAGCACCCAGAGACCTGAGAAAGACCCTAGCAACCCTAGCTCACGAAGGCCACAGGGGCATAGAGAACACCAAACGATTCCTCTGGAACTATGTCTGGTTCCCATTCATGGATGTGATAGTAGAAGACATGCTTAAGCACTTCAGACCCTGCCAACTAGCAGCGCAAGGACCGAACCCAAACCCTCTGCAGCTAACAACGCTCCCGACAAGACCGTGGCAAAGAGTCGCAATGGACTTCTACGGACCCCTAGAAGAAGGGGGCTATCTACTAGTAATAATAGATGAGTATTCAAGATTCCCCTTTGTCAAACAAACGATGTCGACATCTTTCGAGGAAACCGCACCCATAGTGGATGAACTGTTCAGCGAATGGGGCATCCCCAATGTTGTCAAAACCGACAACGGATCTCCATTCCAAGGAAGGGAATTCGCAAACTTTGCAAGCCACCTGGGATTCCACCACCAAAAGATCACCCCGCTGTGGCCCCAAGCCAACGGGATGGTGGAACGATTTATGGCTACAATCAAACTGACAAGACAAAAGGCAGTGGCAGAGCAGACGCCACATCCGAAGGCCATCTGCAGCATGCTCCGGGGCTATCGGAATACCCAACATGACGCGACAGGAAAACCACCAGCCGAGCTCATGGTGAGATACCAACCCAGAACACGCATTCCCCGATGGGAAGATTATACACCCGAGGAAGACCTAGCCATAAGAGAGCGGGACGCCGAAAAGAAGAGGAAAGCAAAGCAATGGGCCGACACAAGAAGGAGAGCGAAAGAACAACAGCTAGAGGTCGGACAAACTGTCCTCGTGCGACAAAAGCAGCGCAAGAAAACAGACACCCGGTACAGTCCTGAACCGCGCATAATCACGGCCATCAAGGGACCCATGGTCACAGCAACTGGGGACCTAGGAGACATTACCCGAAACTCCTCATTCTTCAAGAAACTGTATTTAGAGGAACCCGAGACACAAGGAACACCCACTGAGGACCACAGCGAAGAAGAAACAGAGCCCCCAGTGGAATCGACTGGCGAGAGCCGCGAATCACCAGGGAGACCCCCTCGGACAATAAAGAAGTCAATGAGACTCATCGAACAGATGTAATTGGGCTTTCGTGTTAAGCACAGGGGAGGTGTTGTATAGGGAAAAGGGACATGGCCCCTTTAAGAGGACCAAGGCGAAGGGAGCGGGAGAAAGACGGAAGGGGAGGGGCAGAGGAGGAGAAGGCAGAAAGTGTGAGAGAGAATAAAGAAAGTTGACAGGACCCCAGGCTCTGTGTCGTTATTTCGGTGTATGCATGAGCAGTGCATATGGCAGGCCTAACACTTACTTGCGTGTAGTGCCGTGGTTTGATATTGTGGCGTGGGGGCGCTTTATGCCTCTGCTCAACTGAAGCAAAACAGTGACCCGAAAAGACAAACTGCATAAGGCGAAATGGACGTCTAGCGATGTAAACCAACATGCTGACTACAGCACTGCCATGTCGGGTACCCTGTACATGTACGGCCATGCCTAC
The DNA here is from genome assembly GCF_040938575.1 of Ambystoma mexicanum. Classification (NCBI taxonomy): domain Eukaryota; kingdom Metazoa; phylum Chordata; class Amphibia; order Caudata; family Ambystomatidae; genus Ambystoma; species Ambystoma mexicanum. The sequence goes on from NC_090931.1 coordinate 1,484,867,853, forward strand.
TCCTCTGTGCCAATCCAGTACCCTGCAAGTTATCACTGCTTCTTGTAAAGGCGCCCTACTCATGGAGCGACTCCCAGCAACCCCCGCCCCCTTTGCTGTCTACTTGGTACGTCGTTTATATTTGAAATTTAACTCTGGTTCTACGGTACACGTCTGCCCCCTCTGTTCCCCTCTCGCCTCTTTATAACAACACATTTTTATAAAGCGCCTCATGGCGGATTCCTCTAGTGGCTAAGCACTTTATTCAGAGGTGTTATTACCCAACTTAAAGGTGCCAATGGAAGGCTGAACCAGCTTAACATGGTTTCCTATCTCGCATCCTCTCTCTAGTCCCCCCACGGCCCCCCTCCTCCGTGCCAAATGGCCGTGCGTGGTCCAGGCCTCTCTCTACTTGTCTGTCCTTCCTTGTCTGGTCCCACCCCCCAGAACCACTCCTTGTTTGCCCAGCTGTGCCGCTTGAATGCCCACCCTATGTGTCCGGCCATTAACCAGTCATAAGAAAGCTTTAATGGGGTGTTCGTCCCCCTGACTTCCTCCCACCGCCGCCATCTTATCTTCAGATCAGAGCAAGTGTTAATTGATCGCAGTTGACGTGCTCATAATACCCCCCTCCCCCTCCCACAACACACCCACTCAAACACACCTCGCAGGCACTCTAATGGGTCTGGGGTGGATTAACCGATCAGGAAGGGGTATTGGGGCGAGAGGGATCCGGTTTCCAGTGCCCGGCCACCTGGGAAGTGAGACCACCTGTGGAGCCCCTAGGCCATTTGGGATGGGGATGTCAGCAGGGCCGGAGAGGGGGTAACCCCGGGCTCCATGGGACTGCGACCACTGTCTGGGACTAAAGACACGCTGGGTGCATGTGTCTGGTGCACAAAGACCCCACACTGGTATTCGCGTTTTGGTGGCGGGGTACCCTATGGCGAGTCGGTGTTATTTACCAGACGCACTTAGAAATAGGCGCGTCCTTAGGTAGAAGTCTGTACGTGCGGCGAATCCACAAACGCGGGCCATTAATAAAACATCTGCCCTAAATAAAGACCTGAAAAGACACAGTAGCGTGGGGGTGCAGGGTGGGGCTCTGATACACCCTCAGGTACAGCTTGCAGGGAGAAAGCAGAAGTGTGGGCCTTCAGCAGGAATTTGTGAGGGGACAGGGAGGGAGGCTGAGGCTTGGAAGCACATCTGCTTTCCCGGCCTTGTAGCCCTCCCGGGGCCACCAGGGAGTCTGAGCACGAGTCCTGCGCGTTCACGTTCTCTTGGTCCCTGGCCTGCAATTTACAGGAACCGGCAGTGCAGTGGCTGAGTGACCCATGACCTTCCAGTGCAGGCATGTTGTGGCGGCGCTCAGGTGCGCAGGGGTGGACTGCCAGCCTATAGGGAACTCTGGAGATGTCCTGGTAGGCCTCTGCACCTGGGGCCTCTGGTAACATATTTTATTTTCAAATGTTCTCATAGGAAAAAGGTTGGACTTGCTGAAAATGTTTTAATATGCGGCCACTTAGAACATTATTTCCACCTTTGCTTATACAGGACCTTCACCGGGAGCACCACCCCCAAAACGGCCAGCGCAGAAATGGTCATGCCAGAAGAGGCCGTACCAGTTGCCGAAGTGGGTGTACCGGTTGCCTAAGTGGGCGGAAGTCTCCCACAAGAAACTTTGGGCCAATTCTCAAAAATGAGCGCAAATGAACCAAGTGCAGAGGATGCACTTTGTTCATTTGTGCTCATTGCAGAAATGTGCAAGTCACCTTATTCTGTGCGTATTTCCGGGCAGGCTGGACAGTAGTGAGAAGATGCACTATCCAGCCTCCTTGACTACTGTGATGAAATCAACTTCCGCAGCACCAGTGGGCCAGGGATGAATATCGGTTTCTAAACCAGCAATCAACAACACACCTCTAGTACACCAGAAGGGATCCAAACAGATTGGAACACGTGAATTATAAGGCCTCCTTGTCCAATTTTGGTAACGTGGATGGAACGGCAGGCTTATCTCTGCAAAGTCGTGGATCGTTGGTTAGTTGCAACACAGCGAAAATTACAATTATTACCCAATGATAAAAGGGACTGTCCAGTCAAGGTTGTATAAAAATATCTACTTTATTATTACTACAACAGACAGTTCCAGCACACTACAATTACAACCCACACTGTAAAGGAACACAGAGCCATTTTTACCAGCACGGCTACCACCAGGGTTGTAATGAGGCCCTATGTGTTTTGTGAGGGATGCAGATGAAATGGGTGCGGAATGGGCACACACATTTCTCAGAGGCTGATCTCCCATCATTCATTTTCATTATTAAAAAATCAAAAAAGCCCAGGCGAGCGCACTCTCCCCATGCGGATGGTCACATTCCTCACATGCCCTCCAGCCTCAACGTGTGAACCACCACCCTACTAAGGGTCTGCTTCGTCATCAAGGTGAAAGTACCGGCTGAGGCCATCTGCATTTCCATGCTGGGAGCCTGGCTTGTGTTGGATGTCCATATCTAGTCCCTGTAGGGATGTGGCCCACCACAAAAGCTCTGGGTTCTCCCCGTGCATGGCCTTTAACCATCGCAGAGGCATGTTGTCCATCGGGATAGTAAAGTCAGACCCAAAGAAGTAGGGTTTCAGCTTCTTTATGGGCCACACAACCGCATATGCCTCTCGTTCTATAACAGCCAAGTTCCTTTCCCTTTTTGTCAATCGCCTGCTAATGTAGGTGACAGGTTGCTCTACCCCTTCAGAGTTCAGCTGCGCTAACACTGCTCCAATCCCAAAGTCACAGGCGTCTGCCTGGCACTTTCAGAACTGGGGTCCTGCACCATCCATCCTTTAAATCCCGAAAGGAGGTTTGACAAGCGGGGGCCCAAGTTACCTTCTTTGGAATTTTATTGGAGGTGACATCATTCAGGGGCATGGCAATGGTCCCATACCCCTTGATGAATGATCGGTAGTACCCGGTCACCTGCATCTGTGTGGTGGGGATGTCGCAATCCTTCACAGTCTGTACCTTCACTTTGAGAGGTTGTGTCTTACCTCCACCGACCAGGTGGCCTAGGTATGTCACTGTACACTGCACTGTCTAGCCCTTTGTGGCCTCGATAGTCAGACCTGCAGACTGCAGCACCTTAGGCAATTGTTTCAGGTGGGATACAGGGGATCCTCCCAGGTGTGGCTGAACACAGTAATGTCGTCTAAATAGGCAACACTGAAGTTTTCCAGCCCAGACAAAACCTGGTTGACCATCTGCTGAAAAGTGGCCGGGGCATTTTTCAATCCAAAGGACATCACATTCAACTGATAATGTTCTCCTGGGGTTGGCAATGCTGACCTCTCTCACGCTCATCTGTCAAGCCGACCTGCCAGTGCCCTGCTGTGAGGTCAAAGGTACTCATGCACTTGGCAGCGCCAAGCTTGTCAATGAGATCATTGCCAGGGGAATGGATTGAGCATCTGTCTTCATGACAGAATTGAGCCTGCTGTAGTCCACACAAAAGCGAACTTCAGTCTTATCACCAATGGTCTTTTTAGGGACCAGTACCACTCCTAGGAACAGCATCTTAGAAACTCCCTCCTTGATGGTGTACCTGACCTTATCGGACATCCAGTGAATCCTATTCTTCACCGGTTTACTGTCTCCAGAGTCCATACCATGGGTGCACCAATCTGCACGACCTGGAGTCAGAGAAAACAGACCGGCAAACTGTCCCATTAAACGGTAACAGTCTGTCAGTTGCTGCTTTGACAGGTTCGTTGAAAGGTTGAAACCTTCAACTGACCCGTCTGTGGCTTCAGTGTGCTGGAGGTCTTAGAGGCGACCAGTCTCCTCCTCTGTCTCTCCATTAGTCATTAATGCCATGACCAAGTCATCCCGGCTATAATGGGATTTTAGCCGGTTGATGTGAAAGACCCTGCACATCTGTTTGGGTCCTTTCACGTCAATGAGATAATTCACAGCACTGACTTTTTCCAGCACAGAAAAAGACGCAGTCCACTTGTCCTGAAGGGCACTGGGGTTGACAGGTTCCATAATCCACACAAACTGGCCTGGATAATAGACTGTGAATGCAGCCTTTTGGTCATTTAGTGCCTCATCATCTCCTGACTGGCCTTTAGGTTTTTCCTCAACTGTTTCATGCACTTTGTCCTTCTAAACCAAAGGCCAAGTACATAGTTCACCACATCTTGTGTAAGGGATGAGGGGTTGCCCTCCCATCCCTTTTTCACTAGACTGAGGAGACCTTGTACAGTGTGTCCAAACAGAAGCTCAAAGGGACTAAACCCATCTCCGTTCTGTGGCACCTCACTGTAGGAGAACAGAAGGCATGGCAAGAGAATATCCCATTTTCTCCTCAGGAACTCTTCCAAGCCAACTAACATGCCTTTCAGGGTCTTGTTGAGCTGCTCAACAAGCCCATTTGTTTGTGTGTGGAAGCTTGTAGAGAAGTGGTAGGGGGCTCCACACTCTTCACACATAGCCTTCATATAAGCAGATATGAAGTTTGATCCCCTGTCAGAAACAACTTCTTTAGGGAATCCAACACGGGAGAATATCCCAATCAGAGCCTTTTCAACCACAGGGGGCTTTGTTGCTCCTTAGAGGGACAGCCTCAGGGTACATGGTGGAGTGGCCTACCACCACTAAGATGTCTCTGTTCCTTGAGCTGGTCTGAGGATCCAAAGGACCCACAATATCCATGCCTATTATCTCAATAGGCTGCCCAAACATGGGTTGTGGGATTAAGGGGGCCTTTGTGGCACCACCTGACTTGCCAGAAGCTTGAGAAGTCAGACAGGACTAGACAAATTCCTTAACTTTTACGCCAAGCTGCGGCCAGTAAATGTGCGCACACAACCAGTGCCATGTCTTAGTCACTTCCAAGTGACCTGCTAAAGGAATTTGGTGAGCCAAATCCAAAAATAACTTTCTGTGGCTTTGGGGAATCGCCACCCTCCTGGTGCCCTCACCCTCAGAGTCTTTTGGCTCACTGTACAGGAGTCTATCCTCCCAGTACAATTTGAACAGTCCAGGGGTCTCGCCTGTTTCCTGCTCCTCCTCCTGCTACCGCAGGCCCACCATAGTGCAACTCTCTTTCTGGGCTTTAAAGAAGTCAGTCTGATCTGGGTCCACAGCTGATGCAAACTCATCCAGCTTGGACAGGCCCTTCGGATCTGTGCTCACCTGGTCCTCCACCTCAAGTTCCTGTGTCTCACCAGACAAATCTGAAGTCACTTAGTCCCCTGCTACCAAAGTATGGTCCTCAGTGGCTACTGGCCCTTCTCTCTCTGGAGTAGGTGGCTCAGCAGTTTGTGGAACTGGACTTGGGGCTACCAACCATATCAGTCCCTACAACAAGCCCTCTGGAATCACTCCAGGACCTAAGGCTCTGGGTCTTCAATCTGGCGATCTCTTTCACCCTCGATCGGGTAGACGCTGCGACTATTTCAGCATCAGGAAGATCATTACCCAACAGACATGGGACAGGGATGGAGTCTTTCACTGCTATAAGGTGCAGACTCGTTTCACCTCGCTGGCTGAACTCTGCAATCACCAAGGGGCACTTACTCTTTCTGTCAAACCCACTGATACTACAATCATGCCCATCAATATACTGGCCTGGCTGTACCCACAGCCATGTGACAGCAGTGAGGCTCGCCACAGTGTCTCGGACCGCCAAAGTTTTGTGTCCATTGATATACACATGTTCTAAATAGAGTTGAGTATTATTGGGAACTGGGATCTCTTTTGGAGACCGGTACCATTACCACTCAGTGTAACCAATCCACATTTGGCCACTCCCTGGCCTAGTGGGGAGTCCTCCTCTAGGAGGCCCACACTAATGATAGCTTCCTCCATGAGTCCAACATTCACTATGGCTTGCTTGGGTAAGCCCTTGCAAGCAGGATCCGCTTTCCTATGGCCCAGCTCCTTACACAAAACAACCTTCGGGTGGTAAGAACACAGGTGTCTCAGTGTTAGGGGTGCCTGTGCTCTTCTTTTCAGGGTGTACGGTTGAACTAAGGTTTTGGAATTGCCTTTCATTCTGTTGAGGACCTGACTTCGAAGAGGATTGGCTTGGACCTTTGTCCTTCCCATCCTTGTTAACTTTTTTTGCCCGAAGATTTTCCCTCCAGTTTGGGTGTGCTCGCCTAAGCCTTTTTCTAGACATGTGGGATTTAATTAAAGGCTCAAACATAACTGAAAGGCCCCCTGGAAAAATGACCTGCCAGCCTTCAAAAACATCCACACTGAAAATGGGCCTATTAATTCAGACTGTGTCGTTGCCATCAATGCCTGAATGAGGATGTATATTTCATTTACTAAGGCTGTATCTGAGGTGAAATTGCCCAAAAGGGAAATGAGGATCTGGGTGTCGTCTGCATAATTTCTGTAAGTGACACAGAGTCTGTCCAATTTGTCAAATAAAGGCTTAGTAAATATATTATACATGGTTGGTGAGACACATGAGCCCTGGGGGACGCCACATGTTGTTTGAATTGGGTCTGCTGATGCTGAAGTGGAGAAGACTTGCATACTTCTGTTGTCTAGAAAGGACTGGACCCAGGCTATGGCTTCACTCGAAAAGTGGACAGCCGATGCTAGGTGTTTGCATAATACTGCATGGTCCACCAAGTCGAATGCTGCCGACAGATCAAGGAGCAGTAGCATAGCTGCATTTCCTTTGTCGTTAAGCTCATCAATTTGAGCTTTAAGATCTATTAGTGCTGTCTCTGTGCCATGCTGAGGTCTGAAGCCTGATTGGAGAGAGCCTAGAAGTTGGTTGGTCTCGAGGTACTTCTGAATTTGAAGATAGGCCACTCTATTATCTTCAAGAGGAATGAGACCATTGTGATAGGCCTGTAGTTTGTGAGGATGGAAGGGTTTCAAGTTTGTTTTTTGAGAAGGGGTAGAGCCCAGGATTCTTTTAAGCTGCTTAGGACAGTGTTGGATGAGAAGGAGGCATTAATGAGTTTGGAGATAAAGGGGGATATATCTCTGGCTGCATCCTTAATTATTTGGGCCGGGCAGTTGTCACCTTTACAGTTTGATGGTTTTAGGGAAGCAATGATTTTTTCAGTTGCCTGAATGGAGATTTTGGCAAATTTAAATGGAGCTAAGTTGGGCTTGTCAATAGGAGTGGTAGTAGTTAGTGTTTCAGCGAAGGGGAGGCTTTTCTGTTTGCAGTGTTTTTATTTGATTTGCTAGTGTATTTTGAATGCTCGTGCACCATTGCTTGTTTTTGGGTACGTTGTCCGGTAGAGGTATGAGCAGTTCTAATTCTTGCAGGATCACAAAGAGTTCCTTAGTATTGGAACATGCTTTGGAGATTCTTTCATTGTAGACTTCTTTTTTTGTTTGGATAATTTGTTTCTTGTAATTGCTGGCACAGAGTTTTAGTTTTAGCTTATTTTCTTCCATTGGGGAATGTTGCCAAGTGGTTTCTAAACTTCCTTTTTTCCAATCTAAGTTCTTTAAGGTGAAGTGTGAACCTGGTATTAAGGTGGGTCTGTTGTTTACTCTTGCGTACCTTAAGTGGGGCGATGGTATCTAGGACCTTAGCCAGAGTGTAATTATAGGATGACACCAGAGTGTCTGGGTCGGAGTTGCTTGGAAAGGCATTAATCACTGGAAGGAGGAGAGGTAGGATGTTATCTGGTGTGATATTTTTCTTCGATCTCGTGGGGAGAGAGGGTGCCATTATTTTTTCTTTCTGTGTTTCTTTGTTGAGTGTTAAGCTGAAATTAATTAGGTAATGGTCAGTCCAGAGTTGGGGTGTAATTTTAGTGATCGTTGTTGGGCAGTTTAAGGTGGCTACCCAGTCTAGGGTCCTGCCTTTATCATGGGTGGGGGCAGGACTTTTTGGGTGAAGCCATGTTCATCAAGCATGGTGGCTATCGGTTGAGCTTGTTTGTCGTCTGGATCGTTAAGTCCTAAATTGAAGTCGCCTAGGATCATTATCTAAGATGAGTCTTTTATATTATTAGCTAAGAGGCTAGGTATGTCCTCTTATAATGAATCTAAGGGTCCTGGTGGCCTGTATATAAGGTAGATGGTTAGAGTACGGCATGGGGATATAGGCAGTTTCGCTGAAAGTAGTTCGCAGGATTTTGGTGGTAGTAGCGTGGATAGTCTTAAGTCCAGGTTAGCTTTAGCAATGATAGCTTAACCACCTCCTCTGGAATTAGGTCTTTCCATTCTTAAGAGTTGATAGTCCTCTGGTATCGCTAGTGTGAGCTCTGGGCCTGCAGCCTCATGCATCCAGGTTTCTGTGACCGCTAAGAGGTCGAGGTTGTCAGATGTTAGAATATCGGCTATTTCGGTGGCGTGAGCAATGACAGATCTGGCATTAATCAGTGCTCCAACTATCGTAGTTATACTAGGTAATCTCTGGGATTTCAAAGTTACTGGTATATGTTCTTTCAGTTTGGCATCTGCAGTGGTTTGCAAGTGGGCTTGCGCCATATGCTGTGATAGTCTATGTTCAGATGTGGAGCAGTGGTTTGCATGGGCTAGGTTTAGCTTGGGAAGGGTAGGTTGGATTCAATATAATCGCAGTAGGCTAATTTGCGCATAGGCTCAATTCAATATAGTCACAGATGGCTAAATCCAAGATAATCACAGTAGGCTGAGTTGAGCATAGGCACAGTACGCTAGATTCAGCAACAAGGGCAGAATAGACTAAAATCAATGTGGTCACATTAGGCTGAAATTAATATAGTCACAGTATGCTAGATTCAATGTGGTCACAGTAGGCTAAAGTTGAGCATAGGCACTGTGGACTAGATTTAACAACATGGGCGCAGTAGGCTGGTTCAGTATAGGCGCAGTAGTCTGCAATGCAGGCTAATTGTCAGACTGGGTATCACTCATTGTTAAAAATAGCGGTAGTACAGTCAGCAGAATCATATTGGCATAAACACTTAATAAGTCATTGTAGCAGATACAAGAACATTTTGGAACAGCATTTGGGTGGAGGCTCCTGGCTCCCCGTGGCGAATAGGGGCAAACAGGGCCTTTTCAGCACATGCCTTATCATTGAGCAGCTAAAGGGTGAGCTGAAAACACAACAGCAAGCCAGTGCAGAGAGAGAGATGGAGTTTGCTGCACTGAATAATGCATGCACTGAGAGTGCAGACACTGTAAGTCACCTGCATTCCCAATTGAATGACCATACTGATCATAACAGAGGGTTGTTAGATCACATTATGGCCCTCAAACAACAAATTAAGTATTGGAAAGGGAAATAGCCCATCATTAAAGAGATGGACCAGCAAAAGGAGTTTGATGAAATGCGACAGAATGTAAATATTCTGAAACAACGGAATTTACAACTGGTCAAAGACCAAGATGCGTTCAGGCTGAAAGTGGATGCAGAGAAGAAACAGTCAGGTCCTCAGGAACTGACCAGAATTAGAGAAGAAAGGAATGAGCTAAGTAGACCGTGTGGGCCAAATAGAAGCAGAATTATCAGAGGCAGCAAATTGTACGGATGAGCAAGAGAAAGAAATGTCTCCTGTAGGAAAAGCACCTTGAATATGCATGCAGCGTACACGGCTCACAGAAGGAGATTGAATCACTTCAGCATGAGGTGCAGCAAATTAAAGATCGGTTGGCAGCTCAGAGCAGGGTGCATGAGATTAATCAAGCCTTAATGTCAGAATTAAAAAGCCAGCTCTCTGAATACCAACAGGAAATAAGGACAAAGAGACACAGGTGTGAGAGCCTCACAAAGGAAATTGAGAATTATAAACAGGCCCTGAGGCACCCTGACCAATCAGGATATTGAATAATGCCCACTGATCAAGGTGAGATGCCCGTCCCAACAGGGGCCTCATGTCAGTCATTTACAACCTCTCGTGCACAAATGGGGACCAACGTCATGCACGCCACCTATCAAGAGCAGGGTGACATGAGGCAGTTAGACTTACCCAGGCCTCAGCCCAACTGATGCAGAAGGCCAGTCCCTGTCTGATATTGATGAGTATTCAGGGAAGGCGGCCGGACCAGTGTGTCCTGGGGGGGGGCCAAAAGGAAACTCTGGAGTACCTCTGACCATAAAAACCCCAATGATGAAAAGATCAGGGAGATAGACTTGAGAAGATTGGGAAGATGAGGCTACACTGGAAGAGAAAATCCAGAGATTCAACCCAGGAAGAGCATATTGAAAACCTCAATCCATTCAGAGGGATGGGGGATTTCCGCAGACTACCTGAAAGGAGGGAAGAAGAGACTGCGTGTAATCCTGGGCATAAAAGAAACTGGTCCAGGTGAGAGAAGTCCAGATCCTATAGCCTATGATATTGCCTATCCAGGAGGCTAAACGCCCAAAATTAAAGTTGCAAATATCTTCCAATGAGGCAATGGGGAGATAACTTCTCAAATCGCCCCTATCGCCCTTCCTGAATATTGGGATGATAATTGCCTTCTTCCATGATTGGGGCATCTTTCTGTACTTAATTACTTGGCTAAATAATATAACCAGAAACTCAGCCCATATTTCCAGGTTCTTCTTTAACAATGCGTTCGATAGACTGTTGGTAACAGGGGTTCTCGAGTTGCTCACTTTTTTAATTTGCCTCGCTACATCACCTTTATCAAAAGGGATAAGCTAGTCAACCTCATCCAAAGAAGGTTCCTTCAGTTCACTGGATTTAATATTTGTGTATAGACTTTTAAAATTGGTCATCAAAGTTTTCTCAGGCACAGGATTAGTTAAGAGAGCTGCCTGAGGAGTGGCTTCTCTGTTTATTAGTTGCCAAATATCACTTGTGGTTTTTCTTGGCTAACGCCCTCAACATAGCCTCCGCATGTTTTGACGCACGGTAATCTTGCATGAACGCAACCCGTTTTTGTAATATTGTTTCCTTTTTTTTAATTGAGAAGGAACACCTGGGTTATTTGATCTTTTTATCTAAAACACAATCTTTTGGAACTAACATCAGACACCACAAAGGTCTGTAGAACTGGAATGTAATTGAACACATCCTGGACACTTCCTTTTTTACACCTATCTATAGGACAGCAATAAGGCAAGTAAGCCTCTCTAGTGCATCAAAAGTCATCTTTAATCTATTTCTACCCATGGAAATGTCCACGTTGGCTGCATATTTCTCCACCCAGATTTTTCTATCCACCCTCCAAGTCAACTGGAGGATCCTGTGGTATCTGTTGCAGTTTGTCAGAACTTGGGACAACTTAATTGTCAATCGAAGGCAATAAATGTCTGGAGACAATCAGGTAGTCTACCAATAAACCTTGTGACCATGTCACCCTCCCTGGTAAGTGTCCAGACACGTTGCCATTCAGCATATGCAAGTCCCTTGAATTAATTGCATTTAGCCACTTCAAAGCTCCTCTCTCTGTTGATCTAAAATTCATAGCTGAAGCACTGCATAAATCCTCCTTCTTACCTCTACAGTTAATATTCATATCGCCACATGAGATGAAACATGGGTTGTTTATGTTTTTTTTAAGTCAAATACCCTGTCTACAAAATTGTCATCCTCAATTGCGACCGGGTTCCAGTATAAGTTAATAATTACACTGTCGCCATAGGTGAGGTAAAGATTGGAGTCTCACCTTCATTTTATCAGTTGCACAAACGGGTTCAGATTTTTTGTTTCTTATGATGTTACTCCAATACCATTCCTTATAGCTTTTAAAGAGCCAGCCAGCTGTCTTCCTACCCTGCCTTTTAACGCAGATTTAATAATAGTGAAAACTCATCCAAAACAGGGCCAGAGCACAGCCAAGTCTCCTGCAAGCAAATTATGTCAACATTATTTAATGTTATGCTTCCATGCCTAAACAAATGCCCATGGCCTCTAGTGCTCCAGGAGGCCATAGTTATGGTGCCCACCCCCTTAGGGTGTGTATTTACTAATTTTCCTTATTAGAAAACAATGCCTGTGGCAAGCATGACCGTGACATATCCTGATCAACCTCGACAGTCCCTGCACAGTCCATCACCTCTCTAGTATTACTGCCCTTAGTGGCATCCAAGTTTACTCTAATAGCATGCTGCCCCGTAACATTTCATACTCAGAAGACTTGCTCCCAACTGGGCCCCTGGGACCCACACATTTCTAATTTCTTATCCTGAATGAACTTCTTGTATGGCAATAAGCTTTGTGATCCACTTCTATTAGATGAAAGCCAAGAGGAAGCAGATGGGGTGCGGCTTCTATTATCATTCCTTTGACTAAGTTAGAGTCTAGATGGAGCAAGACTCGGTCTAAGCAATCATCATGCAAAACCTCTACCAGGGATATGTTACTGAGCACACCGCTCTCAGATTAGGAATGCGATCTAGCAAATTCATGACATTACTTCAATTTAGAGTCAAGCCATCTGGAACGGCTATTAATCTTTCAAGTAGTAATTGCGGCGGTATACAGCCCAATGTAATTTACGTTACCTCTACTCGGTCCGGTGCAGTTTGCGCTGGATCACGAGTAGTGGTAAGGCAGTAAATCCCCATCTCCCATTGGGTCTTGGGTTGGCGCTATTAGAACCGGCGCAATTAGCACCACGCTAATAGCGCTGAAAAGAGGCACAAAGTGGAGATTTTTAGCCCTAGCAAACAACTGGAGGTAAATCTCCAACTTTCCGCCCCAACTCGTGATTGGGCCAACCCTTTAATGCAGTGGTAATACAGTTACTGCCGCATTTAAGGGCTACCATCCAACTTGTGATGAGGCCCTAAGTCTCTAGCTTGTTGAGTTGGTGCAGAGTGTGGAGAGTTCATCTTTCCACCATCAGTATCACTCAAAAAGGTTCCCTTCTTTGTAGCAAAAATGGCATCTGCTTTTTGCCTTTTTTCCGCAAGGGTCAGGAATGTTTGAAATTCTTGGGTATGGTACAGTGATCTATTCCCATCTGTTTGCATGTCAAGCGTGTTCTGAGTAGTAGTCGATTTCTGCGAGGGGTCTTGGCCTCTTCTTGATTCCACTGCCTCATCACATAATAACTCCTCTACACAGAGGTTCTTCGTTATCCTCCATAGAATAAACAGAAAGATGCAATAATGTGGTATATAAGGCCTCCATTACGACCAATGTGTCAGGGGTCTTCAAGCCAATGAACCCCCCCCACTTTGTCAGCCCTTGTTACCTGCATAATTGTAGCCAAACTCTTTGCCCTGTTTTTTGTTTTTTTTCCTGGGGAAATTGCTGGAATAGTTAAGTTCTGGCATGGTTAGACCTTGTTTTGCGGGACCCCATCCTATTTTGGGCTTTTTCCCAGGGCTTTCTCTGCAATTTATTTCCCACCTTTCTTCCTCTTCTGACGTTTGAATATGGGATAATCAACTAACGGCGAATCAACATCCTCGGCTTTATCCATTGACCTGGGTTCTTCCTAGGATATCTCATCTCTGATCTCCACGCTGTGGACCTGATTTCCTGCATCTGTGATAGAGGTTTTTACCACCAATATAGACCGTTCGTCTCAAGGCATTGAGGGGATTGAATATCTCCATTGATAACGGTTGGGCATTTCGTAGACAACCGCTGTTCAGAATGATGTGGTAAATACATTTCAGAGTTCAGTTGCACGTTTGGGGCCATAAATTCCCATGTTCCCCGATGGTTTACCGGTGAGCCTTGCTGGTTACGCCTGTTCACTGAGTCAATGTTAAGATTTGCAAGGGGATCAGAATTTAGACCAGTAGAGATGTTATTGGCGTCCGTAAGGAAACCCTCTATACAAGCCATCTTTGAATGCAACATAGCTATGAGAGTAGCTTGGTCTTTAATGTTATCATTGATTGAGTCATAGAGTTTTAGAAATGGGGCCAACGTAATTGTTAAAGCAGACATTATATTGCTGTTTTCAAAATGAAACGGGTCTAGGTTTTTGCCCCTCGGTACTGCGTAAGATCTTCTTAATACTTGATCAGGTGGCACTGGGGCTGCATTGAACAATGAGGATGATGAAGAAGAAGAGGCGGTTGAATTAACCAAGTCCTCAATATTTCCCTGTGAAGTCTTGGGTTGCAGGTGGGATGTACTGACCGCTGCCAAAGCTGATTTAAAAGGATCCGGTTCACCTCCGTCATTGGTCCGCATATGGGATCTTGTGACTGGGGTCTTTAAGCCTGAGTCCACCAGCTCAATCATACATGCAATGCGGTCAATCCCAACTGTCAGATGCTTTTCCAGGACATAGCCCGGGGTACTGGTCAAAAGATCTGCAGCCAACTTAGGGGACGCTGGAATTGGCAGTAACCTTGACACTGGCGGCACCGAGGGCAGTGCAGGCATTGTTGGGAGTCAGCTACGCAGATTGAGAAACTGATATAGGTGAAGTTGCCTTCTGCTCCACCTCGACTACTCCTTCCAACAGCTCTATATCAGTATCTTCTGCTACATTATTTAACAATTAATTATTCAATAATGGGAACAATTTCGAGAAGTACAAAGTAATTATATGGCTTTCTTTACAATTGAAGCGCTGAGTTTCCCTTATAGGAGCACTCAGGCTCCACCTCATGGGCAAGAAAAGACTTCAAGGGAGCACCGTTGGTCGACAAATTCACCTTGGTCCTTTTTAAGTGTGAGCCAGAGTAATATTTCGCGAGGCCGGTAGCAAAACCAGTGCCTCGACTTACAGTCGTTGCCCCCAAATCTATACGGGGGGTAAACAAATCCATAGAAGTACATGTAGGAGTGTTCGAAAAAGCTACCTCAACGCCAAGGTTGCGCTAAGCTTTCCCTGTCACGCAATGTGTTTTTACTGTGTTACTCCGAAGGTCATATCTCTCCTCCATTTCCCAACCTATGGAACACCCTTACTTGGCTCTGGGGTGAGGGACTGACTATGAAGGTGTAGCTGAGTGTACTTAAAAAGTTAGCACACTAACAAAATCACAGATTGTTACAGATGGCCCGGAGCCCAAAAGTCAATGGTTAGTGAACAACGGTCTGAGTCCTCAGGCTAAAGAATGTGACAAGTGAGTAACCAATACCAGCTGTTCCAGACCTGTGTTGTAGTGGGTGCAGTTTTTTTCCAAGCAGAGGCAAACACAGCAATGATGCTGTGATGCGTATATAACGTGAGTACCGGCCCACAGTAAGATCAAGTGAAACTCGTTATCCAACAGTCACGGGTAAAAGTCTTGAAAGATCAGCAAAAAGCATGTTTGGTGTCAGAGATCTCACCCGCAATAACCGCGGGGGCCTCACTTCTTCTTCCAATGTAGTTTGAGTTAGGCACACCACGTCACACACACCCAAACACCTAAACACTTTGCGGCCCACACTTCGCTCACACGCTCTCGCACTGCGCTCAGGGATAGCTGTTGTTCTTTAAAGGAGCTGCACTCCAGCAGGAAAATCTCAAATATTCAGCACCAGTCTCTATGCATCCACTTCACCGAAACACTTTGCGACACACACTTTGCGCACGCGCTCTCGCGCTGTGCTCAGGGTTTCATAGGCAAACAGCTGATATTTTTTAAAGGGGTTGCACTCAAGCTGGAAAATCTCAAATCTTCAACACCAGTCTCCCCGTGCCCACTTCACTGAAACACTATGCGACCCACACTTTACGCATGCGCTCTCACGCTGCACTCAGGGTGTTGTAGGCAAAAACCTGATATTTTTTAAAGGAGCTGCACTCCAGCAGGAAAATCTCAATGCTTCGGCACTAGTCTCTCCACGTCCACTTCACCGAAACACTTTACCACCCACACTTTGCACACTTGTGGATCAGTTATTTCATTTATTAGACCAGGGGTTCTGATACAACAGGCAAGTGCCTACAATACTGTATTATATCCAGTGTCCAAGCCAGATAGTTCATATCAACTGTTCATTGACTTTAGGATTTTAAATACCAATACACGCACAGAGGCTGTACACAACATGCATACTTCGGGCCTTCTGAGTAACATACAGAGATACAAATATAAGACTATATTGCATTCGGGGAATGGATTTTTTGCACAATCTTTGGATTTAGTCAGTCAGTCAGTCAAATAAACGTTATTCCGCGGCACCCCATACAAGTCAGCAACACAATACAAATATGGATTCAGAGCGCTATACATACACAGCTATAACATTTAGGGGTAACAGTTTTGCTTCATGAGACTCCCACAAGGGTACAAAAAAAGTCCTTGGCTATTCTCTAGTAGGATGCAATCCCTCTTGCAAGGAACGTACACATGCTGGACGTATGTGGATGACATAACTGCACAGATTATGGCTTAGATGAGCACTTAGCAAAGATGGACTTATTTATAAGAACACTAGCTGCTAAAGGCTACATTGTCAAGAAGTCTGAAATAGCCCATAGAGAAATCATATTTCTGGGGGTTTCATTATCTGATGAGGGAAGAGGACTTGCACCACAGGTCCTAAAGAAATGTGCACACTTGCAAAGCCCAAGTACACTTAAGCCGTTGCAAGCCATATTTGGCCTTTTAAATTGTGGGCGTTCATACACTGCCGATTATTCATCATTAGTGTAACCACTATATGACCTATTGAAGCCCAACTTCTGCCCAACATACTGGAAGGGAGAGCACACATGCATCCTGCACCACGTCTACCACCAGATGACTCAAAATAGTCCTCTTCAGGACTGAAACACAGATGAGGACTTAGAAGTGACACTATTTCCTGGTCCAAAGTCTTTTTACATATGTAGTATCTAACCATGGGTCTGCGTTTTCCTGAGTGTGAGTTGCTTTGAATTGTGGCCATTTAATCCTCTTTGTGTGTCTAGACCCGTGCCAGTGCTCCCCGGACCCTGGTTTTCCCTCCCGCAACCCTTGCTTTCCAACCCGCTTCGTGATCCAACTCCCTCCCGCCTCCCAACCCGCCCACCGTGCCCTGATTGGCCCAGGCCCAGTTAGCATTGAGTCTGCCTCCTCGCCGTAACTCCTGCAGCCCCCTTCGGTCTGCGTGTTCCTGAGGGTGAGTTGCTTTGAATTGTGGCCATTTAATCTTCTTTGTCTGCCTAGACCCGTGCCAGTGCACCCCGGACCCTGGTTTACCCTCCCGTGACCTTTGCTTTCCAACCCGCTTCCTGATCCAACTCCCTCCCAACTCCCGACCCTCCCACCGTGCCCTGATTGGTCCAGGCCCAGTTAGCATTGAGTCTGCCTCCTCGCCGTAACTCCTGCAGCCCCTTTCGGTCTGCATGTTCCTGAGGGTGAGTTGCCTTGAATTGTGGCCATTTAATCCTCTTTGTGTGCCTAGACCCGTGCCAGTGCTCCCCGGACCCCGGTTTTCCCTCCCGCAACCCTTGCTTTCCAACCCGCTTTGTGATCCAACTCCCTCCCACATCCTGACCCGCCCACAGTGCCCTGATTGGTCCAGGCCCAGTTAGCATTGAGTCTGCCTCCTTGCCGTAACTCCTGCAGCCCCTTTCGGTCTGCATGTTCCTGAGGGTGAGTTGCCTTGAATTGTGGCCATTTAATCCTCTTTGTGTGCCTAGACCTGTGCCAGTGCTCCCCGGACCCTGACTTTTCCCTCCCGCGACCCTTGCTTTCCAACCCGCTTCCTGATCCAACTCCCTCCCGCATCCTGACCCGCCCACAGTGCCCTGATTGGTCCAGGCCCAGTTAGCATTGAGTCTGCCTCCTCGGCGTACCTCCTGCAGCCCCTTTCGGTCTGCATGTTCCTGAGGGTGAGTTGCTATGAATTGTGGCCAATTAATCCTCTTTGTGTGCCTAGACCCGTGCCAGTGCTCCCCGGACCCCAAGGCAAAGGACGCTCCTACAGTGACAGCTCCAAGTCGTATCTGCAGGTATTCACAGGAGAAGCAAGAAGCCAACAATAAGTAAGTGTGGCAAGGGCGGGAACTGAAGCAATTACTTCACGCCATACTACCCTACCACTCAACCCGAAAGCTAAACTGTTATAAACTTTTCCATCTGTGGTCTAGCCTGCATTTAGAAAGTCTGCCTAAATATCATCCCTGTGCAAAGTTGAATTTAGAAGTGTACCTAATATCGTGCCTTGCTTGAATTCAGAAGTGTGCCTTATAGCCTGCCCTGGCTGAAGTTAGAAGTGTGTCTATTAGCCTAATATCCTCCCTGTGCAAAGTTGAATGTAGAAGTGTGCCTACTAGTGTGCATTGGTTAAATTTACAAGTATAGCGTGCCTTTCTTGAATTTAGAAGTGTGCCTATTAGTGTGCCTTCGTTGACTTTAGAAGTGTGCCTATTAGCCTAATATCCTCTCTGTGCAAAATTGAATTTGGCTGCCTAATGTCCTCCCTGTGCATTGCTTAAATTTAGAAGTATAGGGTCCCTTGCTTGAATTTAGAAGTGTGCCTACTAGCGTGCGTTGGTTGAATTTAGAAGTGTGCCTAATATCCTCTCTGTGTAAAGTTGAACTTAGAAGTGTGCCTAATATCCTCTCTGTGCAAAGTTGAATTTAGAAATGTGCCTACTAGTGTGGATTGGTTGAATTTAGAAGTGTGCCTAATATCCTCCCTGTGGAAAGTTGAATTTAGAAGTGTGCCTAATAGCGTGCCTTGCTTGAATTTAGAAGTGTGCCTATTAGTGTGCCTTCGTTGACTTTAGAAGTGTGCCTATTAGCCTAATATCCTCTCTGTGCAAAATTGAATTTGGCTGCCCAATGTCCACCCTGTGCATTGCTTAAATTTAGAAGTATAGGGTGCCTTGCTTGAATTTAGAAGTGTGCCTACTAGCGTGCGTTGGTTGAATTTAGAAGTGTGCCTAATATCCTCTCTGTGTAAAGTTGAACTTAGAAGTGTGCCTAATATCCTCTCTGTGCAAAGTTGAATTTAGAAGTGTGCCTACTAGTGTGGATTGGTTGAATTTAGAAGTGTGCCTAATATCCTCTCTGTGTAAAGTTGAATTTAGAAGTGTGCCTAATAGCGTGCCTTGCTTGAATTTAGAAGTGTGCCTATTAGTGTGCCTTCATTGACTTTAGAAGTGTGCCTATTACCCTGATATCCTCTCTGTGCAAAATTGAATTTGGCTGCCTAATATTGAACTTAGAAGTGTGCCTAATATCCTCTCTGTGCAAAGTTGAATTTAGAAGTGTGCCTACTAGCGTGCATTGGTTGAATTTAGAAGTGTGCCTATTAGTGTGCCTTCATTGACTTTAGAAGTGTGCCTATTAGCCTAATATCCTCTCTGTACAAAGTTGAATTTGGAAGTGTGCGTAATAGCCTCTCTGTGCAAAGTTGGGTTTGGCAGTGTCCCTAATAGCATGCCTTGCTTGAATTTGGAAGTGTGCCCATTAGTGTGCCTTGGTTGAATTTGGAAGTGTGCCTAATAGCGTGCCCTGTGTGACTTTAGAAGAGTGCCTATTAGCCTAATATCCTCTCAGTGCCAAATTGAATTTGGTTGCCTAATATCCTCACTGTGCAAAGTTGAATTTAGAAGTGTGCCTAATAGCGTGCCTTGCTTGAACTTAGAAGTGTGCCTAATATCCTCTCTGTGCAAAGTTGAATTTAGAAGTGTGCCTACTAGTGTGCCTTGCTTGAACTTAGAACTGTGCCTAATATCCTCTCTGTGCAAAGTTGAATTTGAAGTGTGCCTACTAGCGTTCATTGGTTAAATTTAGAAGTGCGCCCTGGCTGACTTTAGAAGTATGCCTAATAGCGTGCCCTGGTTGACTTTAGAAGTGTGCCTAAAGCGTGCCCTGGTTAAAGTTAGAATTGTGCCTAATAGCATGTCCTGGTTGAGTTTAGAAGTGTGCCTATTAGCGTGCCTTGGTTGAAATTAGAAGCATCCCTAATATCCTCGCTGTGCAGAATTGAATTTGGTTGCCTAAATATCGTCCCTGCGCAGGGCTGAATTTGGTTGCCTAAATATCATCCCTGTGCAGAGCTGAATCTGGTTGCCTAGTGTGGTCCCTGTGCAGAGTTGAATTTGGTTGCCTACTATCCTCTCTGTGCAAAGTTGAATTTAGAAGTGTGCCTAATAACGTGCCTTGCTTGAATTTAGAAGTGTGCCCAATATCCTCTCTGTGCAAAGTTGAATTTAGAAGTGTGCCTAATAGCGTGCCTTGCTTGGAATTCGAAGTGTGCCTAATAGCCTGCCCTGGCGGAATTTAGAAATCTGCCTAATATCCTCTCTGTGCAAAGTTGAATTTAGAAGTGTGCCTAATAGCGTGCCCTGGTTGAATTTAGAAGTGTCCTTATTAGCGTGTCTTGCTTGAGCTTAGAAGTGTGCCTAATAGCCTCTCTGTGTAAAGCTGAATTTAGAAGTGTGCCTAATATCCACTCTGTGCAAAGTTGAATTTAGAAGTGTGCCTCATATCCTCTCTGTTCAAAAGTTGAATTTAGAAGTGTGCCTAATATCCTCTCTGTGAAAAAGTTGAATTTAGAAGTGTATATAACAACATCACTTTGGCATAGCGGAATCTAGACAGTGTCCGTAATAACGTCACAGTCGCGAAAGGCTTCCCTATAGCCTATCTGTGTCATAATTGCATTTAGAAAGTCTGCCCTATAGCATATCTGTGGCATAACTGCATTTACAAAGTCTGCCCTATAGCTTATCTATGTCATAATTACTATAAAAAAATCTGCCCTATACCATTTATGTGCCATAATTGCATTTGAAAGTTGCATTCAGAAGGTTTACCCTATAGTGTATCTGTGTCATAACTGCTTTCAGAAAGCCCTCCTAAAGTTACATCGAACAACACCGCCTAAAAGCATACCTGTATCCTTGCTTGCTAGAAGATAGTCTACCCAACAGCGTAACTGGGTTGTAGTTGCAACTAGATAGTCTGCCTAATAGCATATTCTATGGTCTAGCTACATTTCAAAACTGCCTAAAGGCATATCTGCAGCCTAGTTTGCAATTGGTACTTTAAAACTTAGAATAAGTGAATAATATCACCTTGTTTAGATGAACCCTGAAACCGTGAATAATCTCACCCAGTGGTATAGCCCTGGTTGATAAGCAGAACTTATAAAGGGGATCGGGTGATGTATGTGGATGGAACAGGTGAAGTATGTTGATGGAACAGGTGAAGTATGTGGATGGAATGGGTGAAGCTTGTGGGTGGAACAGGTGAAGGTTGTGGATGGGACGTGTGAAGTATGTGGATGGAACGTGTGAAGTATGTGGATGGAACGGGAGAAGCTTGTGGATGGAATGCGTGAATTATTGTAGACGGAACGGGTAAAGTATGTGGATGGAATGAGTGATGTATGTGGATGGAACGGGTGATGTATGTGGATGGAACGGGTGAAGTATGTGGATGCAACGGGTGAAATATGTGGATGGAACGGGTGAAGCATGTGTATGGAACGGGTGAAGTATGGGAAGGAACGTGTGAAGTATGTGGATAGAATGGCTGAAGTATGTGGATGGAATGGCTGAAGTATGTGGATGGAATGGCTGAAGTATGTGGATGGAACGGATGAACGGGTGTAAAATGGGTGAAGTGGGTAGAACGGGTGAAATGGTAGAACGGATGAAGTAGGTGGATGAACGGGTCATGTGTTTGTAACCGGTGAAGTGGGTGGAACGGGTGAAGTGGGTGGAACGGGTGAAGTGGATGGAACGTGTGAAATGGGTGGAACCAGTGAAGTGGATGGAACGTGTGGAGATGACGTATATGGATGGATGATGCATGGAGAAAGGATAACGTGGGTAGAACGAATGAAAGGAGAAGTACATAAAATGGATGGGGTGCATAAAATGGTTACAGTGCATAAAATGACTGGGAGTGCACGGAACGGACTGGAGTGCATGGAACAGATTGGAGTGCATCAAACGGATTGGAGAACATGGAACGGATTGGAGTACATGGAACGGATTGGAGTGCATGGAACTGATTGGAGTGCATGGAACGGATTGGAATGCATGGAACGGATTGGAGTGCATGGAACGGATTGGAGTGCATGGAACGGATTGGAGCACATGGAACGGATTGGAGTGCATGGAATGGATTGGAGTGCATGGAACAGATTGTAGTGCATGGAACGGACTGAGTGCATGGATAGGTTCTGAGTGCATAGAATGGCATGACTGTACATGGAATGGTTCGGAGTGCATAGAATGGCGTGACTATACATGGAATGATTAGGAGTGCATGGAACGTTTGAAAGAGCATTGAAAGGAATGGTTTTTGAATGCTTGAAACAGTCGTAATGCATGGGACAGTCTGAGTACATGGAACGGATGGAGTACATGGAACTATTGGAATGAGCGCAATCTCAACCACCTAAGGTAAACCACCATATCACACCCCACGCTTACTCT
This sequence comes from Ambystoma mexicanum, assembly GCF_040938575.1. Lineage (NCBI taxonomy): Eukaryota > Metazoa > Chordata > Amphibia > Caudata > Ambystomatidae > Ambystoma > Ambystoma mexicanum. Next base: position 1,484,890,054 of record NC_090931.1, read on the forward strand.
CTTCTTTACACCACCACTCAAAAAGAACACAGCGATACTATGACATCATTCGGTATAACTGTTCTCATACCATCACTCGCCTCATACCTCATCACCCTAACTAAACACTGCTCGTTACACACCCTCCAGCCTAGGCGTTCTCCTCAGGCCTAACGCAGCCAGAATCGGTCTGGATGACAACCGGCCAGAACGAACACATAGGCCCTCATTACGACCCTGGCGGAAAGTGACTGACCGGACCGCCACAGCGTAAATAGCGTTTCCGCCATTGCACGAAGGAGCAAAGTGCGGCCCATTCCGACCCATCGGGCACGAGCACCACGCCATGGCGGAAGTGCAAAGTCCGCGATGGCGGAAATGACCCCAAAACGGCCCACACCGCCGCCGTACGGCGCCCTAGGTGCAATACCGCCACCCCTCTTAGCGGTCACCGCAGTGTGCGCCTACCGGAAAGTACGGTGACCGGAAATATACGGAAACGGAAGTTAAAACATGGCCCCGGAACGGGAAACATCCCGCCGTACACCTATAAAACCACTAAAACCACACAACCACTAAAATCACTACCCTGAAACACACCCCAACCCGTCATCCACCCTAGCGAAACCAAGAAAAATGGGAAAAGTAGCGAAGAAAGCGTGCGACCGCAAGCGGCAGGTCCACTTCTCCCGTGAGGAACTCACCGTGCTAACAGAGACCCTCCAGGAGAATGCTGCCGTCGTCTTCTCCACGCAAATGACCAGAACGGCACTTGCAAACAAGAAGGCCATATGGGCTCTGGTGGCACAGCGGGTAAGTGCGGTGGGGACCGCACCCCGCACCCCACAGCAATGCCGCAAGCGATGGGACGACCTGCGGATACGCGTCCGCAGCATACTCTCTGCCAACCGCAACATTGCCACAGCCACCGGGGGAGGTCCTGAATCACCCATCAAGTTGACCCCCTGGGAAGAAATCTGTGCCTCCACCATCGGAATGGAGAGCATAGAGGGAGTCGGAGGGATGGAGAAAGGAGTGCAGACATCCGAAGATTCAGGTAGGTGGGCCAAATAAAACAATGCCAAATCCACACAGTCCATCCATGTGAAGTACCATGCGTCCACATAGTGCTACAGAAACACATGTCCAGGAGAACGTCCACACACATCGGCCTGATAGCGCACGTTAAAACCCACAATAAATACATAAATAATTAAAAACCCCTAAAACACGCACTACACGTGCAGCAGGCACACCCTAACTGCAGGCTGCCAAACAACTGCACCCTCACTCCACACACAAATGAAAGCACCTCCAAGGCCCCGACCCAAATCACCCTCAGGTACCACTCCAATGCATGTGATACAATGCCATTCCAATTCCCACAGACCCATCAATAACCCTCGCCCTCCTTTACTCCACCACAGGGTCCGATCCAAACGACGAGCTTCAGGACACCCCTACCAGCACACCTGCAAAGAGGGCCAAGACCAACGGCCAGAGACCCTCCACCTCAGCTGCACGCATCAAGACACGGCAGCAGCACAAATCAGGTGGCAGCACAGAGGAGGGAACATCAACAGGCACCCCAGCAGCCAGCATGGCCACACCACCACCACCACAGGTCCCCCCAACGGATGCCACAGAAGGCACTGCCTCTGGTGGCAGCAGCACCATAGGTGACACCCCATTGATGGCAGCATGCTCGGACACCGAAGACGGGGATGTCGAAGTCAGATCCATCCATGACCTGTCCCAATCCCCCTGTCTGTCCCATCCCGTACAACATGAGGATACCACGCAGGGGCACCCACAAGACGACGACTGGCCATCCCCCACAAGCCCTGTGGCAAGGCAACATGAGGACAACAGCCCCTCTGTGACACCCCCGCAAATGGCCATGGCCCAGCAGAGGCAACAGTCCCTCGACCAGTTAATCGTGCAACAGCAGCAAATGGCCACGCTCCTCAAGGACCATGCCGATGAATGTGGGGGCACTAAGGCAGACATAGAAACATCAACTGAGACACTTAGGGCAGAAATGGAGAGAGGTACAGAGACGCTAAGGGCACAAATGGAGAGAAGCACCGAGAGCCTGAGGGGGGAACTGCATGCGACGTCCAAAGACGTATGTGCCGAACTTGCCGCAGTGCGCCGTGTGCTCACTGAGCTCTCGCAAACCCTTAGGGACATGCATGGACGTGAGCAGGCAGAGACATCATCCGTTGCAAGTTCCGTCCAGGGCAGCCCCCAACGTAGATCTGGGAGGAACCTGCGCTCCACAGGCAGGGGTGCCCCTGATACCCGCAGAGGGGGCTTGCAATAGCGACTGCCCACTGACAATGAGCATCTTTGGACACTGGTGTTCGGGGGGGAGGTATGAGGGTGGAGGGGGTGTGTTGGGCTCACTTGGGTGGCGGGTCGATAGGGTGTTCAACATGATATCACATATGCCATAAACAGTGCACGATCAACCAATGAGATGTGTGGACATTGATCTTTGTGTACTAGGCCATCATAGGCGTACAGTCCATATTGTGCATGTCCCAGACACACACAGTGCCACGAGTCCCGTGTCCATGTATCAGCCACCAGGCGTGAGTGCTAGAAGCATGCATCAATGAGATGCTGACGAATGTCACGGGCCTCCGGTGCCTCGCAGACTCCATGAGGTGCTGCCACATCCCCACCCTCATCATGACCATCATCAGGTGCTTGCAGTTCTGCGTCAGGGGGCATGGGCACATTTCTACGTACGCACATGTTGTGGAGCATGACACATGCCATGACCATCTTTGCAACCTTCTCATGGCGGTACAGGAGTGACCCGCTAGACCTGCTGAGGCAGCGGAAACGAGTCTTCAGTAGGCCGAATGCCTGTTCAATGACTACACGGGTACGTGAGTGGGCATGGTTGTAGTCCTCCTCATGCTGGTCCCGTGGGTTCCGGACTGGTGTGAGGAGCCATCTCTTCAGTGGATACCCAGCATCACCTGTATGTGGACGAGAAACGCATGATGTGGAATGCCATTGCTACGTACGCACACCCCCCCCCCCTTCCTGCCAGGTCATTGCCAAATCACATACCCCACATATTCATGCATGTAATGAGACTCACCGAGTAGCCAGGATCTGTTCCCTGCGTGTCGCTCCATGTAGCGTGGTATTGTAGAGTTCCTCAAGACCATAGAATCATGGGTTGATCCAGGGAATCGGGCACAACAATGTGTAATGATCCTGTTGGAGTCACACACCATTTGTACATTCAGGGAATGAAATTGTTTTCGGTTGCGGTACTGGGCCTCCATGGCATGTGGGACGACCAATTCAACATGGGTGCAGTCGATGGCACCAATGCAACCCGGTATGCCGGCAAGTGCATGGAATCCCACTTTTGTGTTGGTAATTTCCTGCTCCGAGCGTGGTAGAGAGATGTAGTCGTCTGCGTGCTGCAGGAGGGCATCGAGCACTTGCAATAGTGTCCGTGAGAACAGTGGCTGAGAAATGCCATGCAACTGTCCGACTGTGTGCTGGTAGGTGCCTGTGGCCAGGAAGTGGAGTACAGACACCACCTTCAGTAGGGGTGGGATGGCGGTTGGGCTATCTATCATGCTGACAAGGTCAGCCTGTGTCATGTCCACAATGGCGGCTATGGTGTCCCGGTCCAGACGGTAGAGGGTGTGGATCTGCTCATCAGTGAGGTTGAACGGATGTGCTCGGAGGCGTGGGATTGCGGGCTGCCTGCGTGGTGGTAGTGGCTGTGCTGGCGGCCCTTGCTGGCCCTGCCTTGGCCTCCTCCTCCTCCTGCGTCTCCTCCGTGCGGCCGGTTGTAGTTGGTGTTCGTCTTCTTCTTGGAGTTGGAGTACTTGCAGTGCTATCAGGTCCCCCAGGGCCAACATCGCGAGTCCTGCCGGTAGCATTTCGGTGTGGTTGTGGGAGGAGACTGGCTGTGCAATTTATGTGTTTTCAGGCTGTATGGCCTCCACCTGTGGTGATTAATTCCACCTGTGCAAACTGCTCTCCCCTTTGGCCGGGCACGTCCCGCGCACAACGCTGCAATTCGGGGAATGGCATCTTGCTATTGCAATCATGTATTTGTACCCGATGGCCGTGTAAGATTGGTTGATATGTTCATTCTGCTGTGGTCCCATTGTTTCACATACTATCTGTGCAGTCGCGAACAGACTTGTGAAGGGTCAGTGGAACGTAGTACTCGAGTAACGGTGGGCCCTCATGCATCACTGTACCGAGTTGCAACGACGGGCGGGGCGTCCCATTTGTGGGTGAAGGCAGTTGCCATTTTCACACACAGCCGCACTCGATGGAATAATTAGTGATTTCAAACGGCCACAGATGCCTTTTCGACGTGATGTTGCAAATGAGGAATTCGAAGGGCGGCGCTTTCGGTTTCCAGCTAGCGGCGAGGAGATGCCCACAGGTCTGACTGCAAATATAACGTTCTATTGTTCAATGTCCTTGAGACAGGGGCCATGGCGAGGAAGCAATGATTGATATGAATAGTTTGGGATGCGCAATAGCTACGTGGCCGATGAGGCCGGCCGTTCCCAAATACATGTTACTTCACGACACTGGAATTACGGGCTGGGGCACTGTGGATTTTGCAGGCTGCATAACGCACAGACTCAATGGATGTTTCTAATGTCATGTGAGTAATTATTCAGGCGTTTTGATCCCGGGATGAGGGAATGATGGATGGATGCATGGGCAGGTGATTTGATACAGAGTTTGCCATGTACAGGGCTTCTTGGGATCTATCCGCCTCCCCTACGCTATGTGATGCAGGGCTGCCATAGTGGGACCATCGTCTATCTGGCCTTGTTGAGCCCTCCCTGTCTCGACGCGCCCTCAGACACTTGTGTCCATGCACGTTAACATTCCCATCTGATGGATTCTGTTTTGACAGACGCATGCACAGGTACACTCGTTTGTGATGGTGTTTGCACCTCGATATAGATGGTTATGAGTCGCAAGTGGTTTTGGGGTGGTGATGATCCTTTGGAGTGGGCTAGCATGCATATGGCTGTGGATTTAGTGTGATCATTGAAGTGAGTTGTTGGAATGTAGTTCTGATGGCCATTCAGTTCTTTTTCTTTTCTTTTGGTTGACAGGTATCTCCTCCCCTTTTGCCACTGCCATCTGTATGCCACTCCTGCAGATGGATTTTACTCCCGACACCTGCTGCTTCGTGTTAATCAGTGGAGCAGCATTACGATCTTATGGGACGATCGCCAATGGCCCACATGCCCTTACGCAGTACTGGTGGCTCGGAGCAACATTTCGGCCTTTCAGCTGGACTAGTGCCTCCCCATTGGGACGGCCCTGCGGTTCTGTGCGCTTCCATGTTGCCTTTTCGTACGTGAATGTGGCTCTGTGTACCATGAGGGAACAGGGCGTCACACAAGTAGTGGCTGGTCATTTCTTGCGGATGCAGCCCACAATGGTGAAAAGTGTTTTGGAGTTCATGGCCTGATGGCTGTATGGGCTTGGTGATTTTGATGTGCATTAAATTTCTATTCTGATTTGGCCCGTGTAGCGTTTTTCTTTGCAAGTGATGTGGCATATGCCTATTTGGGGGGCGATGTATTGTGGGGAGATCTGCATTGGGTTCCAGCTTCGGAGTTTAGTTGCGTGGTACTGTACTGGGCGCGTTTGCCTACGAAGCCCGTGAGGTCAGGGATGGGGGCTGCCAATATGACAGTTTGAATGTTGTCATGCTCAGGGGCGGGGGATTGGGTTTTGTGTGACAGATGCCGGTCAGCCAGGTGGACTGGTGGAATGATGTGATTCTCGGAATATTGCTGGTCACAGGTGCCTGTGTTTGCGTGCGTTTCTTGGTGGGGGACTGTGGTCATGTCCATTGGGATGGCTTCTGTATTCGTGCCATCTGTGCCCTGCAGCTCCCATTGGCCCCTGTTGTGTTTCTTTTGTTCGTTGGCATGCATGGGTGACTTGTACATTTCAATGGTTGCATTGTGACTTCATTGCACCTACGGGGAGTTGTACTTTGTGGCCAGGGAGCGGTGTACAGGCACTCAGTGGGGCCGTTTACGGTTGATTCGCGATGCCGTACTTCTCACCATGGCGGAATGGTACATTCCGCCATGCTTCATGGCGTTAGGTACATGTCCGCTAGGGTCGGAATTGGCGTACCCTTGCGCCATGGTGGTGTTTGCGGTTTGGCATGGCGCGCGCGCGCGTGCTTGGTGCAGTTAGCGTTGGCGTTCACTACGGTGTCGCTAATGGCTTCGTACTTTGCGGTGACGGGTCATAGTCGCACCGAGCGCTATTCGATGGCGGTATTGCATTTCCGCCATCGTTTTCCGAATTCCGCCAGGGTCGTAATGAGGGCCATACTCCTGATCTCTCAACCACCACACCTACCGCTATGAAGTAGCTATCACTTGAATGCCACACCAGCTGCACACATATACAGTGCTCACACGCACCTTTTGACTCTCTCTATTCTCTCTACTGACTTGAACTTCGGTTCCTGAGGGCATTCAACCTACCAGCGCCTTGAGACCATACCAATGGTACATAAGGCGCTATATAAATGCAAAGTAACATAACATAACAAAACCCATAGCATACCATTCACTTGTCTATACAATTCCAGAGGAGAAATTTGCTCCAGAAGAAAGGATTTTGGCTGCAGTACAAATAATTGCGCAGAAGGAACGCACCTATCGGCAAACAGAATTGTGCACATAAATACACTGTTAGTGCAATAGAAGCAGCTACACACTAGTATTGAAAATGCAAAGGCATTACACTCCATATGGCTGCAATACGCCTCAATGCAGGCAGTACAAGACATACATTATAAGTACAAACCACAACTACTACAAATGTATGAACTGGAATTGTCTCTACAACCAGAAGCAGAAGTAGCAGTGCCAGACATTCCACTTTGGATGTTTGCAAATCTAATATCCTGTGATGGAAGTGCGGTTCCAACAGTCGGGACACGGTCGAAGTATTCTGCTGCCTGTGCTGCTGTAGAAAGGTGATTCAACTATAACAATGGGTTTTAACACCAGAATACCCAAACAAAACATTTAGGGGATACATCAGCTCATGGTGATGAGTTGCAAGGCCCCCTACCTGCACTGAGACAAATTGAACCACATAAGCCACCTCTAATTGTGTCTGATTCAGACTTTGTAGTACAAGGTTATAATGTGGACCTTCAATGGTGGCAAGCCAATTCATTCAGAGATTCCAAAGTCAAGCCAATGTTGTCAAAACAACTTTGGTGAAAGATATGGGACATCAAAGAGTCTACACCTCTTATCTGGGCTATACACACAAAAGCATAAAAGATTGTGTGCACAGTGCAGGCAATGCACTTGCAGATCAGTCTGCAAGACAGCAGACTGTACAAAAAGTGGTACTGGCATTAACACGCTCAGCTACATACATAGATGAGGACATAAAGCATGTTTGGATGCAAAAAGTCCTAACCCATAAGGGCTCTCCACTACATATCACAACACTGACAAAGAGAATACAGTGATGGTCACTATACCGAAGTCAAAAGGAGGCCCTGTTGACAGGGTAATACCGAGCAGGCATGATATATTACAATTAATCTCTGCAGCACATGCAAGTGTAGCCACAACACTTGGGGTTTCAGCTAGGACACAACTCTTGCAGGATCGATATTGGTGGTCAGGACTCAGTAAAGAGGTATGACAGTACATAGCAAATTGCTCCATTTGGTTGCAGACAACAGCAGACATAGGCCCACTGACACCTGTCAACAAGTACAAATATTTGTTAGTCATGGTGGACTCGTGTACAAGATTTACTTGGATAATTCCGCAGAAAAACGCTGATTGTATAGAGGTCATAAAGGGTTTGCTGTCCTTAGTAGCTATGACATCACTGAAATGACTTGAAGCTGAAGTTGTGCTCTGCACTTCTCTAACCCTTTTTGCCCACATGCTAATGGAGTCATAGAGTGAGCTCATGGGATAGTAAAGCAAGTATTGACTAAATGCATTCTTTCTTCTGGTGGAATTTGGGTGAAGTGCAGTGTAGCATAAATAACCTACTTCACCCTTCTCAATGTGAGGCTAAAACATCTTATGAGTTGTTATTTGGTTCTCCTATGTATATGCATGACTTACAAAATCTTTGTAGTTCCAGCCCAGACCAGCTGCTCCTCATAAATCTCCTGACAAACTCCATCCGTGGTGAAGAAGTGAAGAAGCACTTCCACAGCATCAACATGAAGACAAGTCACAGAATACCTTGAAATCTGGGGACTAATTCCCGGAGAAGAAAATTCACAACAAATAATCACTTGGGCCGAGCTACAGACCTCCTGTGAAATGCGATGAATACAAAGGAGTCATTACTGATCTTCCGGCGGTTATCTCCTCCCATGGGCCCCGGGGACGGCAGCCACTACCGGATCCTGACCCTGGGGACGGCTATATGAGGGAGGATCACATGGGAGGAAGCAACCTCTGGGGGGATGGCATGGCTTCATTGGATGAGACATGGCATCCCCCATTTGCCCTTAAAGATAATCCTCCTATACCTAAGACCCTTATGGCCTGCTGCCATTCGTCTACACCTCCCCCTTTGAAGAATATGGAAAATTTCCCCACATCAAATATGCCAAAACTCTATCCTTGTTCTATCTTGTAGAAACTACAAGACCGCCTTCTACAGATCAGTTTTTCAATCATGCAAAAATAATTAGAATGGATTTTTTGTCACAGAATCACTCAAATACTGGGACGAAGAAGAGGGACAGAGTAATGCAGAGCGGGAGAAGCCGCAAGCCCAACAACAGCTTTAGTCTTTTCCCACAGACACCTGTACCAAGGAAATTTAAAGGCCCAACACCAGCTTCAGAATGCCAGCAAGAGTCATTGAGTCAGCCCAAAAACAGTGTTACAAATAACAGTAGCAAAACCACAGGAAGAGAGGCAGTGAAGAGACTAACTGTAAAAAGGGGAAGAGAATTCAAACCCATGTCCGTATGTGAATGCATGGAATGTAAATAGATGGGAACACCAAAGCGAAATGTATATGAAGATGATATACTATCCAACCAAGTAAATATACAATTGTGCAAATGGTTAGAAACCTTGTGTGAATGGTGAATCTAAGATGTCCTGGGAAGGGAGTATAACAGGCAATCAGAATTGTGTAACTACACAAAGCCTTGGCCGGAGAGTATAACAGGCAATTACAAGTGTGTGGGGAACAAGAACTTCTAAGTAGATGAATGTCAGAACTGTGTTAAGCATATGGGTAAAAGCTAAGTCCTGACCGAAGGATTTACAAAGCTAGGGAGCTTTGGTTGTGACAGTGCTATTGCGGGCCAAGAAAGGCACAAGTAACTGTTGTATTCATTGAAGAGAAATCCAGGGGGCGGGAGCCTGCATTTTTGGAGCAAGAACTCTTTGTATATAAAGAACCTTTGTGTTTGGACTAGTTATTCTTCTTTTATGTACCCATTTTTAAGAGCTTTAAAGGTTAAAGACATTTTGCATTTCACCATCATAATTTAGTATTAGTGTGAGGGTCAGAATTGAACTTTGGGACACAAGGACAGTTCGATTTTGACAGCCTGACACGGACTGATCCTTATTTTTGGATTAGGTAATTGAAATTCCTCTTAGAGCAGGGTCATAGAGGCATTTTACCAACCCTTTTATTTTCAATAAAAGTATTTAACCAAAAGCATGGCTAACTTGTGTCCGAGTTTCATTCCTGACTCTTCACAGGAGGCCATGAAACGTATTGGTCAAGAACAGCAGTCCTACCAACCCTGCTTCCTAAGAAAGGTGCTCATCAATTGTCTGTCGACTACCTTAAGCCAGCTCCAGATGGTTATGCCCCTGTTCCCAAGTGAGTAGACTCACTATCTTGAACAATCTGACCAGCAGGCAACAACGGAAGAGCATGTAACGTTAACATTAAATCCAAAAACCTCAGAAACGTATGAGAATACCTCAGTAACTTATGAGACAATGGGCCTCATTACGAGATTGGCAGTAACCCGCTGGTGCTGCTGGTGGATTGCCACCAACCCGTAACACTGATTCTGCTGTCTGATATCCCTGTGCCACCGGAATATCACAAGTGGCGACAGAACGTTAAATCCCTATTCATATAGACTCCTTGGGAATGGGGACACGGAACTATAAACATTTTGATGGAGCAGTAATTTTGTTGTACACCTTTCTGTGGATAAGTCTTCTCACCTCTTTTGGGACATTTTTTAATCCTACTGGAGATCCCAATGATCAGCCAACAGTTGAACATCTCAACCATAGATGTAGCACATACACCATTCCCAATGCACAAGAGGGAAGTGCGAGCAGCTGATGTGGGAGCAGTGTCAACACAAATAAGCATATACCCACTAGTGTTAGGGCAAGTCTGCACACGCCAATGTAAAATTTAAAGTGACCCTAGTATGCAACTCCAGGTACATACACTGTCATTGATAAATTAATCTAGGCTAGTGACCCCTACGGTGCACATCACAGACACCTATTGAAACCTGCTGAGAGCCAAGATGGAAGCTTTTGCTCAAGAAGCACTGCTATAGCCTGAAGATGATCTAGAAAAGGTAAATGTCCTGGCAGACCATGTATGTTTTGTGAAATATTTTGACACCTTTCATTTTTTTTCAAGCTAAGACCAGTGCGGTGGCTAGACACTACCTACTGGGAGCATTGTCCTGTTCCTTATTTGAACTCACTGCCAGCGTTTAAGGCACAATTCCCTTATGCACCAAAACCCCAGGTGGGTCGAGAGCTTAAAGCGCTGAATGGATATATATTCCCCCACCACCTGCATATGGACCGTTTATGTGGTCTGCACATTCTGTGTTATATGATAAAACATTCTACGACTGAGAAAACATAGCAAGAAAAAGCCCCTCTTAACATGACATAGACGGGTGAACATTGACAAGCACATGGACCAGACCTAGCATGTAGTAATCCACAATGAATGTACTTCCTCAATTCCACTCATTATTCGACAAGGAGCAGCTCAAACACTCTCTATGACTATCCAGGTTAGCAAGCCAAAGAGGGTGCAGTTCGGTGGACAACTAAGCAGCTTAACAAAGTAGTAAAAGGAAATAAATATGAACCTATTATAAATGCCACAGGCATTCCAGTGATTTGGAACCTTGGCAGCAATGAGTGTCAGAAAAGGCACAAAGGTATAGACGTAGGGCCTTACCAGCTTGAGCTACACTCAATATCTCACATACCTATGCCATTTCCATATGTAAAGCATGCCAACTGATGGCAAAGCAAGCACCTCTAAAGGAGGTAATTAACGAGATAGACATATGGGGAAGAACAGGAATTGATCAGTAATCCTAGACAGTATAGGTCACCTAGAAAGGACTAGGAATAAAAGGGAGGAGAAAAAAGCAGAACCTACCTGGGAGAAAGCTGTCCTGGAAATCCAAGGACTGGCTCGACAGCCCATCGAGATGAGCCTTTTTGCCGCTGATGACAACTTTGTCGCATTGCAGCAGGGAATCTACAAGCTGTGAAATGTGGTAGTGGACATGGTGCAGACCATCCAAAAAGACTTGGAAACTTTACAAGATGAACAACGAGCAATGGTTGACCTTCTGAAAGTCACAGACTTCTTGGGCACACTGACTACAGGTATTCCAAAGTGGACTACCATGAAATGACCAGAGCAACTGACAGAGCTGAACCCATCCAGACAGGTTCAGAGTCCAAGTACACTCTGCTGAGTGTAATTAAAAAGACTTTCTACTGAATATCTGCGTGGGGCAAAGCTCCTATGTCCTGGACAGATCTTATGACCGAGACACTCCATGAAATCCTGAATATTCCCATAATAGCATTGTGTGAAGAATTGCAGTTCTTGGGCACCATACACCAAGGAGAAGATCACTGGGTACACACCGTCTATGAGGTGTGGCGCATGTGACCTCTACAGTCCACCTGTACTCCCTGAAAGAGTGTTTTGGAATGTTACATGCAAGATGTCAGGACACTGAACCCATGTGAGCAGAATTCAAACTCGTCCCAATGTACACTAAGTGCAGTATGAATGGAAACCTTTAGTAGCAACGCTCTAGTGGAATGTTGTGACATTATCCTACACCCCCCCAGTGAGTACTGAACTAGTGCTATTAAAGTGGCCTGAAGTGAAGCTATCACCTTTGAAGTTCCCGCAGTTATCCTGGAAACTGGCATATCTCCTGGAGATGAAGGTACACATCACTAGCAACACAGACACCTTTGTGGAAGGATCAAACAGGGCACTGCAAATGGCCAAAAATCTACTGGAGAGACCACCAGACCGGCCAAAGGAGATTCAAGCCCTACTGAAAAGCTCCACTCCAACAAATGGGAGCTCCCTTCAGGGATACATTACTGACTGGCGTATGAATACGTTGTTCTCCTTCAATCCACTGAAAGGCATATTGGACATTGTTGGAGACATAAGCGTGGGGATCACACTTGTCTTCAACATCCCCACAGCTGGGTTCATACTAATTCTGATCATTTTTTTTTTTTTGTCGTGACACGTAACAGAAAACCTGTTCAATGCCCCAAACTGAACCCTGACTAACAGATGAGAACTGTCTGTACCTTTTTCTTATGGCAATTATCTACCCATCTCCAGTTCATCGACAGACATACATCATTGACTAGAAGTTGGCTACTGACCAGTTTCTGCTGCAGTCGGCTCTTCTCAAGAAGACATATGTTTATGCATTAATATTTAGTAACCAATGAAGATCCTGAGGGAACAATATTTAGCAACTAAGTAGTATGTGATGTTCTTCATGTTCCTTTGGCTCTTCACTCTCATTTCCATGACTCCTACAATGCCCCCATAGCTTGTATCACGAGTCACCGGGCGGTGTTATGTATTTTTAGTTGTAACTGAATTTAGGACATGAGATGTCTGTGATTAATTTGCAGCCATGTAGTCTATAACATGGGGACCTAGTGTAATGCATTTGACATATTCAGGCAATAAGTAGGTTTCACATGTCATGGTACTTACAAGTACATCACTTAAACCAAGTCACTGACTTTATTCTGGGAAGTGATCCAAGTGGTCCCATTCGTTATGATAAATACACACTGAATGTTCTAGTAAATAAAAAAGAATAAATAAGGGACTACTGTAAAATGTGATGCTTCGGGCACTGCATTAGCCATAGCGTGATAGAATGCAGCTCACAACTGGGAGAAATGTCGAGACAACTTATTGCCGACCGTGCGACAACATAAACAAGCTTTTCGCTCCTCTAACACTGATAATGGGACGATGATCTAAACAGCTTTTTGCTTCTGTTAGATATTATGCTAATAGAGGTAGTTAACAGCCTATTCTCAGATACTGTGAAAGGGCTGTCTTCAGAGGACAGAGCAGGAGATTAGCTGCACATTCATTAATAACCATGTATCTATTAAATGCGTTGTGATCCTAATGGTAGAAATGTTTCCTTATGACTTATTTCTCATAATTAAAAGATTTACATTATACACGAGAGTCTAAGAAATATTAATTGAGTGTTCATTACTAAGAATGGTGTCAGAAGCATTTAAGCATGAACATTATGTGTGGGCATCTATTTGCAATGATGTGCATTGACACGTTACAACTGCTACATGTCTTTACTATGTCTGCAAAGGGTTTCTGGAAGGTAGAGCAGTGGGAAATCAATAAACTGCATGCCATTAGTAAGCCACTCCTGTGCAGACGGCTGAGAAGCTGCCTGCCACTGCAGGGGGTTAATTGCCTGCTCTCTTTACAGCTGCACAGTGACAGGTATATGCTTTTCCCTGCCTCTTTTCCTACCACAGCCCCTACTGGGGGTATCTTGGACACTCCCCTGGGCGTGACGGATGGCTCTGCAAGGTAAGGTTGACACAATTCACATCATTACAGCGACTTGCAGTTATCACCGATCACCCACAAGACACTGCTACACTATTTACAAGAAAGCACTTCAAGGAGCATCTACACATCAGTCTGAATGGGAGGACCATCAAGTGACAGAACAGCAGCTCCGCTCTATCCCTCTCTCCCTCCTTTTCCACACAGCTTGCTGACTGCCCGCCGGGTGTACCTCAGAGTCTCACAGGTCCCTGCACCCTCGCCAGTCCTCTCGCACTTACCTCCAGGCCTTGCACTTGCCTCGTCATTGCTGCACTTGGTCAATGACCCATGAGAGTGGCATCTCACAGCACTTACCCAGCTTCTGACTGGGCGCACTTGGACTGCCCCCCTGCACTTGTCCTCCCCCTCCCCTCTCCTGTACCATCTGTGCACTTGCACAATCTGAATGCACCATGCCTGGAAGATCATCCGTTTTTTTCCCCTTGTCTCCCTCTTTGCATGGTGGCGCCTCAATGCACTTGGGAAAACTGCAGAATCCTCACGAGACCTATTTGCTGTTATCTACACCGTTAATTGTATTATATGCACTTGTTCTATGCACCCACTCTGTCCGTTTAGACTTTTATTGTTCAGAAATTCAAGGACTCTGAATGACTGTTGTTTTTTCCCCTGTTCCCTCCCTCCATGAGCGCTTTGAAACACTTGCTTTGTGTATAGGTGCTTTACAAATAAACATTACCATACCATACCCTGGATAGCAAGCTCAACTGGAGGAACCACATTGAGAGTAATCGGCCGAAATCTTCTGGAGAGCTGGCGGTGCTGTACCCACTCCTGAAGACAAAGTCCATGCCTATCCAGAGTCAATCAACATCTACAGAGAGATGATCAGATGCACCCTGACATACGTCTCCCCTACAGATAGCGACTGCAGCCTCACTCTTCACAAGAACAGCAGATCTGTACAGAGTGGGGGCATTGAGCTGTTGGACCAACATCTAGCAAACCTGAGCAGGAAGGACCGGATCAGAGTGCAAACCCCCCGATCAAGAAACCTGCCACCATTACTGCAAACCCTTTTGATCGCTACCCATGGCCCATCAGAGCGCTGACCCTGTGAAGCCAACTCTACATTGGCAAGATAACCCAGATCAAGAACCAAGCAAACGTGACTAGATTTTCAAACAGAGGAATTGGAGTAAATATTTTCTGCCTTGTTATCCAAAAAGCCCACTGACAGATTGGAACTGTCAGTAAGATAAATAATGCTATGAGTGGGAGATGCAAGGAACTGATTGGGCCCCCCTCTTGAACGGGTATGCCGCCACTCGTCCCAGCACTTCCGTCCCACCCTAGCATTATGTCTTCCGCCCCGACCGGCACCTCCACCTCCTCACCTCCCCCACTCCACTCCCCCCTGCACTTCTTGTTACTGAACTTGCACGATCTGATTGTCACAAGGCCTAGTAGGACCGTTATTGTTGTTTTCTTCACTGTTTCCCCCTCCCTTTTGTCTTGTGGTGCCTTGAAACACCTTTTGATGTATAGGCGCTTTATAAATACCCAATAAATAAATAAACAAATAAATATAGCACCCACCACAAACAGAATTGTTGGTTGACTCTAGAATAAAAGGTGTAATCCCGCGCTCACTGATTGCTGATTCAGCAGTCATGGAAGAAGGAATGTCAGCATTCCTGAAATTTACATCTAGGAACAGAATGTTGCAGAAGGACTTTTTGCGGTAGTTTCTCAACTCACTGAGCTCTCTATGGGCCTGATCACGACTTTGGCGGTAACCCTTAAATCCGGCGGTAGCGCTAATACCGCCGGATTTAAGGGTCTGCCAAATCAGGACTTTGGCGGATTTCGTCCCAGCTCTTAGTTGGGGGGAAATCCGCCAAAAATACGCTCTATTATCGCCGGCGGTAAGAGCGCAAATTTTCCCTATTGAGCCCAATGGGGAATGGGGCATTCCTGAATGGGCTCAATGGGGAATGGGAATTACTTTACCGCCGAACTCGTGATCCGGTGCTATTAGCACCGTGGAGTTCAGCGGTAGGGCTATTACCGCCAGCGGTAATACCGCCGGCAGTAACGCCCAAGTCGTGATCAGGCCCTATGTCTTTGTGAAAGAAAGAAAATTGGGTGCACGAAGCTTTTCTGTTAAATATTCAATGCCATCACCCAATTTTGTCTTTATTTACACTGTGTTCTTCAGGAGTGGCTCCTCCATAAGGGGCAATGGGCACCATCCCATCCAATTATGGATGAACCAAAACAAACCCAGGGAAAGTGCCCCAAAGTGCTCCCGGGCAGGAGGCTTTAACTGCCAAAGGGAAGGGTTTGCTTCCCTAGCTTTGAATGGCCTATTCAGAATGCAAGCTCTGATCTGCAGACCTAAATGTGCCGAGAGAACCCTCCTTCACGCCCCGCACATTAGGCATCTATTGGCGGTGTGTAAGAGAGGCTCCGGCTCCCCCACTCATGCACTCAGGAACCAGGGAGCTTTCTGCTTCCTGGTTCCTCTTACCAGGAAGATTTCTGCTTCCTGGTTCCTGTTACCAGTGAGCTTTCTGCTTCCTGGTTCCTGTTACCAGGAAGCTGTCTGCCTCCTGGTTCCTGTTACCAGGGAGCTTTCTGCTTCCTAGTTCCTGTTACCAGGAAGCTTTCTGCTTCCTGGTTCCTGTTACCAGGAAGCTTTCTGTTTTCTGGTTCCTGTTACCAGGGAGCTTTCTGCTTCCTGGTTCCTGTTACCAGGAAGCTTTCTGCTTCCTGGTTCCTGTTACCAGGGAGCTTTCTGCTTCCTGGTAACAGGAACCAGGAAGCAGATTACCAGGAAGCTTTCTGCTTCCTGGTTCCTGTTACCAGGGAGCTTTCTGCTTCCTGGTTCCTCTTCCTGGTTCCTGTTACTGCTGTGCAGGAGCTGGAGGGCCTCCATCCAAGATGGCGTTAAGACCCAGGCTGCAGGTAAGGAGAATTCAGTATGTATGTATGTTCTGTGTGCATGCGAGTGTTTGTATATGTAAGTATGCTTGAGTGAATGAAACAGGTTATTTTGGATGTGTGTGCAAGTTATTGGGGAAATGAATGGATGGATGAATGGGTATTTGAATGAGAGAAATTAATGAATGAATGTGTATGGATGTGTGTGTATGCGCTGAGGACCAGCGCTGTCTCTGTGAGTAGGAAAGAGAGGGGAATGGGGGGAAATGAGGGTGCAATGTCATGACCTGGTATCTCCAGTGACGGGGGTTTAGGGGGATGCCAGGACACGTTATTACATGTTTTAATGGGTATCAAGAGTAACTCAAATATGATGGTGGCGTCCTCGTGTGTGTGTGTGTGTGAAAGAAGTGCGTTTCTTCGAACACAGAGATACTCTGTTGGATTATTACAGAATTGAAAGTTTAGAATAAGCAGAAACTTTACAATAATAATTGGAAACTTGTTACACAAATCCTTGGCTTCACCACTTTGCTATTATTTTGCAAAACATTACTCTAAATAATGGATTACAGTAATAAACCGCTCTCTTTTTCCTTTTTCACAAACTTGTTGGTTGTTATTTTTTAGCCGATTACAGAATAAATATATTAACTTTTAACCAAATCCGCACAACTTGCCACAATATAAGACATTATTAAGTAATGATTAGAAATTTTAGCAGGAGTTTCTAGTGGATTGGATACCACATTTAGAAAAGAAACTACTCATGGGTGCACACTTCTAGAATTTGAGTCCTGCTACTGCGGCTTTTATGATTTATGTCTGATTTACATATTACATGGCAAGAGTGGCCTACATAGGTGGGCCAGTCCAGATATATTTGTATGATTTAATGGCGATCAAGAGTAAATCAGACATGATGTGTTATTACGTGGATAGATTTGCCTCCTTGGCGCAACCAGTCTGAACATATTTTCTGATGTCTGTAAGGAAGGCATGGTATCAAGAATAGACCGACACAAGTGATCACAGTTAAAGGGAGTTTATTAAACTGATTATGCAAGTTGTACAAATACCTAACCTAAACCTAAAGCTAAAATGGGCACAACCTACAACCATAAAATGAAAAATAAGCCAGTCCTAGTGGCGGCATGTCAAATAAAAGGGCCTACACTAAGAAAACCTATTGCCAATCCTTGCGCTAAAATACAAAAGAGAAGTGTTCACAAATTATTAGTCTGGATGTGGTAGCAGGGGGTCTCCCTTCTCCACTTTTTGAGCACGGGACAAGGCGGGACTCCTGAGCACAGCACCCTCCCGAGCATCTACCAGCATGAGACAACAATTCTGCTTTGCATATCAGGATATTCTGTTGTTAAGCCTCTATGCTACAAAAAGCCTCTTGCCCAAGACCTAATGACTTCCAAAAATAACAAACAAAAGAAGTTCTGTTTCAAATGTATGTTGGGTGATGGCTTCACCACTGGTTTCCCCTCTTTTGGGCGCGGACCCCCAAACAGTTCTTATTAATATCAGGATCTTTGAAGGTTGTCTCTCCTGCTTCTGAGGATCTGATAGATTCAAATAATAAACCAAACATTCTTTCAGATTGCACTTGAGGTGGTGATTCTCCACCCCTGCATCCCCCTTCTCCGGGTATAGACCCTTCTCGAATATCAGCCTCCCTCTCTTTGGGGTCACTCTGGCTTTTTATTCCACGTGTCGCTGGGTGACGGCTTTTCACCCCTGGATCTCCCTCTGCCGGGCTCAGAACCTCCTCGACTATTGTCCTCCCTCCGTTGGGTTTACTCTAGCTCTCATTCGCAGGCTTCACCTCTTTTGCTTTCACAATTCTATTCCACATGTACATTGGGTGATGACTTCACCCTTGGGTCCCCTCTTCCGGGCGCTGACCCCTCAGGAATCTCAAACTTCCTCGTCGGGTTCACTATGGCTTTTGCAAAGATATTTTCTCCTTGGCCTTCACAAATCTTAATGGCCCTCATTACAACTCTGGCGGTAGCTGTGCCGTTAAAAACGGCACGGCTGCCGCCGGAGTTGCATTTTTTTCCAGCACCCGTGAATGGGCAAGAGCCAGGTCATGCCGAGTTAGGCGGACCCAGTAATTGCCCATTTTTGGGTGACGGAATCAAGGGCCTCCCCATCCCTATTCTGCCCCATAGGGCTGAATGGGGATGGGGACGTCGGATGCACCGGCACATTCAGAGTTGTGCCGGTACATCCGACGTGCTCTGCTCGCGGGTGCCGTTACACCAGCCAGGAAAAACCTGGCGGGTGAAACGGTTCCCGCGAGCAGAGCCCGCAGTATGGCGGTCCGGTAAGTACGGTACTGGCATGCTTACCGGTACCATACTTCCCAGACCGCCATGCTCATAATAAGGGCCAATGTCTTTTTAAACAGTTCTCCGTGGACATCCCTCAGCCCGGTTCACTTTTGTCAACACACTGTTTCTTGGGACTTTAGACTTCGCCCCTCTTTGTCAGCATCCCTCGATTGGGTTTACTCTTGCCACTTCACAATTCCACTTGATTAGCATCCCTCCGCCTGGTTCACTCTTGCCAACCTTGCTAAACAGTTCACTGTTACCAACTTTATCAAACATGCCTTTCTCAATCACCTGTCGGTCAAGGTCTTTCGAAAGTATAGAGGATTTTGAAAGACCACTGTATGAGCACTTTAACCATTCGCTTACCGCCTTCCCAAGGCCTTCTGGTGTTAGCAGTTTCAACAAACACAGAATTGACCAGAGTCTTTCGAATAAGCACCCACATGGTACCGGATCCCTCTGCAGCTGGTCTCCCCTTTATTCTAACAGTTCTTTGAACTTCCTTTAGGTTACTCCTTGCGGCTTTAGGTCAACAGTTCGGCTTTTTATAGGTTCTCCCCTCGACTCACTGGCTGTTATGAACTGCTTGGCTTTTCAGGATATATGGAGTGAAGGCCAATACCACGGTAGCAGACGCCTCCTTCGGTTCTGCTTATCAGCAGGCATGCTCCGTTTACCGTTGCCATCTGCTGCAACACATTTGAGCTTTTGTCTGCGGTCTTATGTTTCCTTCTGCGGAGGCTTCACGGGTCTGGGTCAAAAAGGACATGGTGATGTCTCTCCTTGTCAGCCTCTCGATATTTGTCACCTTTCTCCTCCTCTTGAACTGCCATGTCTGGATAGCTGTCTGCTCATGCGGTCTGTATTGCTCGTAGTGTGCTTTTGTGCTCCCCTGTGGGGAAGGGAAAGGGACACCATTTTGTGTGATTCTGGTCAATTGCTTGACCATGCTTGACCCTTGTATTGGGACAGGTTACATAAACGGCTTGGGTGTTAGTCCATTGTTTGTGCTGTGCAAAGGTGTCCGTGTTGGACAAGGGGGGCAGTGTTTCGGAAAATCCTATGTGGTAGGAGGGGGAAAAGGTGTTTAAAGAAGGGGATACCGCGTCTCACCCGTCAGTGTCCAACTACCACTCCCCGAGGACTCCCCCTATCCAGGTGATCCTCTGCACTGATCCACCTCCAGGAACTGGATCCAATACCGATGGGCGTGTCCTGGCCACCTGGATGACAGATCCTCATGACTAGTAAATGAGACACCTTCAGGTTTCTCACATGTGGCATTACATTATTTACTGGCATTAAGAGTAAAGTCATTATGATGAGTGTTCTTATGTTGCAAGACTGGTCTATACTGGTGTAGCCAGTCTTTTTGATATTGTGACATGGCATTTCTATTGGCAAAGCCTGCAGGAGTATGTTTTTACATGCGTTACTAGTATACATTGGCAGAACCAGCATGGACATGTTTTCTTATAGTATCGTTGCTTCCGTATAATGTCAGCAGTCATTATATGCAAAGCAATGATACTATGAGTATGCTCTAAAATGGGAATGCTAAAAGATGTTGGTGCACCCAGAATGAAAATGTTTTTTTAGACTGGCACATATATATATGGTGGGGAAAGGCATCATGAAAATGCTCATGTGCACTGTTTGTGACTTGCATCTGTTGGAGTGACCCAACAAAAGCAATTGCAAACTGTGGCACTTTTTACCCAATTTCCAAAAATGTATGCTGTAAAATGCCCCATTTTAAGCCATTATTTTCGCGTGGGGGAACCACCCTGATCTACTTTTATCATATTTGGTAGTGGGTGTTCTTTGCTTGCTGTTACTTTTGTTTTGCGTTGAGAATGTGGGTGCCAGCAGTACCTCAAAGTGAAGTGTGCTCCAGTTAATCTGGGATGGGGCGTCACAGCAGGAGGGCATTGAGGTGCCAGAGCGAGGAGGTTTAAACCATGACCGGGCCATGTGCACCTCATTCTTCATAGTGAAACCTTCCTTTTTTGGTGATCTATAGTAGCACCCCCTTCATTCCTTGCTTTAGTTTCCTGTGACTTCTGGGTGGCATGCCTCAAGTTTTCCCACACTCAGGTGTGTGCTGTCACACTGTTATCTTATAGCTGCTCCTGGGCAAGGTAAACAGGCATGTTTTTTTCTGAGCTCCCTTCACATGGGCAGGCATCTCAGTTGCGTCTCTGTTTTGTTTGGCACCTTAGCTGTTTTGCGATGTCAGTATGTCTGGGTCGCTCTCACCGTGGTCCATAATGAGTGCATCGTGTGCCACGCCTGACTGGGCACTCCCACTGTGTGATGGCATAGACTCCCAGGAGCGTGTGAGGCAATACCCGAAAGGCTGGCCCAAAATGCGGGAGTGGGCCAATGTTTTCAGGCCAAAGCAAAGCAGCCATTTTGATGAGTTACTGTGCGGTGCAGCTGGTTGCTTGGATCAATGTTACTGCCCAGATGTGTCTCAAGCTCAGTTTCCTTCCTCCTCATTCTCTGAATGTGTGGACAGAATGGCCCTGTTACTCGCTAAACAAAATGAATCACACCTGTGATGAATCATGCAGAGCCCTCATAAAAACCCTTCCTAACGCCTCCTCGCAGGTGGCCAGGGGAAGGCAGCCGCTTCCTGGTCCTGACCCTGGGGGCGGTGTTAGTGGGAGGATCACCTGGGAGGTGAAGGGCCCTAGGGTAGCAGGAAGACTTTGTGGGATAAGACACAGTATTTATCTTCCTCAAGGAAGGGAATATCATTAATGCCAGAATATGTAATGGCTTGCTGTCAGGGGGAGCTTTTATTTTCTCAAGGTAACTGTCAGAAGGTAGATGAAAATAATCACAACCAGTCATATATTGCGAGTAAGAGAAACCCTTTTAAGTCATTGGAATTAATAGATGTAAAAATTCATACAAATCCCCTGTAAACAATAAAGAGAAGTCTTTAAATGTTACCAATGGAGATCCCGAAAGACTGTGTTCGTCTTCCTTTAAAATCAAATACTTCCTTGAATCCCTATAATAACTCTTTGGGGAATATGTAAGGGAAGGGAATGTGATGATAATGTCATTAAGAAAGCTGAGTTTTACATTGAGGACTTCAAGTGTCATAATTCCCAAAGTACTGGGACGAAGAAGAGAACTGCAGAGGCACAAGATTGCAAATTGCAGTGTATTAGGGATAATGACCCACACCTGAGGAATACTGGGAGGCATGAAAGGCCCCCTCAGGTGCAGGCCATGAGGCAAAGGAGTAGTGGCAGGAGGGGGCGTAGGTTTGTTACCTCCACATGGCAGCAGAGCAGATGTCAGAAGTGAGCCGAGCCACTGTGACCACAGTGGTGTGTAAAGTTGATGCTGGTCCTGAGAGGGTCTCCCATCCTCGAGATGTTGACTGCAGAGCCTGCCCAGCGTGAAGCATTGTGAGTGAAGGCTCTCCCCCTGCAAATCGCAGCTGCAGAGGTCAGCTTGCGGAAAGCTTTCCCCATTGTCAGACAAGCACCAGTGGCAGGTGAGCACCGGAGCATTGTGGGAGTCAAAAGGGCTCATCTGCTGACAGAATCGGGCATCAGGAAGCCACAATGGAGAGGTTGCCAGGCCGTGTGGGAAACCAGAAGCAGAGGACCTGGAGGATGCATGGGGAACGGATGCGCTTGCCAGACCAGGTGAGTTTACTGTTAGATTGTGACCCAAGAGCGCTTCGTAACCACCCGCTGGCCACGTCCAGGAGCTTTAACCTCAGAAATACCATAAGCAGAGTCAAAGTGAAGAAGAGCAAAGATTCCAATGCGGGCGGAGATGAGGCACTGCACAGGTCTCAGCAATCTGTGCCTTTCACCCATTTAGAACTCATCCAGGAGCAGTGCAAGCTTCCTTCACAAATAAAAGCTAAAGTTGCAGGTGTAGCATATCAATCTTCCAATGTGGGGCCTGGAAGACGCACTGCACGGGTCTCAGCAATCTGTGCCTCTCACTCATGTAGAACTCATCCAGCAGCAGTGCAAGCTTCCTTCCCAAATAACAGGTAAAGTTGCAGGTAGAGACGTTCAGTCTTCATAGAACAGCACTCCATTGGTCTCAGCAATCTGTGCCTCTCACACATGTAGAACTCATCCAGGGGCAGTGCAAGCTTCCTTCACAAATAACAGGTAAAGTTGCAGGTAGAGCCGTTCAGTCTTCATAGAACAGGCACTGCATGGGCCGCACGGGCCGCAGGATCCAGGCTTCTCACCCCAAATACCAAGTAAGGTTGCAGGGGGAGCAGCTCAATCTTCCAATGTGGGGCTTAGAAGAGGCACTGCACGGGCCTCAGCAATCCAGCAAAAAACAGCAGTAACAGGGGATACCAGGTCTATCTCTGCGCTATGATCTAACCTGGAGAGAACCAATATATTTACTTAAACACAAAAGATCATGGCACAAATGTATCTGTCGGCGAGTTCTGAACAAGTACACACGTCTATACAGCCGTGATCTCACCAATACAAGACATGGAGTTTCATTGGGTCCAAATGCAAAAACTTGTGATGTGAAACAATTCAATTCACTTCACTGCACATAAAGAAATGTGTAAAAGAAAATATTATTAAATTGTAGAAAAACACATCAGAAAATGTTTATAACAAACTCTTTCGAAAAATCATCAATAGTGCCAACATAAATGCACTTCTAAAAGATTTAGAAAAGACAGTTAACCTATCTAATCAAACATCACACTCTCATACTCTCCTAGAAAACAATCTCCAGACATACCTCATTCACACTCAACCAATCAAACAACATAATATCACACTAGTCTCATCCATTAATTGCATCAAAATCTAGAACATGAGACAACACTTTAAAATACAATCCACTGTCCTAATTAATGAGGAACAGTAGATCTTCACAGGAAAGTGGCAAAAAGTTATTAAATACAGTCAAATCAACGCAATTCACTGTGATGTATAATACAACCTACAACAACATCAAATTCCCAAACCCGACATGTTTCTTTCTGTACTTTTAGCAGAAATTCTTCAGGGATAAGTAGGTCCGGTGTTTTCAAGGGAATATATATGAAGGTACAAACATGAGGACAACATCAGGAACTCACGTATAAAAGTAAAAACAGAAACACACTCAATCGGACTGAGTACAAAGTTCTACCGATTGGTATAAGCTACCACCGCTAAATCAATAAGCGGGGTGCAACGAGGGGCAACAAAGACCCTACTACATCCTTATCCAACAGGAAAGTCACATGTACCTAACAAGTACAGTGACCAGGAGACCACCTCAATTGGTTCAATCCATTACAACCTCAGCAATCCAGGCCTCTCACCCATGAAGAACTCGTCTGGCAGCATTGCAAGCTTCCTTCACAAATCAAAGGCAAAGCCGTTCAGTCTTCATAGAAGAGCACTTCATGGGCCTTTGCAATCCAAGCTTCTCACACATGTAGAACTCGCCCAGCAGCAGTGCAAGCTTCCTTCACATATAACAGGTAAAGTTGCAGGTGGAGCAGCTCAGTCTTCCAATGCGGGGCCTAGACTAGGCACTGCACGGGCCTCAGGAATCCAGGCTTCTCACACATGTAGAACTCGCCCGGCAGCAGTGCAAGCTTCCTTCACATATAACAGGTAAAGTTGCAGGTGGAGCAACTCAGTCTTCCAATGCGGGGCCTAGACTAGGCACTGCACGGGCCTCAGGAATCCAGGCTTCTCACACATGTAGAACTCGCCCGGCAGCAGTGCAAGCTTCCTTTACAAATAACAGGCAAAGTTGCAGGTGGAGCAGCTCAATCCGCCAATGTGGGGCCTGGAAGAGGCACTGAAGGGGCCCCAGCAATTTAGGCTTCTTTCACAAGTAAAACTCATCTGGCAGCAGTGCAAGCTTCCTTCACAAATAAAAGGCAAAATGGCAGCTAGAGCCAATCAGTCTTCATGGAACAAGCACATAATGGGTCTCAGCAATCCAGGCTTCTCGCACATGTAGAACTCGCCCGGCAGCAGTGCAAGCTTTGGAATGATTCGCTCACACAGAAAAGGGCAGCTTCTCGAAGATGTGGTTAATAAGGGCGCTGGTGGTTGCTCAAATGCTCAAAAGCAGATATTAAAGGTGTGGAAAACCAGGAAAAAGCCTCAGATAGATGAGTGGGTAAATAATTTGCTTGTATTGTCTGCGTATGAAAATGTGCGCATAAAAAAATGATTGTACTGACATGTAGCATGAGGTTTGGTCACCCTTTAAAGGTTTGTATGGGTAGTTTTTGCATGGTGGTTAGAATGCTCCATTTTTGGTTGCATGTTTTTTGCGCATTTAGTTTATGTGTGTGGGGGATTTTTCTTGTTCTTTTTTTGTTTTTCTTCCTTTCATCAAGTTGCTGTTTTTGTGGATTTAGTATGGCTCCACAGCTCTGTGGAGTAACTTGAGTTGGTTATCTAATATCTGTGCTGTGCTTCTGTCTTGCCTCATTGTTTGATATTGTGGTCATTTTGTATTTATGTAAATATTAATTGTGTATACAATTATAAAAATAGAAAAGAAAGAAAAGAAAAGGTCGTCTTGAGCTGCGGTGTTCCTCTGCCTGCCCAATTACTTTGATAGCTAGTTTGATTACCCTAAATCCTGCCTGACACGTGAAGGGTGGTGGAGTCTGTGGAAATGGACTTTTGAAGGAAGGGCTGATGAGCCGGGCTGTCCAATTCACACTTGAAATAGTTTTGCATATTTGTTCAAGGTGTGTTGCAGTGGCCTCAGTGGGGTTGGTAGGGCATCAGGGCAGGTCTAACTCTCTCCTACACAGACAGGCACATTATGGGAAGCAGCACTGCAAGTTTTAATGACAAAACAACTAGTCGCATCATGTGCAACAGCAACGTGAGCTTTGCATAGGCAGAACAACTACAGCATTTCAGTTTTTCACACAAACAGAGAATGCGTCAACATGAACTTCCCTAGTAGAGTAGGTCACGATAGGCCTCTGTAGAAGGGTATTTCCCCAAACAGATCAGGTACAGAATGGGCTGCACCAGTGCATGTTATTTCAAATAAGCATGCCAACATGACTTTCAGAAATGAATGGTTCCCTCACAAACAGGTAACCATGACCTTTCGTAGTGCAAGCTTCTCTTGCACAGAAGAAATCAACATCAGCCTCAGCAGTGAAACACTCCCTCAAATAGAAAAGTGCCTTGCGGGCTGCACTGGGGCAAGATAACCTTCCTTCAAAAGAGAACACGAAAGCAGCCGTGCAAGCTTTCATCATAACAATGCGTTACTGCATGGGCCTCAGAATGGATGCAGCAGAGGCTTCGGCAATGCAAGCTTTCATCACAAAGGTGCGGTACTGCATGGGACTCAGCAGTGCAAGCTTCCAGCAGATAGAATGGCCGCAGCAGAGGCTTCAGCAGTGCAAGCTTTCATCATAAAGATGCGGTACTGCATGGGGCTCAGCAGTGTAAGCTTTCATCACAAAGGTGCGGTACTGCATGGGGCTCAGCAGTGCAAGCTTCCAGCAGATAGAATGGCCGCAGCAAAGAGGCTTCAGCAGTGTAAGCTTTCATCATAACAATGCGTTACTGCATGGGCCTCAGAATGGCTGCAGCAGAGGCTTCAGCAATGCAAGCTTTCATCACAAAGGTGCGGTACTGCATGGGGCTCAGCAGTGCAAGTTTCCAGCAGATAGAATGGCCGCAGCAGAGGTTCAGCAATGCAAGCTTTCATCATAAAGATGCGGTACTGCATGGGGCTCAGCAGTGCAAGCTTCCAGCAGATAGAATGGCCGCAGCAGAGGCTTCAGCAATGCAAGCTTTCATCACAAAGGTGCGGTACTGCATGGGGCTCAGCAGTGCAAGTTTCCAGCAGATAGAATGGCCGCAGCAGAGGCTTCAGCAGTGCAAGCTTTCATCACAAAGGTGCGGTACTGCATGGGGCTCAGCAGTGCAAGTTTCCAGCAGATAGAATGGCCGCAGCAGAGGCTTCAGCAGTGCAAGCTTTCATCACAAAGGTGCGGTACTGCATGGGACTCTGCAGTGCAAGTTTCCAGCAGATAGAATGGCCGCAGCAGAGGTTCAGCAATGCAAGCTTTCATCACAAAGGTGCGGTACTGCATGGGGCTCAGCAGTGCAAGTTTCCAGCAGATAGAATGGCCGCAGCAGAGGCTTCAGCAGTGTAAGCTTTCATCACAAAGATGCGGTACTGCATGGGACTCAGCAGTGCAAGCTTCCAGCAGATAGAATGGCCGCAGCAGAGGCTTCAGCAGTGCAAGCTTTCATCATAAAGATGCGGTACTGCATGGGGCTCAGCAGCGCAAGCTTCCAGCAGATAGAATGGCCGCAGCAGAGGCTTCAGCAATGCAAGCTTTCATCACAAAGATGCGGTACTGCATGGGGCTCAGCAGTGTAAGCTTTCATCACAAAGGTGCGGTACTGCATGGGGCTCAGCAGTGCAAGCTTCCAGCAGATAGAATGGCCGCAGCAAAGAGGCTTCAGCAATGTAAGGTTTCATCATAAAGACGCAGTACTGCATGGGGCTCAGCAGTGCAAGCTTCCAGCAGATAGAGTGGCCGCAGCAGAGGCTTCAGCAATGCAAGCTTTCATCACAAAGGTGCGGTACTGCATGGGGCTCAGCAGTGCAAGTTTCCAGCAGATAGAATGGCCGCAGCAGAGGCTTCAGCAGTGTAAGCTTTCATCACAAAGATGCGGTACTGCATGGGACTCAGCAGCGCAAGCTTCCAGCAGATAGAATGGCCGCAGCAGAGGCTTCAGCAATGCAAGCTTTCATCACAAAGGTGCGGTACTGCATGGGGCTCAGCAGTGCAAGTTTCCAGCAGATAGAATGGCCGCAGCAGAGGCTTCAGCAGTGTAAGCTTTCATCACAAAGATGCGGTACTGCATGGGACTCAGCAGTGCAAGTTTCCAGCAGATAGAATGGCCGCAGCAAAGAGGCTTCAGCAATGTAAGGTTTCATCACAAAGATGCGGTACTGCATGGGGCTCAGCAGTGCAAGCTTCCAGCAGATAGAATGGCCGCAGCAAAGAGGCTTCAGCAATGTAAGGTTTCATCACAAAGATGCGGTACTGCATGGGGCTCAGCAGTGCAAGCTTCCAGCAGATAGAATGGCCGCAGCAAAGAGGCTTCAGCAATGTAAGGTTTCATCACAAAGATGCGGTACTGCATGGGGCTCAGCAGTGCAAGCTTCCAGCAGATAGAATGGCCGCAGCAGAGGCTTCAGCAGTGCAAGCTTTCATCACAAAGGTGCGGTACTGCATGGGGCTCAGCAGTGCAAGCTTCCAGCAGATAGAATGGCCGCAGCAGAGGCTTCAGCAGTGCAAGCTTCCAGCAGATAGAATGGCCGCAGCAGAGGCTTCAGCAATGCAAGCTTTCATCACAAAGACGCAGTACTGCATGGGACTCAGCAGTGCAAGCTTCCAGCAGATAGAATGGCCGCAGCAGAGGCTTCAGCAATGCAAGCTTTCATCACAAAGGTGCGGTACTGCATGGGACTCAGCAGTGCAAGTTTCCAGCAGATAGAATGGCCGCAGCAGAGGCTTCAGCAGTGCAAGGTTTCATCACAAAGATGCGGTACTGCATGGGGCTCAGCAGTGCAAGCTTCCAGCAGATAGAATGGCCGCAGCAGAGGCTTCAGCAATGCAAGCTTTCATCACAAAGATGCGGTACTGCATGGGACTCAGCAGCGCAAGCTTCCAGCAGATAGAATGGCCGCAGCAGAGGCTTCAGCAGTGCAAGCTTTCATCATAAAGATGCGGTACTGCATGGGGCTCAGCAGTGCAAGCTTCCAGCAGATAGAATGGCTGCAGCAGAGGCTTCAGCAATGCAAGCTTTCATCATAAAGATGCGGTACTGCATGGGCGCAGCAGTGCAAGCTTCCAGCAGATAGAATGGCCGCAGCAGAGGCTTGAGCAGTGCAAGCTTTCATCATAAAGATGCAGTACTGCATGGGGCTCAGCAGTGCAAGTTTCCAGCAGATAGAATGGCCGCAGCAGAGGCTTCAGCAATGAAAGCTTTCATCACAAAGATGCGGTACTGCATGGGACTCAGCAGCGCAAGCTTCCAGCAGATAGAATGGCCGCAGCAGAGGCTTCAGCAGTGCAAGCTTTCATCATAAAGATGCGGTACTGCATGAGGCTCAGCAGTGCAAGCTTCCAGCAGATAGAATGGCTGCAGCAGAGGCTTCAGCAATGCAAGCTTTCATCACAAAGATGCGGTACTGCATGGGGCTCAGCAGTGCAAGCTTCCAGCAGATAGAATGGCCGCAGCAGAGGCTTCAGCAATGCAAGCTTTCATCACAAAGGTGCAGTACTGCATGGGACTCAGCAGTGCAAGCTTCCAGCAGATAGAATGGCCGCAGCAAAGAGGCTTAAGCAATGTAAGGTTTCATCACAAAGATGCGGTACTGCATGGGGCTCAGCAGTGCAAGCTTCCAGCAGATAGAATGGCCGCAGCAGAGGCTTCAGCAGTGCAAGCTTCCAGCAGATAGAATGGCCACAGCAGAGGCTTCAGCAGTGCAAGCTTTCATCATAAAGATGCGGTACTGCATGGGGCTCAGCAGTGCAAGCTTCCAGCAGATAGAATGGCCACAGCAGAGACTTCAGCAATGCAAGCTTTCATCATAAAGATGCGGTACTGCATGGGCGCAGCAGTGCAAGCTTCCAGCAGATAGAATGGCCGCAGCAGAGGCTTCAGCAGTGTAAGCTTTCATCACAAAGACGCAGTACTGCATGGGACTCAGCAGTGCAAGCTTCCAGCAGATAGAATGGCCGCAGCAGAGGCTTCAGCAATGCAAGCTTTCATCACAAAGGTGCGGTACTGCATGGGACTCAGCAGTGCAAGCTTCCAGCAGATAGAATGGCCGCAGCAGAGGCTTCAGCAATGCAAGCTTTCATCATAAAGATGCGGTACTGCATGGGGCTCAGCAGTGCAAGCTTCCAGCAGATAGAATGGCCGCAGCAGAGGCTTCGGCAATGCAAGCTTTCATCACAAAGGTGCGGTACTGCATGGGACTCAGCAGTGCAAGCTTCCAGCAGATAGAATGGCCGCAGAAGAGGCTTCGGCAATGCAAGCTTTCATCACAAAGGTGCGGTACTGCATGGGACTCAGCAGTGCAAGCTTCCAGCAGATAGAATGGCCGCAGCAGAGGCTTCAGCAATGCAAGCTTTCATCACAAAGGTGCGGTACTGCATGGGACTCAGCAGTGCAAGCTTCCAGCAGATAGAATGGCCGCAGCAGAGGCTTCAGCAATGCAAGCTTTCATCACAAAGGTGCGGTACTGCATGGGACTCAGCAGTGCAAGCTTCCAGCAGATAGAATGGCCGCAGCAGAGGCTTCAGCAATGCAAGCTTTCATCACAAAGGTGCGGTACTGCATGGGCGCAGCAGTGCAAGCTTCCAGCAGATAGAATGGGCGCAGCAGAGGCTTCAGCAATGCAAGGTTTCATCATGAAATGCGCTACTGCATGGGGCTCAGCAGTGCAAGCTTCCAGCAGATAGAATGGCCGCAGCAGAGGCTTCAGCAGTGCAAGCTTCCAGCAGATAGAATGGCCGCAGCAGAGGCTTCAGCAATGCAAGCTTTCATCACAAAGACGCAGTACTGCATGGGACTCAGCAGTGCAAGCTTCCAGCAGATAGAATGGCCGCAGCAGAGGCTTCAGCAATGCAAGCTTTCATCACAAAGGTGCGGTACTGCATGGGACTCAGCAGTGCAAGTTTCCAGCAGATAGAATGGCCGCAGCAGAGGCTTCAGCAGTGCAAGCTTTCATCACAAAGATGCAGTACTGCATGGGGCTCAGCAGCGCAAGCTTCCAGCAGATAGAATGGCCGCAGCAGAGGCTTCAGCAATGCAAGCTTTCATCACAAAGATGCGGTACTGCATGGGGCTCAGCAGTGCAAGCTTCCAGCAGATAGAATGGCCGCAGCAGAGGCTTCAGCAATGCAAGCTTTCATCACAAAGATGCGGTACTGCATGGGGCTCAGCAGTGCAAGCTTCCAGCAGATAGAATGGCCGCAGCAGAGGCTTCAGCAGTGTAAGCTTTCATCACAAAGATGCGGTACTGCATGGGGCTCAGCAGTGCAAGCTTCCAGCAGATAGAATGGCCGCAGCAGAGGCTTCAGCAGTGTAAGCTTTCATCATAAAGATGCGGTACTGCATGGGGCTCAGCAGTGCAAGCTTCCAGCAGATAGAATGGCCGCAGCAGAGGCTTCAGCAGTGTAAGCTTTCATCACAAAGATGCGGTACTGCATGGGGCTCAGCAGTGCAAGCTTCCAGCAGATAGAATGGCCGCAGCAGAGGCTTCAGCAGTGTAAGCTTTCATCATAAAGATGCGGTACTGCATGGGGCTCAGCAGTGCAAGATTCCAGCAGATAGAATGGCCGCAGCAGAGGCTTCAGCAGTGCAAGGTTTCATCATAAAGATGCGGTACTTCATGGGCGCAGCAGTGCAAGCTTCCAGCAGATAGAATGGCCGCAGCAGAGGCTTCAGCAGTGTAAGCTTTCATCATAAAGATGCGGTACTGCATGGGGCTCAGCAGTGCAAGCTTCCAGCAGATAGAATGGCCGCAGCAGAGGCTTCAGCAATGCAAGCCTTCCCCACGTACAATAGTCTGTCCTTAGTATTCCAAACTCCACTCACAAAGAACCATCACAGGAATGGCCTCAGGAGTGCAAACTGCCCTCATGTAAAACGGCATGTCTGTTACAACTGTAAGCCCCCCACAAGTAAAACAGGGGCTGTGTGGGCCTCAGCAGTGCAACCTCACCCCACATCTAGTCATCACAGTATGGGCCATTGTAGTGCCTGCTCCCCTCACCTACAACCGTCGCAGCATGGTCCTTTACAGTCCATGCTCCACACATAGAACAGACACAGTGGTATAAGCAGTGGCAGTTCAAGCTCCGTTTATACAGAACATGGAACAAAGAACCACGCTGACTCGGGTAGTACGTTCAAGGGTCTTCACTGATGAATTACAGATAGTTTGGCTATACGTTCTTGAAAAGGCTCTTTTGTGACTGCTGGGTTCTCTTGGGAGGTTTGGTGCTGTTTCGTCTTCCCCGGTCTTTCCCATTTCCCTAGCCCAGGACTCCGTAACAGGGATGTTAGTTCTTGACAACAGTAACACCTGGCTGTCTTTTGTTTCCTTACTCTAGCTGCGGTTCTCCTAAGACGTTGGCTGACTAACTCCCTGGGGATTTTCTAGGCTTTCCCTAGCGTAGCCCACTTACTGTTCTTATGGAGTTAGTGATTGCGCCTTCTTCACATAGAAGTCACAATATGGGCCTCGGCAGTGCCTGCTCCCCTCATCTAGATTCCCCACAGCATGGGCCTCTGCAGTGCTCTCTTCATGCATCCATGTCCTCTGCAAACTAGTCCCACATCCTGTTGTGCTCCCAGACTTCCACATAGTAGTCACAATATGGGCCTCGGCAGTGCCTGCTCCCCTCATCTAGAATACCCACAGCATGGGCCTCTGCAGTGCTCTCTTCATGCATCCATGTCCTCTGCAAACTAGTCCCACATCATGTTGTGCTCCCAGACTTCCACATAGTAGTCACAATATGGGCCTCGGCAGTGCCTGCTCCCCTCATCTAGAATCCCCACAGCATGGGCCTCTGCAGGGCTCTCTTCATGCATACAGGTCCTCTGCAAACTAGTCCCACATCATGTTGTGCTCCCAGACTTCCACATATTAGTCACAATATGGGCCTCGGCAGTGCCTGCTCCCCTCATCTAGAATACCCACAGCATGGGCCTCTGCAGTGCTCTCTTCATGCATACAGGTCCTCTGCAAACTAGCCCCACATCATGTTGTGCTCCCAGACCGCCACATAGTAGTCACAATATGGGCCTCGGCAGTGCCTGCTCCCCTCATCTAGAAAACCCACAGCATGGGCCTCTTCAGTGCTCTCTTCATGCATCCATGTCCTCTGCAAACTAGTCCCACATCATGTTGTGCTCCCAGACTTCCACATAGTAGTCACAATATGGGCCTCGGCAGTGCCTGCTCCCCTCATCTAGAATACCCACAGTATGGGCCTCTGCAGTGCTCTCTTCATGCATACAGGTCCTCTGCAAACTATTCCCACATCATGTTGCGCTCCCAGACTTCCACATAGTAGTCACAATATGGGCCTCGGCAGTGCCTGCTCCCCTCATCTAGAATCTCCACAGCATGGGCCTCTGCAGTGCTCTCTTCATGCATCCATGTCCTCTGCAAACTAGTCCCACATCATTCTGTGCTCCCAGACTTCCACATAGTAGTCACAATATGGGCCTCGGCAGTGCCTGCTCCCCTCATCTGGAATCCCCACAGCATGGGCCTCTGCAGTGCTCTCTTCATGCATCCATGTCCTCTGCAAACTAGTCCCACATCATGTTGCGCTCCCAGACTTCCACATAGTAGTCACAATATGGGCCTCGGCAGTGCCTGCTCCCCTCATCTAGAATCCCCACAGCATGGGCCTCTGCAGTGCTCTCTTCATGCATACAGGTCCTCTGCAAACTAGTCCCACATCATGTTGCGCTCCCAGACTTCCACATAGTAGTCACAATATGGGCCTCGGCAGTGCCTGCTCCCCTCATCTAGAATACCCACAGCATGGGCCTCTGCAGTGCCCTCTTCATGCATACAGGTCCTCTGCAAACTAGTCCCACATCATGTTGCGCTCCCAGACTTCCACATAGTAGTCACAATATGGGCCTCGGCAGTGCCTGCTCCCCTCATCTAGAATACCCACAGCATGGGCCTCTGCAGTGCTCTCTACATGCATCCATGTCCTCTGCAAACTAGTCCCACATCATGTTGTGCTCCCAGACTTCCACATAGTAGTCACAATATGGGCCTCGGCAGTGCCTGCTCCCCTCATCTAAAATACCCACAGCATGGGCCTCTGCAGTGCTCTCTTCATGCATCCATGTCCTCTGCACTAGTCCCACATCATGCTGTGCTCCCAGACTTCCACATATTAGTCACAATATGGGCCTCGGCAGTGCCTGCTCCCCTCATCTAGAATCCCCACAGCATGGGCCTCTGCAGTGCTCTCTTCATGCATACAGGTCCTCTGCAAACTAGTCCCACATCATGCTGTGCTCCCAGACTTCCACATATTAGTCACAATATGGGCCTCGGCAGTGCCTGCTCCCCTCATCTAGAATCCCCACAGCATGGGCCTCTGCAGTGCTCTCTTCATGCATACAGGTCCTCTGCAAACTAGTCCCACATCATGCTGTGCTCCCAGACTTCCACATAGTAGTCACAATATGGGCCTCGGCAGTGCCTGCTCCCCTCATCTAGAATCCCCACAGCATGGGCCTCTGCAGTGCTTTCTTCATGCATGCAGGTCCTCTGCAAACTAGTCCCACATCATGTTGTGCTCCCAGACCTCCACATAGTAGTCACAATATGGGCCTCGGCAGTGCCTGCTCCCCTCATCTAGAATACCCACAGCATGGGCCTCTGCAGTGCTCTTTTCATGCATCCAGGTCCTCTGCAAACTAGTCCCACATCATGTTGTGCTCCCAGACTTCCACATAGTAGTCACAATATGGGCCTCGGCAGTGCCTGCTCCCCTCATCTAGAATACCCACAGCATGGGCCTCTGCAGTGCTCTCTTCATGCATCCATGTCCTCTGCAAACTAGTCCCACATCATGTTGTGCTCCCAGACCTCCACATAGTAGTCACAATATGGGCCTCGGCAGTGCCTGCTCCCCTCATCTGGAATACCCACAGCATGGGCCTCTGCAGTGCTCTCTTCATGCATCCATGTCCTCTGCAAACTAGTCCCACATCATGCTGTGCTCCCAGACTTCCACATAGTAGTCACAATATGGGCCTCGGCAGTGCCTGCTCCCCTCATCTAGAATACCCACAGCATGGGCCTCTGCAGTGCTCTCTTCATGCATCCATGTCCTCTGCAAACTAGTCCACATCATGCTGTGCTCCCAGACCTCCACATAGTAGTCACAATATGGGCCTCGGCAGTGCCTGCTCCCCTCATCTAGAATACCCACAGCATGGGCCTCTGCAGTGCTCTCTTCATGCATCCATGTCCTCTGCAAACTAGTCCCACATCATGCTGTGCTCCCAGACTTCCACATAGTAGTCACAATATGGGCCTCGGCAGTGCCTGCTCCCCTCATCTAGAATACCCACAGCATGGGCCTCTGCAGTGCTCTCTTCATGCATACAGGTCCTCTGCAAACTAGTCCCACATCATGTTGTGCTCCCAGACTTCCACATAGTAGTCACAATATGGGCCTTGGCAGTGCCTGCTCCCCTCATCTAGAATCCCCACAGCATGGGCCTCTGCAGTGCTCTCTTCATGCATACAGGTCCTCTGCAAACTAGTCCCACATCATGTTGTGCTCCCAGACTTCCACATAGTAGTCACAATATGGGCCTCGGCAGTGCCTGCACCCCTCATCTAGAATCCCCACAGCATGGGCCTCTGCAGTGCTCTCTTCATGCATACAGGTCCTCTGCAAACTAGTCCCACATCATGCTGTGCACCCAGACTTCCACATAGTAGTCACAATATGGGCCTCGGCAGTGCCTGCTCCCCTCATCTAGAATACCCACAGCATGGGCCTCTGCAGTGCTCTCTTCATGCATTGCTGTCCTCTGCAAACTAGTCCCACATCATGTTGTGCTCCCAGACTTCCACATAGTAGTCACAATATGGGCCTCGGCAGTGCCTGCTCCCCTCATCTAGAATCCCCACAGCATGGGCCTCTGCAGTGCTCTCTTCATGCATACAGGTCCTCTGCAAACTAGTCCCACATCATGCTGTGCTCCCAGACTTCCACATAGTAGTCACAATATGGGCCTCGGCAGTGCCTGCTCCCCTCATCTAGATTCCCCACAGCATGGGCCTCTGCAGTGCTCTCTTCATGCATCCATGTCCTCTGCAAACTAGTCCCACATCATGCTGTGCTCCCAGACTTCCACATATTAGTCACAATATGGGCCTCGGCAGTGCCTGCTCCCCTCATCTAGAATACCCACAGCATGGGCCTCTGCAGTGCTCTCTTCATGCATCCATGTCCTCTGCAAACTAGTCCCACATCATGTTGTGCTCCCAGACTTCCACATAGTAGTCACAATATGGGCCTCGGCAGTGCCTGCTCCCCTCATCTAGAATCCCCACAGCATGGGCCTCTGCAGTGCTCTCTTCATGCATACAGGTCCTCTGCAAACTAGTCCTACATCATGCTGTGCTCCCAGACTTCCACATAGTAGTCACAATATGGGCCTCGGCAGTGCCTGCTTCCCTCATCTATAATCCCCACAGCATGGGCCTCTGCAGTGCTCTCTTCGTGCATACAGGTCCTCTGCAAAGTAGTCCCACATCATGTTGTGCTCCCAGACTTCCACATAGTAGTCACAATATGGGCCTCGGCAGTGCCTGCTCCCCTCATCTAGAATACCCACAGCATGGGCCTCTGCAGTGCTCTCTTCGTGCATACAGGTCCTCTGCAAACTAGTCCCACATCATGCTGTGCTCCCAGACTTCCACATAGTAGTCACAATATGGGCCTCGGCAGTGCCTGCTCCCCTCATCTAGAATACCCACAGCATGGGCCTCTGCAGTGCTCTCTTCGTGCATCCATGTCCTCTGCAAACTAGTCTCACATCATGTTGTGCTCCCAGACTTCCACATAGTAGTCACAATATGGGCCTCGGCAGTGCCTGCTCCCCTCATCTAGAATACCCACAGCATGGGCCTCTGCAGTGCTCTCTTCGTGCATCCATGTCCTCTGCAAACTAGTCCCACATCATGTTGTGCTCCCAGACTTCCACATAGTAGTCACAATATGGGCCTCGGCAGTGCCTGCTCCCCTCATCTAGAATCCCCACAGCTTGGGCCTCTGCAGTGCTCTCTTCGTGCATCCATGTCCTCTGCAAACTAGTCCCACATCATGTTGTGCTCCCAGGCTTCCACATAGTAGTCACAATATTGGCCTCGGCAGTGCCTGCTCCCCTCATCTAGAATCCCCACAGCATGGGCCTCTGCAGTGCTCTCTTCATGCATACAGGTCCTCTGCAAACTAGTCCCACATCATGCTGTGCTCCCAGACTTCCACATAGTAGTCACAATATGGGCCTCGGCAGTGCCTGCTCCCCTCAGCTAGAATACCCGCAGCATGGGCCTCTGCAGTGCTCTCTTCATGCATACAGGTCCTCTGCAAACTAGTCCCACATCATGCTGTGCTCCCAGACTTCCACATAGTAGTCACAATATGGGCCTCGGCAGTGCCTGCTCCCCTCATCTAGAATACCCACAGCATGGGCCTCTGCAGTGCTCTCTTCATGCATACAGGTCCTCTGCAAACTAGTCCCACATCATGTTGTGCTCCCAGACTTCCACATAGTAGTCACAATATTTGCCTCGGCAGTGCCTGCTCCCCTCATCTAGAATCCCCACAGCATGGGCCTCTGCAGTGCTCTCTTCATGCATACAGGTCCTCTGCAAACTAGTCCCACATCATGTTGTGCTCCCAGACTTCCACATAGTAGTCACAATATGGGCCTCGGCAGTGCCTGCTCCCCTCATCTAGAATCCCCACAGCATGGGCCTCTGCAGTGCTCTCTTCATGCATACAGGTCCTCTGCAAACTAGTCCCACATCATGCTGTGCTCCCAGACTTCCACATAGTAGTCACAATATGGGCCTCGGCAGTGCCTGCTCCCCTCATCTAGAATCCCCACAGCATGGGCCTCTGCAGTGCTCTCTTCATGCATACAGGTCCTCTGCAAACTAGTCCCACATCATGTTGTGCTCCCAGACCTCCACATAGTAGTCACAATATGGGCCTCGGCAGTGCCTGCTCCCCTCATCTAGAATCCCCACAGCATGGGCCTCTGCAGTGCTCTCTTCATGCATCCATGTCCTCTGCAAACTAGTCCCACATCATGTTGTGCTCCCAGACCTCCACATAGTAGTCACAATATGGGCCTCGGCAGTGCCTGCTCCCCTCATCTAGAATCCCCACAGCATGGGCCTCTGCAGTGCTCTCTTCATGCATCCATGTCCTCTGCAAACTAGTCCCACATCATGTTGCGCTCCCAGACTTCCACATAATAGTCACAATATGGGCCTCGGCAGTGCCTGCTCCCCTCATCTAGATTCCCCACAGCATGGGCCTCTGCAGTGCTCTCTTCATGCATACAGGTCCTCTGCAAACTAGTCCCACATCATGTTGCGCTCCCAGACCTCCACATAGTAGTCACAATATGGGCCTCGGCAGTGCCTGCTCCCCTCATCTAGAATCCCCACAGCATGGGCCTCTGCAGTGCTCTCTTCATGCATCCATGTCCTCTGCAAACTAGTCCCACATCATGTTGTGCTCCCAGACCTCCACATAGTAGTCACAATATGGGCCTCGGCAGTGCCTGCTCCCCTCATCTAGAATCCCCACAGCATGGGCCTCTGCAGTGCTCTCTTCATGCATCCATGTCCTCTGCAAACTAGTCCCACATCATGTTGCGCTCCCAGACTTCCACATAATAGTCACAATATGGGCCTCGGCAGTGCCTGCTCCCCTCATCTAGATTCCCCACAGCATGGGCCTCTGCAGTGCTCTCTTCATGCATACAGGTCCTCTGCAAACTAGTCCCACATCATGTTGCGCTCCCAGACCTCCACATAGTAGTCACAATATGGGCCTCGGCAGTGCCTGCTCCCCTCATCTAGATTCCCCACAGCATGGGCCTCTGCAGTGCTCTCTTCATGCATACAGGTCCTCTGCAAACTAGTCCCACATCATGTTGCGCTCCCAGACCTCCACATAGTAGTCACAATATGGGCCTCAGCAGTGCCTGCTCCCCTCATCTAGAATCCCCACAGCATGGGCCTCTGCAGTGCTCTCTTCATGCATACAGGTCCTCTGCAAACTAGTCCCACATCATGTTGCTCTCCCAGACTTCCACATAGTAGTCACAATATGGGCCTCGACAGTGTCTGCGCCCCTCATCTAGAATCCCCACAGCATGGGCCTCTGCAGTGCTCTCTTCATGCATACAGGTCCTCTGCAAACTAGTCCCACATCATGTTGCGCTCCCAGACTTCCACATAGTAGTCACAATATGGGCCTCGGCAGTACCTGCTCCCCTCATCTAGAATACCCACAGCATGGGCCTCTGCAGTGCTCTCTTCATGCATCCATGTCCTCTGCAAACTAGTCCCACATCATGTTGCGCTCCCAGACTTCCACATAGTAGTCACAATATGGGCCTCGGCAGTGCCTGCTCCCCTCATCTAGAATACCCACAGCATGGGCCTCTGCAGTGCTCTCTTCATGCATTCATGTCCTCTGCAAACTAGTCCCACATCATGTTGCGCTCCCAGACTTCCACATAGTAGTCACAATATGGGCCTCGGCAGTGCCTGCTCCCCTCATCTAGAATACCCACAGCATGGGCCTCTGCAGTGCTCTCTTCATGCATTCATGTCCTCTGCAAACTAGTCCCACATCATGTTGCGCTCCCAGACTTCCACATAGTAGTCACAATATGGGCCTCGG
This sequence comes from Ambystoma mexicanum, assembly GCF_040938575.1. Classification (NCBI taxonomy): domain Eukaryota; kingdom Metazoa; phylum Chordata; class Amphibia; order Caudata; family Ambystomatidae; genus Ambystoma; species Ambystoma mexicanum. The sequence goes on from NC_090931.1 coordinate 1,484,929,762, forward strand.
CAGTGCCTGCTCCCCTCATCTAGAATCCCCACAGCATGGGCCTCTGCAGTGCTCTCTTCATGCATACAGGTCCTCTGCAAACTAGTCCCACATCATGCTGCGCTCCCAGACTTCCACATAGTAGTCACAATATGGGCCTCGGCAGTGCCTGCTCCCCTCATCTAGAATCCCCACAGCATGGGCCTCTGCAGTGCTCTCTTCATGCATCCATGTCCTCTGCAAACTAGTCCCACATCATGCTGTGCTCCCAGACTTCCACATAGTAGTCACAATATGGGCCTCGGCAGTGCCTGCTCCCCTCATCTAGAATACCCACAGCATGGGCCTCTGCAGTGCTCTCTTCATGCATACAGGTCCTCTGAAAACTAGTACCACATCATGTTGTGCTCCCAGACCTCCACATAGTAGTCACAATATGGGCCTCGGCAGTGCCTGCTCCCCTCATCTAGAATCCCCACAGCATGGGCCTCTGCAGTGCTCTCTTCATGCATCCATGTCCTCTGCAAACTAGTCCCAAATCATGTTGTGCTCCCAGACTTCCACATAGTAGTCACAATATGGGCCTCGGCAGTGCCTGCTCCTCTCATCTAGAATCCCCACAGCATGGGCCTCTGCAGTGCTCTCTTCATGCATCCATGTCCTCTGCAAACTAGTCCCACATCATGTTGTGCTCCCAGATCTCCACATAGTAGTCACAATATGGGCCCCGGCAGTGCCTGCTCCCCTCATCTAGAATCCCCACAGCATGGGCCTCTGCAGTGCACTCTTCATGCATACAGGTCCTCTGCAAACTAGTCCCACATCATGTTGTGCTCCCAGACCTCCACATAGTAGTCACAATATGGGCCCCGGCAGTGCCTGCTCCCCTCATCTAGAATACCCACAGCATGGGCCTCTGCAGTGCACTCTTCATGCATACAGGTCCTCTGCAAACTAGTCCCACATCATGTTGTGCTCCCAGACCTCCACATAGTAGTCACAATATGGGCTCCGGCAGTGCCTGCTCCCCTCATCTAGAATACCCACAGCATGGGCCTCTGCAGTGCTCTCTTCATGCATACAGGTCCTCTGCAAATTAGTCCCACATCATGTTGTGCTCTCAGACTTCCACATAGTAGTCACAATATAGGACTCGGCAGTGCCTGCTCCCCTCATCTAGAATCCCCACAGCATGGGCCTCTGCAGTGCTCTCTTCATGCATACAGGTCCTCTGCAAACTAGTCCCACATCATGTTGCGCTCCCAGACCTCCACAGAGTAGTCACAATGTGGGCCTCGGCAGTGCGTGCTCCCCTCAGCTAGATTCCCCACAGCATGGGCCTCTGCAGTGCTCTCTTCATGCATCCATGTCCTCTGCAAACTAGTCCCACATCATGTTGCGCTCCCAGACTTCCACATAGTAGTCACAATATGGACCTCGGCAGTGCCTGCTCCCCTCATCTAGAATCCCCACAGCATGGGCCTCTGCAGTGCTCTCTTCATGCATACAGGTCCTCTGCAAACTAGTCCCACATCATGTTGCGCTCCCAGACTTCCACATAGTAGTCACAATATGGGCCTCGGCAGTGCCTGCTCCCCTCATCTAGAATCCCCACAGCATGGGCCTCTGCAGTGCTCTCTTCATGCATTCATGTCCTCTGCAAACTAGTCCCACATCATGTTGCGCTCCCAGACTTCCACATAGTAGTCACAGTATGGGCCTCGGCAGTGCCTGCTCCCATCATCTAGAATCCCCACAGCATGGGCCTCTGCAGTGCTCTCTTCATGCATCCATGTCCTCTGCAAACTAGTTCCACATCATGTTGCGCTCCCAGACTTCCACATAGTAGTCACAATATGGGCCTCGGCAGTGCCTGCTCCCCTCATCTAGAATACCCACAGCATGGGCCTCTGCAGTGCTCTCTTCATGCATCCATGTCCTCTGCAAACTAGTCCCACATCATGTTGCGCTCCCAGACTTCCACGTAGTAGTCACAATATGGGCCTCGGCAGTGCCTGCTCCCCTCATCTAGAATACCCACAGAATGGGCCTCTGCAGTGCTCTCTTCATGCATACAGGTCCTCTGCAAACTAGTCCCACATCATGCTGTGCTCCCAGACTTCCACATAGTAGTCACAATATGGGCCTCGGCAGTACCTGCTCCCCTCATCTAGAATCCCCACAGCATGGGCCTCTGCAGTGCTCTCTTCATGCATACAGGTCCTCTGCAAACTAGTCCCACATCATGTTGTGCTCCCAGACCTCCACATAGTAGTCACAATATGGGCCCCGGCAGTGCCTGCTCCCCTCATCTAGAATCCCCACAGCATGGGCCTCTGCAGTGCTCTCTTCATGCATACAGGTCCTCTGCAAACTAGTCCCACATCATGTTGTGCTCCCAGACTTCCACATAGTAGTCACAATATGGGCCTCGGCAGTGCCTGCTCCCCTCATCTAGAATCCCCACAGCATGGGCCTCTGCAGTGCTCTCTTCATGCATACAGGTCCTCTGCAAACTAGTCCCACATCATGTTGCGCTCCCAGACCTCCACATAGTAGTCACAATGTGGGCCTCGGCAGTGCCTGCTCCCCTCATCTAGATTCCCCACAGCATGGGCCTCTGCAGTGCTCTCTTCATGCATCCATGTCCTCTGCAAACTAGTCCCACATCATGTTGCGCTCCCAGACCTCCACATAGTAGTCACAATGTGGGCCTCGGCAGTGCCTGCTCCCCTCATCTGGAATACCCACAGCATGGGCCTCTGCAGTGCTCTCTTCATGCATACAGGTCCTCTGCAAACTAGTCCCACATCATGTTGCGCTCCCAGACCTCCACATAGTAGTCACAATGTGGGCCTCGGCAGTGCCTGCTCCCCTCATCTAGATTCCCCACAGCATGGGCCTCTGCAGTGCTCTCTTCATGCATCCATGTCCTCTGCAAACTAGTCCCACATCATGTTGTGCTCCCAGACCTCCACATGGTAGTAACAATATGGGCCTCCGCAGTGCCTGCTCCCCTCATCTAGAATCCCCACAGCATGGGCCTCTGCAGTGCTCTCTTCATGCATCCATGTCCTCTGCAAACTAGTCCCACATCATGTTGCGCTCCCAGACTTCCACGTAGTAGTCACAATATGGGCCTCGGCAGTGCCTGCTCCCCTCATCTAGAATACCCACAGAATGGGCCTCTGCAGTGCTCTCTTCATGCATACAGGTCCTCTGCAAACTAGTCCCACATCATGCTGCGCTCCCAGACCTCCACATAGTAGTCACAATATGGGCCCCGGCAGTGCCTGCTCCCCTCATCTAGAATCCCCACAGCATGGGCCTCTGCAGTGCTCTCTTCATGCATACAGGTCCTCTGCAAACTAGTCCCACATCATGTTGTGCTCCCAGACTTCCACATAGTAGTCACAATATGGGCCTCGGCAGTGCCTGCTCCCCTCATCTAGAATCCCCACAGCATGGGCCTCTGCAGTGCTCTCTTCATGCATACAGGTCCTCTGCAAACTAGTCCCACATCATGTTGCGCTCCCAAACCTCCACATAGTAGTCACAATGTGGGCCTCGGCAGTGCCTGCTCCCCTCATCTAGATTCCCCACAGCATGGGCCTCTGCAGTGCTCTCTTCATGCATCCATGTCCTCTGCAAACTAGTCCCACATCATGTTGCGCTCCCAGACCTCCACATAGTAGTCACAATGTGGGCCTCGGCAGTGCCTGCTCCCCTCATCTGGAATACCCACAGCATGGGCCTCTGCAGTGCTCTCTTCATGCATACAGGTCCTCTGCAAACTAGTCCCACATCATGTTGCGCTCCCAGACCTCCACATAGTAGTCACAATGTGGGCCTCGGCAGTGCCTGCTCCCCTCATCTAGATTCCCCACAGCATGGGCCTCTGCAGTGCTCTCTTCATGCATCCATGTCCTCTGCAAACTAGTCCCACATCATGTTGTGCTCCCAGACCTCCACATAGTAGTAACAATATGGGCCTCCGCAGTGCCTGCTCCCCTCATCTAGAATCCCCACAGCATGGGCCTCTGCAGTGCTCTCTTCATGCATACAGGTCCTCTGCAAACTAGTCCCACATCATGTTGTGCTCCCAGACCTCCTCATAGTAGTCACAATATGGGCCTCGGCAGTGCCTGCTCCCCTCATCTAGAATCCCCACAGCATGGGCCTCTGCAGTGCTCTCTTCATGCACACAGGTCCTCTGCAAACTAGTCCCACATCATGTTGTGCTCCCAGACTTCCACATATTAGTCACAATGTGGGCCTCGGCAGTGCCTGCTCCTCTCATCTAGAATCCCCACAGCATGGGCCTCTGCAGTGCTCTCTTCATGCATACAGGTCCTCTGCAAACTAGTCCCACATCATGTTGCGCTCCCAGACTTCCACATAGTAGTCACAATGTGGGCCTCGGCAGTGCCTGCTCCCCTCATCTGGAATCCCCACAGCATGGGCCTCTGCAGTGCTCTCTTCATGCATACAGGTCCTCTGTAAACTAGTCCCACATCATGTTGCGCTCCCAGACTTCCACATAGTAGTCACAATATGGGCCTCGGCAGTGCCTGCTCCCCTCATCTGGAATACCCACAGCATGGGCCTCTGCAGTGCTCTCTTCATGCATACAGGTCCTCTGCAAACTAGTCCCACATCATGTTGCGCTCCCAGACTTCAACATAGTAGTCACAATATGGGCCTCGGCAGTGCCTGCTCCCCTCATCTAGAATACCCACAGCATGGGCCTCTGCAGTGCTCTCTTCATGCATACAGGTCCTCTGCAAACTAGTCCGACATCATGTTGCGCTCCCAGACTTCCACATAGTAGTCACAATATGGGCTTCGGCAGTGCCTGCTCCCCTCATTTGGAATACCCACAGCATGGGCCTCTGCAGTGCTCTCTTCATGCATACAGGTCCTCTGCAAACTAGTCCGACATCATGCTGCGCTCCCAGACTTCCACATAGTAGTCACAATATGGGCCTCGGCAGTGCCTGCTCCCCTCATTTGGAATACCCACAGCATGGGCCTCTGCAGTGCTCTCTTCATGCATACAGGTCCTCTGCAAACTAGTCCCACATCATGCTGCGCTCCCAGACTTCCACATAGTAGTCACAATATGGGCCTCGGCAGTGCCTGCTCCCCTCATCTAGAATCCCCACAGCATGGGCCTCTGCAGTGCTCTCTTCATGCATACAGGTCCTCTGCAAACTAGTCCCACATCATGCTGCGCTCCCAGACTTCCACATAGTAGTCACAATATGGGCCTCGGCAGTGCCTGCTCCCCTCATCTAGAATCCCCACAGCATGGGCCTCTGCAGTGCTCTCTTCATGCATCCATGTCCTCTGCAAACTAGTCCCACATCATGCTGTGCTCCCAGACCTCCACATAGTAGTCACTATATGGGCCTCGGCAGTGCCTGCTCCCCTCATCTAGAATCCCCACAGCATGGGCCTCTGCAGTGCTCTCTTCATGCATACAGGTCCTCTGCAAACTAGTCCCACATCATGTTGTGCTCCCAGACCTCCACATAGTAGTCACAATGTGGGCCTCGGCAGTGCCTGCTCCCCTCATCTAGAATCCCCACAGCATGGGCCTCTGCAGTGCTCTCTTCATGCATACAGGTCCTCTGCAAACTAGTCCCACATCATGTTGTGCTCCCAGACCTCCACATAGTAGTCACAATGTGGGCCTCGGCAGTGCCTGCTCCCCTCATCTAGATTCCCCACAGCATGGGCCTCTGCAGTGCTCTCTTCATGCATCCATGTTCTCTGCAAACTAGTCCCACATCATGTTGCGCTCCCAGACCTCCACATAGTAGTCACAATGTGGGCCTCGGCAGTGCCTGCTCCCCTCATCTGGAATACCCACAGCATGGGCCTCTGCAGTGCTCTCTTCATGCATACAGGTCCTCTGCAAACTAGTCCCACATCATGTTGCGCTCCCAGACCTCCACATAGTAGTCACAATGTGGGCCTCGGCAGTGCCTGCTCCCCTCATCTAGATTCCCCACAGCATGGGCCTCTGCAGTGCTCTCTTCATGCATCCATGTCCTCTGCAAACTAGTCCCACATCATGTTGTGCTCCCAGACCTCCACATAGTAGTAACAATATGGGCCTCCGCAGTGCCTGCTCCCCTCATCTAGAATCCCCACAGCATGGGCCTCTGCAGTGCTCTCTTCATGCATCCATGTCCTCTGCAAACTAGTCCCACAACATGTTGTGCTCCCAGACTTCCACGTAGTAGTCACAATATGGGCCTCGGCAGTGCCTGCTCCCCTCATCTAGAATACCCACAGAATGGGCCTCTGCAGTGCTCTCTTCATGCATACAGGTCCTCTGCAAACTAGTCCCACATCATGCTGTGCTCCCAGACTTCCACATAGTAGTCACAATATGGGCCTCGGCAGTACCTGCTCCCCTCATCTAGAATCCCCACAGCATGGGCCTCTGCAGTGCTCTCTTCATGCATACAGGTCCTCTGTAAACTAGTCCCACATCATGTTGCGCTCCCAGACTTCCACATAGTAGTCACAATATGGGCCTCGGCAGTGCCTGCTCCCCTCATCTAGAATCCCCACAGCATGGGCCTCTGCAGTGCTCTCTTCATGCATACAGGTCCTCTGCAAACTAGTCCCACATCATGTTGCGCTCCCAGACTTCAACATAGTAGTCACAATATGGGCCTCGGCAGTGCCTGCTCCCCTCATCTAGAATACCCACAGCATGGGCCTCTGCAGTGCTCTCTTCATGCATACAGGTCCTCTGCAAACTAGTCCGACATCATGTTGCGCTCCCAGACTTCCACATAGTAGTCACAATATGGGCTTCGGCAGTGCCTGCTCCCCTCATTTGGAATACCCACAGCATGGGCCTCTGCAGTGCTCTCTTCATGCATACAGGTCCTCTGCAAACTAGTCCGACATCATGCTGCGCTCCCAGACTTCCACATAGTAGTCACAATATGGGCCTCGGCAGTGCCTGCTCCCCTCATTTGGAATACCCACAGCATGGGCCTCTGCAGTGCTCTCTTCATGCATACAGGTCCTCTGCAAACTAGTCCCACATCATGCTGCGCTCCCAGACTTCCACATAGTAGTCACAATATGGGCCTCGGCAGTGCCTGCTCCCCTCATCTAGAATCCCCACAGCATGGGCCTCTGCAGTGCTCTCTTCATGCATACAGGTCCTCTGCAAACTAGTCCCACATCATGCTGCGCTCCCAGACTTCCACATAGTAGTCACAATATGGGCCTCGGCAGTGCCTGCTCCCCTCATCTAGAATCCCCACAGCATGGGCCTCTGCAGTGCTCTCTTCATGCATCCATGTCCTCTGCAAACTAGTCCCACATCATGCTGTGCTCCCAGACCTCCACATAGTAGTCACTATATGGGCCTCGGCAGTGCCTGCTCCCCTCATCTAGAATCCCCACAGCATGGGCCTCTGCAGTGCTCTCTTCATGCATACAGGTCCTCTGCAAACTAGTCCCACATCATGTTGTGCTCCCAGACCTCCACATAGTAGTCACAATGTGGGCCTCGGCAGTGCCTGCTCCCCTCATCTAGAATCCCCACAGCATGGGCCTCTGCAGTGCTCTCTTCATGCATACAGGTCCTCTGCAAACTAGTCCCACATCATGTTGTGCTCCCAGACCTCCACATAGTAGTCACAATGTGGGCCTCGGCAGTGCCTGCTCCCCTCATCTAGATTCCCCACAGCATGGGCCTCTGCAGTGCTCTCTTCATGCATCCATGTTCTCTGCAAACTTATCCCACATCATGTTGCGCTCCCAGACCTCCACATAGTAGTCACAATGTGGGCCTCGGCAGTGCCTGCTCCCCTCATCTGGAATACCCACAGCATGGGCCTCTGCAGTGCTCTCTTCATGCATACAGGTCCTCTGCAAACTAGTCCCACATCATGTTGCGCTCCCAGACCTCCACATAGTAGTCACAATGTGGGCCTCGGCAGTGCCTGCTCCCCTCATCTAGATTCCCCACAGCATGGGCCTCTGCAGTGCTCTCTTCATGCATCCATGTCCTCTGCAAACTAGTCCCACATCATGTTGTGCTCCCAGACCTCCACATAGTAGTAACAATATGGGCCTCCGCAGTGCCTGCTCCCCTCATCTAGAATCCCCACAGCATGGGCCTCTGCAGTGCTCTCTTCATGCATCCATGTCCTCTGCAAACTAGTCCCACAACATGTTGCGCTCCCAGACTTCCACGTAGTAGTCACAATATGGGCCTCGGCAGTGCCTGCTCCCCTCATCTAGAATACCCACAGAATGGGCCTCTGCAGTGCTCTCTTCATGCATACAGGTCCTCTGCAAACTAGTCCCACATCATGCTGTGCTCCCAGACTTCCACATAGTAGTCACAATATGGGCCTCGGCAGTACCTGCTCCCCTCATCTAGAATCCCCACAGCATGGGCCTCTGCAGTGCTCTCTTCATGCATACAGGTCCTCTGCAAACTAGTCCCACATCATGTTGTGCTCCCAGACCTCCACATAGTAGTCACAATATGGGCCCCGGCAGTGCCTGCTCCCCTCATCTAGAATCCCCACAGCATGGGCCTCTGTAGTGCTCTCTTCATGCATACAGGTCCTCTGCAAACTAGTCCCACATCATGTTGTGCTCCCAGACTTCCACATAGTAGTCACAATATGGGCCTCGGCAGTGCCTGCTCCCCTCATCTAGAATCCCCACAGCATGGGCCTCTGCAGTGCTCTCTTCATGCATACAGGTCCTCTGCAAACTAGTCCCACATCATGTTGCGCTCCCAAACCTCCACATAGTAGTCACAATGTGGGCCTCGGCAGTGCCTGCTCCCCTCATCTAGATTCCCCACAGCATGGGCCTCTGCAGTGCTCTCTTCATGCATCCATGTCCTCTGCAAACTAGTCCCACATCATGTTGCGCTCCCAGACCTCCACATAGTAGTCACAATGTGGGCCTCGGCAGTGCCTGCTCCCCTCATCTGGAATACCCACAGCATGGGCCTCTGCAGTGCTCTCTTCATGCATACAGGTCCTCTGCAAACTAGTCCCACATCATGTTGTGCTCCCAGACCTCCACATAGTAGTCACAATGTGGGCCTCGGCAGTGCCTGCTCCCCTCATCTAGATTCCCCACAGCATGGGCCTCTGCAGTGCTCTCTTCATGCATCCATGTCCTCTGCAAACTAGTCCCACATCATGTTGTGCTCCCAGACCTCCACATAGTAGTAACAATATGGGCCTCCGCAGTGCCTGCTCCCCTCATCTAGAATCCCCACAGCATGGGCCTCTGCAGTGCTCTCTTCATGCATACAGGTCCTCTGCAAACTAGTCCCACATCATGTTGTGCTCCCAGACCTCCTCATAGTAGTCACAATATGGGCCTCGGCAGTGCCTGCTCCCCTCATCTAGAATCCCCACAGCATGGGCCTCTGCAGTGCTCTCTTCATGCATACAGGTCCTCTGCAAACTAGTCCCACATCATGTTGTGCTCCCAGACTTCCACATATTAGTCACAATGTGGGCCTCGGCAGTGCCTGCTCCTCTCATCTAGAATCCCCACAGCATGGGCCTCTGCAGTGCTCTCTTCATGCATACAGGTCCTCTGCAAACTAGTCCCACATCATGTTGCGCTCCCAGACTTCCACATAGTAGTCACAGTATGGGCCTCGGCAGTGCCTGCTCCCATCATCTAGAATCCCCACAGCATGGGCCTCTGCAGTGCTCTCTTCATGCATCCATGTCCTCTGCAAACTAGTTCCACATCATGTTGCGCTCCCAGACTTCCACATAGTAGTCACAATATGGGCCTCGGCAGTGCCTGCTCCCCTCATCTAGAATACCCACAGCATGGGCCTCTGCAGTGCTCTCTTCATGCATCCATGTCCTCTGCAAACTAGTCCCACATCATGTTGCGCTCCCAGACTTCCACGTAGTAGTCACAATATGGGCCTCGGCAGTGCCTGCTCCCCTCATCTAGAATACCCACAGAATGGGCCTCTGCAGTGCTCTCTTCATGCATACAGGTCCTCTGCAAACTAGTCCCACATCATGCTGTGCTCCCAGACTTCCACATAGTAGTCACAATATGGGCCTCGGCAGTACCTGCTCCCCTCATCTAGAATCCCCACAGCATGGGCCTCTGCAGTGCTCTCTTCATGCATACAGGTCCTCTGCAAACTAGTCCCACATCATGTTGTGCTCCCAGACCTCCACATAGTAGTCACAATATGGGCCCCGGCAGTGCCTGCTCCCCTCATCTAGAATCCCCACAGCATGGGCCTCTGTAGTGCTCTCTTCATGCATACAGGTCCTCTGCAAACTAGTCCCACATCATGTTGTGCTCCCAGACTTCCACATAGTAGTCACAATATGGGCCTCGGCAGTGCCTGCTCCCCTCATCTAGAATCCCCACAGCATGGGCCTCTGCAGTGCTCTCTTCATGCATACAGGTCCTCTGCAAACTAGTCCCACATCATGTTGCGCTCCCAGACCTCCACATGGTAGTCACAATGTGGGCCTCGGCAGTGCCTGCTCCCCTCATCTAGATTCCCCACAGCATGGGCCTCTGCAGTGCTCTCTTCATGCATCCATGTCCTCTGCAAACTAGTCCCACATCATGTTGTGCTCCCAGACCTCCACATGGTAGTAACAATATGGGCCTCCGCAGTGCCTGCTCCCCTCATCTAGAATACCCACAGCATGGGCCTCTGCAGTGCTCTCTTCATGCATCCATGTCCTCTGCAAACTAGTCCCACATCATGTTGCGCTCCCAGACTTCCACGTAGTAGTCACAATATGGGCCTCGGCAGTGCCTGCTCCCCTCATCTAGAATACCCACAGAATGGGCCTCTGCAGTGCTCTCTTCATGCATACAGGTCCTCTGCAAACTAGTCCCACATCATGCTGTGCTCCCAGACCTCCACATAGTAGTCACAATATGGGCCCCGGCAGTGCCTGCTCCCCTCATCTAGAATCCCCACAGCATGGGCCTCTGTAGTGCTCTCTTCATGCATACAGGTCCTCTGCAAACTAGTCCCACATCATGTTGTGCTCCCAGACTTCCACATAGTAGTCACAATATGGGCCTCGGCAGTGCCTGCTCCCCTCATCTAGAATCCCCACAGCATGGGCCTCTGCAGTGCTCTCTTCATGCATACAGGTCCTCTGCAAACTAGTCCCACATCATGTTGCGCTCCCAAACCTCCACATAGTAGTCACAATGTGGGCCTCGGCAGTGCCTGCTCCCCTCATCTAGATTCCCCACAGCATGGGCCTCTGCAGTGCTCTCTTCATGCATCCATGTCCTCTGCAAACTAGTCCCACATCATGTTGCGCTCCCAGACCTCCACATAGTAGTCACAATGTGGGCCTCGGCAGTGCCTGCTCCCCTCATCTGGAATACCCACAGCATGGGCCTCTGCAGTGCTCTCTTCATGCATACAGGTCCTCTGCAAACTAGTCCCACATCATGTTGTGCTCCCAGACCTCCACATAGTAGTCACAATGTGGGCCTCGGCAGTGCCTGCTCCCCTCATCTAGATTCCCCACAGCATGGGCCTCTGCAGTGCTCTCTTCATGCATCCATGTCCTCTGCAAACTAGTCCCACATCATGTTGTGCTCCCAGACCTCCACATAGTAGTAACAATATGGGCCTCCGCAGTGCCTGCTCCCCTCATCTAGAATCCCCACAGCATGGGCCTCTGCAGTGCTCTCTTCATGCATACAGGTCCTCTGCAAACTAGTCCCACATCATGTTGTGCTCCCAGACCTCCTCATAGTAGTCACAATATGGGCCTCGGCAGTGCCTGCTCCCCTCATCTAGAATCCCCACAGCATGGGCCTCTGCAGTGCTCTCTTCATGCACACAGGTCCTCTGCAAACTAGTCCCACATCATGTTGTGCTCCCAGACTTCCACATATTAGTCACAATGTGGGCCTCGGCAGTGCCTGCTCCTCTCATCTAGAATCCCCACAGCATGGGCCTCTGCAGTGCTCTCTTCATGCATACAGGTCCTCTGCAAACTAGTCCCACATCATGTTGCGCTCCCAGACTTCCACATAGTAGTCACAATGTGGGCCTCGGCAGTGCCTGCTCCCCTCATCTGGAATCCCCACAGCATGGGCCTCTGCAGTGCTCTCTTCATGCATACAGGTCCTCTGTAAACTAGTCCCACATCATGTTGCGCTCCCAGACTTCCACATAGTAGTCACAATATGGGCCTCGGCAGTGCCTGCTCCCCTCATCTGGAATACCCACAGCATGGGCCTCTGCAGTGCTCTCTTCATGCATACAGGTCCTCTGCAAACTAGTCCCACATCATGTTGCGCTCCCAGACTTCAACATAGTAGTCACAATATGGGCCTCGGCAGTGCCTGCTCCCCTCATCTAGAATACCCACAGCATGGGCCTCTGCAGTGCTCTCTTCATGCATACAGGTCCTCTGCAAACTAGTCCGACATCATGTTGCGCTCCCAGACTTCCACATAGTAGTCACAATATGGGCTTCGGCAGTGCCTGCTCCCCTCATTTGGAATACCCACAGCATGGGCCTCTGCAGTACTCTCTTCATGCATACAGGTCCTCTGCAAACTAGTCCGACATCATGCTGCGCTCCCAGACTTCCACATAGTAGTCACAATATGGGCCTCGGCAGTGCCTGCTCCCCTCATTTGGAATACCCACAGCATGGGCCTCTGCAGTACTCTCTTCATGCATACAGGTCCTCTGCAAACTAGTCCCACATCATGCTGCGCTCCCAGACTTCCACATAGTAGTCACAATATGGGCCTCGGCAGTGCCTGCTCCCCTCATCTAGAATCCCCACAGCATGGGCCTCTGCAGTGCTCTCTTCATGCATACAGGTCCTCTGCAAACTAGTCCCACATCATGCTGTGCTCCCAGACTTCCACATAGTAGTCACAATATGGGCCTCGGCAGTGCCTGCTCCCCTCATCTAGAATCCCCACAGCATGGGCCTCTGCAGTGCTCTCTTCATGCATCCATGTCCTCTGCAAACTAGTCCCACATCATGCTGTGCTCCCAGACCTCCACATAGTAGTCACTATATGGGCCTCGGCAGTGCCTGCTCCCCTCATCTAGAATCCCCACAGCATGGGCCTCTGCAGTGCTCTCTTCATGCATACAGGTCCTCTGCAAACTAGTCCCACATCATGTTGTGCTCCCAGACCTCCACATAGTAGTCACAATGTGGGCCTCGGCAGTGCCTGCTCCCCTCATCTAGAATCCCCACAGCATGGGCCTCTGCAGTGCTCTCTTCATGCATACAGGTCCTCTGCAAACTAGTCCCACATCATGTTGTGCTCCCAGACCTCCACATAGTAGTCACAATGTGGGCCTCGGCAGTGCCTGCTCCCCTCATCTAGATTCCCCACAGCATGGGCCTCTGCAGTGCTCTCTTCATGCATCCATGTTCTCTGCAAACTAGTCCCACATCATGTTGCGCTCCCAGACCTCCACATAGTAGTCACAATGTGGGCCTCGGCAGTGCCTGCTCCCCTCATCTGGAATACCCACAGCATGGGCCTCTGCAGTGCTCTCTTCATGCATACAGGTCCTCTGCAAACTAGTCCCACATCATGTTGCGCTCCCAGACCTCCACATAGTAGTCACAATGTGGGCCTCGGCAGTGCCTGCTCCCCTCATCTAGATTCCCCACAGCATGGGCCTCTGCAGTGCTCTCTTCATGCATCCATGTCCTCTGCAAACTAGTCCCACATCATGTTGTGCTCCCAGACCTCCACATAGTAGTAACAATATGGGCCTCCGCAGTGCCTGCTCCCCTCATCTAGAATCCCCACAGCATGGGCCTCTGCAGTGCTCTCTTCATGCATCCATGTCCTCTGCAAACTAGTCCCACAACATGTTGCGCTCCCAGACTTCCACGTAGTAGTCACAATATGGGCCTCGGCAGTGCCTGCTCCCCTCATCTAGAATACCCACAGAATGGGCCTCTGCAGTGCTCTCTTCATGCATACAGGTCCTCTGCAAACTAGTCCCACATCATGCTGTGCTCCCAGACTTCCACATAGTAGTCACAATATGGGCCTCGGCAGTACCTGCTCCCCTCATCTAGAATCCCCACAGCATGGGCCTCTGCAGTGCTCTCTTCATGCATACAGGTCCTCTGTAAACTAGTCCCACATCATGTTGCGCTCCCAGACTTCCACATAGTAGTCACAATATGGGCCTCGGCAGTGCCTGCTCCCCTCATCTGGAATACCCACAGCATGGGCCTCTGCAGTGCTCTCTTCATGCATACAGGTCCTCTGCAAACTAGTCCCACATCATGTTGCGCTCCCAGACTTCAACATAGTAGTCACAATATGGGCCTCGGCAGTGCCTGCTCCCCTCATCTAGAATACCCACAGCATGGGCCTCTGCAGTGCTCTCTTCATGCATACAGGTCCTCTGCAAACTAGTCCGACATCATGTTGCGCTCCCAGACTTCCACATAGTAGTCACAATATGGGCTTCGGCAGTGCCTGCTCCCCTCATTTGGAATACCCACAGCATGGGCCTCTGCAGTGCTCTCTTCATGCATACAGGTCCTCTGCAAACTAGTCCGACATCATGCTGCGCTCCCAGACTTCCACATAGTAGTCACAATATGGGCCTCGGCAGTGCCTGCTCCCCTCATTTGGAATACCCACAGCATGGGCCTCTGCAGTGCTCTCTTCATGCATACAGGTCCTCTGCAAACTAGTCCCACATCATGCTGCGCTCCCAGACTTCCACATAGTAGTCACAATATGGGCCTCGGCAGTGCCTGCTCCCCTCATCTAGAATCCCCACAGCATGGGCCTCTGCAGTGCTCTCTTCATGCATACAGGTCCTCTGCAAACTAGTCCCACATCATGCTGTGCTCCCAGACTTCCACATAGTAGTCACAATATGGGCCTCGGCAGTGCCTGCTCCCCTCATCTAGAATCCCCACAGCATGGGCCTCTGCAGTGCTCTCTTCATGCATCCATGTCCTCTGCAAACTAGTCCCACATCATGCTGTGCTCCCAGACCTCCACATAGTAGTCACTATATGGGCCTCGGCAGTGCCTGCTCCCCTCATCTAGAATCCCCACAGCATGGGCCTCTGCAGTGCTCTCTTCATGCATACAGGTCCTCTGCAAACTAGTCCCACATCATGTTGTGCTCCCAGACCTCCACATAGTAGTCACAATGTGGGCCTCGGCAGTGCCTGCTCCCCTCATCTAGAATCCCCACAGCATGGGCCTCTGCAGTGCTCTCTTCATGCATACAGGTCCTCTGCAAACTAGTCCCACATCATGTTGTGCTCCCAGACCTCCACATAGTAGTCACAATGTGGGCCTCGGCAGTGCCTGCTCCCCTCATCTAGATTCCCCACAGCATGGGCCTCTGCAGTGCTCTCTTCATGCATCCATGTTCTCTGCAAACTAGTCCCACATCATGTTGCGCTCCCAGACCTCCACATAGTAGTCACAATGTGGGCCTCGGCAGTGCCTGCTCCCCTCATCTGGAATACCCACAGCATGGGCCTCTGCAGTGCTCTCTTCATGCATACAGGTCCTCTGCAAACTAGTCCCACATCATGTTGCGCTCCCAGACCTCCACATAGTAGTCACAATGTGGGCCTCGGCAGTGCCTGCTCCCCTCATCTAGATTCCCCACAGCATAGGCCTCTGCAGTGCTCTCTTCATGCATCCATGTCCTCTGCAAACTAGTCCCACATCATGTTGTGCTCCCAGACCTCCACATAGTAGTAACAATATGGGCCTCCGCAGTGCCTGCTCCCCTCATCTAGAATCCCCACAGCATGGGCCTCTGCAGTGCTCTCTTCATGCATCCATGTCCTCTGCAAACTAGTCCCACAACATGTTGCGCTCCCAGACTTCCACGTAGTAGTCACAATATGGGCCTCGGCAGTGCCTGCTCCCCTCATCTAGAATACCCACAGAATGGGCCTCTGCAGTGCTCTCTTCATGCATACAGGTCCTCTGCAAACTAGTCCCACATCATGCTGTGCTCCCAGACTTCCACATAGTAGTCACAATATGGGCCTCGGCAGTACCTGCTCCCCTCATCTAGAATCCCCACAGCATGGGCCTCTGCAGTGCTCTCTTCATGCATACAGGTCCTCTGCAAACTAGTCCCACATCATGTTGTGCTCCCAGACCTCCACATAGTAGTCACAATATGGGCCCCGGCAGTGCCTGCTCCCCTCATCTAGAATCCCCACAGCATGGGCCTCTGTAGTGCTCTCTTCATGCATACAGGTCCTCTGCAAACTAGTCCCACATCATGTTGTGCTCCCAGACTTCCACATAGTAGTCACAATATGGGCCTCGGCAGTGCCTGCTCCCCTCATCTAGAATCCCCACAGCATGGGCCTCTGCAGTGCTCTCTTCATGCATACAGGTCCTCTGCAAACTAGTCCCACATCATGTTGCGCTCCCAAACCTCCACATAGTAGTCACAATGTGGGCCTCGGCAGTGCCTGCTCCCCTCATCTAGATTCCCCACAGCATGGGCCTCTGCAGTGCTCTCTTCATGCATCCATGTCCTCTGCAAACTAGTCCCACATCATGTTGCGCTCCCAGACCTCCACATAGTAGTCACAATGTGGGCCTCGGCAGTGCCTGCTCCCCTCATCTGGAATACCCACAGCATGGGCCTCTGCAGTGCTCTCTTCATGCATACAGGTCCTCTGCAAACTAGTCCCACATCATGTTGTGCTCCCAGACCTCCACATAGTAGTCACAATGTGGGCCTCGGCAGTGCCTGCTCCCCTCATCTAGATTCCCCACAGCATGGGCCTCTGCAGTGCTCTCTTCATGCATCCATGTCCTCTGCAAACTAGTCCCACATCATGTTGTGCTCCCAGACCTCCACATAGTAGTAACAATATGGGCCTCCGCAGTGCCTGCTCCCCTCATCTAGAATCCCCACAGCATGGGCCTCTGCAGTGCTCTCTTCATGCATACAGGTCCTCTGCAAACTAGTCCCACATCATGTTGTGCTCCCAGACTTCCACATATTAGTCACAATGTGGGCCTCGGCAGTGCCTGCTCCTCTCATCTAGAATCCCCACAGCATGGGCCTCTGCAGTGCTCTCTTCATGCATACAGGTCCTCTGCAAACTAGTCCCACATCATGTTGCGCTCCCAGACTTCCACATAGTAGTCACAATGTGGGCCTCGGCAGTGCCTGCTCCCCTCATCTGGAATCCCCACAGCATGGGCCTCTGCAGTGCTCTCTTCATGCATACAGGTCCTCTGTAAACTAGTCCCACATCATGTTGCGCTCCCAGACTTCCACATAGTAGTCACAATATGGGCCTCGGCAGTGCCTGCTCCCCTCATCTGGAATACCCACAGCATGGGCCTCTGCAGTGCTCTCTTCATGCATACAGGTCCTCTGCAAACTAGTCCCACATCATGTTGCGCTCCCAGACTTCAACATAGTAGTCACAATATGGGCTTCGGCAGTGCCTGCTCCCCTCATCTAGAATACCCACAGCATGGGCCTCTGCAGTGCTCTCTTCATGCATACAGGTCCTCTGCAAACTAGTCCGACATCATGCTGCGCTCCCAGACTTCCACATAGTAGTCACAATATGGGCCTCGGCAGTGCCTGCTCCCCTCATTTGGAATACCCACAGCATGGGCCTCTGCAGTGCTCTCTTCATGCATACAGGTCCTCTGCAAACTAGTCCCACATCATGCTGCGCTCCCAGACTTCCACATAGTAGTCACAATATGGGCCTCGGCAGTGCCTGCTCCCCTCATCTAGAATCCCCACAGTATGGGCCTCTGCAGTGCTCTCTTCATGCATACAGGTCCTCTGCAAACTAGTCCCACATCATGCTGTGCTCCCAGACTTCCACATAGTAGTCACAATATGGGCCTCGGCAGTGCCTGCTCCCCTCATCTAGAATCCCCACAGCATGGGCCTCTGCAGTGCTCTCTTCATGCATCCATGTCCTCTGCAAACTAGTCCCACATCATGCTGTGCTCCCAGACCTCCACATAGTAGTCACTATATGGGCCTCGGCAGTGCCTGCTCCCCTCATCTAGAATCCCCACAGCATGGGCCTCTGCAGTGCTCTCTTCATGCATACAGGTCCTCTGCAAACTAGTCCCACATCATGTTGTGCTCCCAGACCTCCACATAGTAGTCACAATATGGGCCTCGGCAGTGCCTGCTCCCCTCATTTGGAATACCCACAGCATGGGCCTCTGCAGTGCTCTCTTCATGCATACAGGTCCTCTGCAAACTAGTCCCACATCATGCTGCGCTCCCAGACTTCCACATAGTAGTCACAATATGGGCCTCGGCAGTGCCTGCTCCCCTCATCTAGAATCCCCACAGTATGGGCCTCTGCAGTGCTCTCTTCATGCATACAGGTCCTCTGCAAACTAGTCCCACATCATGCTGTGCTCCCAGACCTCCACATAGTAGTCACTATATGGGCCTCGGCAGTGCCTGCTCCCCTCATCTAGAATCCCCACAGCATGGGCCTCTGCAGTGCTCTCTTCATGCCTACAGGTCCTCTGCAAACTAGTTCCACATCATGTTGTGCTCCCAGACCTCCACATAGTAGTCACAATGTGGGCCTTGGCAGTGCCTGCTCCCCTCATCTAGAATCCCCACAGCATGGGCCTCTGCAGTGCTCTCTTCATGCATACAGGTCCTCTGCAAACTAGTCCCACATCATGTTGTGCTCCCAGACCTCCACATAGTAGTCACAATGTTGGGCTCGGCAGTGCCTGCTCCCCTCATCTAGATTCCCCACAGCATGGGCCTCTGCAGTGCTCTCTTCATGCATCCATGTTCTCTGCAAACTAGTCCCACATCATGTTGCGCTCCCAGACCTCCACATAGTAGTCACAATGTGGGCCTCGGCAGTGCCTGCTCCCCTCATCTGGAATACCCACAGCATGGGCCTCTGCAGTGCTCTCTTCATGCATACAGGTCCTCTGCAAACTAGTCCCACATCATGTTGCGCTCCCAGACCTCCACATAGTAGTCACAATGTGGGCCTCGGCAGTGCCTGCTCCCCTCATCTAGATTCCCCACAGCATGGGCCTCTGCAGTGCTCTCTTCATGCATCCATGTCCTCTGCAAACTAGTCCCACATCATGTTGTGCTCCCAGACCTCCACATAGTAGTAACAATATGGGCCTCCGCAGTGCCTGCTCCCCTCATCTAGAATCCCCACAGCATGGGCCTCTGCAGTGCTCTCTTCATGCATCCAGGTCCTCTGCAAACTAGTCCCACATCATGTTGCGCTCCCAGACTTCCACGTAGTAGTCACAA
This sequence comes from Ambystoma mexicanum, assembly GCF_040938575.1. Taxonomy (NCBI): domain Eukaryota; kingdom Metazoa; phylum Chordata; class Amphibia; order Caudata; family Ambystomatidae; genus Ambystoma; species Ambystoma mexicanum. The sequence continues at coordinate 1,484,949,062 of NC_090931.1, forward strand.
TATGGGCCTCGGCAGTGCCTGCTCCCCTCATCTAGAATACCCACAGAATGGGCCTCTGCAGTGCTCTCTTCATGCATACAGGTCCTCTGCAAACTAGTCCCACATCATGCTGTGCTCCCAGACTTCCACATAGTAGTCACAATATGGGCCTCGGCAGTACCTGCTCCCCTCATCTAGAATCCCCACAGCATGGGCCTCTGCAGTGCTCTCTTCATGCATACAGGTCCTCTGCAAACTAGTCCCACATCATGTTGTGCTCCCAGACCTCCACATAGTAGTCACAATATGGGCCCTGGCAGTGCCTGCTCCCCTCATCTAGAATCCCCACAGCATGGGCCTCTGTAGTGCTCTCTTCATGCATACAGGTCCTCTGCAAACTAGTCCCACATCATGTTGTGCTCCCAGACTTCCACATAGTAGTCACAATATGGGCCTCGGCAGTGCCTGCTCCCCTCATCTAGAATCCCCACAGCATGGGCCTCTGCAGTGCTCTCTTCATGCATACAGGTCCTCTGCAAACTAGTCCCACATCATGTTGCGCTCCCAAACCTCCACATAGTAGTCACAATGTGGGCCTCGGCAGTGCCTGCTCCCCTCATCTAGATTCCCCACAGCATGGGCCTCTGCGGTGCTCTCTTCATGCATCCATGTCCTCTGCAAACTAGTCCCACATCATGTTGCGCTCCCAGACCTCCACATAGTAGTCACAATGTGGGCCTCGGCAGTGCCTGCTCCCCTCATCTGGAATACCCACAGCATGGGCCTCTGCAGTGCTCTCTTCATGCATACAGGTCCTCTGCAAACTAGTCCCACATCATGTTGTGCTCCCAGACCTCCACATAGTAGTCACAATGTGGGCCTCGGCAGTGCCTGCTCCCCTCATCTAGATTCCCCACAGCATGGGCCTCTGCAGTGCTCTCTTCATGCATCCATGTCCTCTGCAAACTAGTCCCACATCATGTTGTGCTCCCAGACCTCCACATAGTAGTAACAATATGGGCCTCCGCAGTGCCTGCTCCCCTCATCTAGAATCCCCACAGCATGGGCCTCTGCAGTGCTCTCTTCATGCATACAGGTCCTCTGCAAACTAGTCCCACATCATGTTGTGCTCCCAGACCTCCTCATAGTAGTCACAATATGGGCCTCGGCAGTGCCTGCTCCCCTCATCTAGAATCCCCACAGCATGGGCCTCTGCAGTGCTCTCTTCATGCATACAGGTCCTCTGCAAACTAGTCCCACATCATGTTGTGCTCCCAGACTTCCACATATTAGTCACAATGTGGGCCTCGGCAGTGCCTGCTCCTCTCATCTAGAATCCCCACAGCATGGGCCTCTGCAGTGCTCTCTTCATGCATACAGGTCCTCTGCAAACTAGTCCCACATCATGTTGCGCTCCCAGACTTCCACATAGTAGTCACAATGTGGGCCTCGGCAGTGCCTGCTCCCCTCATCTGGAATCCCCACAGCATGGGCCTCTGCAGTGCTCTCTTCATGCATACAGGTCCTCTGTAAACTAGTCCCACATCATGTTGCGCTCCCAGACTTCCACATAGTAGTCACAATATGGGCCTCGGCAGTGCCTGCTCCCCTCATCTGGAATACCCACAGCATGGGCCTCTGCAGTGCTCTCTTCATGCATACAGGTCCTCTGCAAACTAGTCCCACATCATGTTGCGCTCCCAGACTTCAACATAGTAGTCACAATATGGGCTTCGGCAGTGCCTGCTCCCCTCATCTAGAATACCCACAGCATGGGCCTCTGCAGTGCTCTCTTCATGCATACAGGTCCTCTGCAAACTAGTCCGACATCATGCTGCGCTCCCAGACTTCCACATAGTAGTCACAATATGGGCCTCGGCAGTGCCTGCTCCCCTCATTTGGAATACCCACAGCATGGGCCTCTGCAGTGCTCTCTTCATGCATACAGGTCCTCTGCAAACTAGTCCCACATCATGCTGCGCTCCCAGACTTCCACATAGTAGTCACAATATGGGCCTCGGCAGTGCCTGCTCCCCTCATCTAGAATCCCCACAGTATGGGCCTCTGCAGTGCTCTCTTCATGCATACAGGTCCTCTGCAAACTAGTCCCACATCATGCTGTGCTCCCAGACTTCCACATAGTAGTCACAATATGGGCCTCGGCAGTGCCTGCTCCCCTCATCTAGAATCCCCACAGCATGGGCCTCTGCAGTGCTCTCTTCATGCATCCATGTCCTCTGCAAACTAGTCCCACATCATGCTGTGCTCCCAGACCTCCACATAGTAGTCACTATATGGGCCTCGGCAGTGCCTGCTCCCCTCATCTAGAATCCCCACAGCATGGGCCTCTGCAGTGCTCTCTTCATGCATACAGGTCCTCTGCAAACTAGTCCCACATCATGTTGTGCTCCCAGACCTCCACATAGTAGTCACAATATGGGCCTCGGCAGTGCCTGCTCCCCTCATTTGGAATACCCACAGCATGGGCCTCTGCAGTGCTCTCTTCATGCATACAGGTCCTCTGCAAACTAGTCCCACATCATGCTGCGCTCCCAGACTTCCACATAGTAGTCACAATATGGGCCTCGGCAGTGCCTGCTCCCCTCATCTAGAATCCCCACAGTATGGGCCTCTGCAGTGCTCTCTTCATGCATACAGGTCCTCTGCAAACTAGTCCCACATCATGCTGTGCTCCCAGACCTCCACATAGTAGTCACTATATGGGCCTCGGCAGTGCCTGCTCCCCTCATCTAGATTCCCCACAGCATGGGCCTCTGCAGTGCTCTCTTCATGCATCCATGTCCTCTGCAAACTAGTCCCACATCATGTTGTGCTCCCAGACCTCCACATAGTAGTAACAATATGGGCCTCCGCAGTGCCTGCTCCCCTCATCTAGAATCCCCACAGCATGGGCCTCTGCAGTGCTCTCTTCATGCATACAGGTCCTCTGCAAACTAGTCCCACATCATGTTGTGCTCCCAGACCTCCTCATAGTAGTCACAATATGGGCCTCGGCAGTGCCTGCTCCCCTCATCTAGAATCCCCACAGCATGGACCTCTGCAGTGCTCTCTTCATGCATACAGGTCCTCTGCAAACTAGTCCCACATCATGTTGTGCTCCCAGACTTCCACATATTAGTCACAATGTGGGCCTCGGCAGTGCCTGCTCCTCTCATCTAGAATCCCCACAGCATGGGCCTCTGCAGTGCTCTCTTCATGCATACAGGTCCTCTGCAAACTAGTCCCACATCATGTTGCGCTCCCAGACTTCCACATAGTAGTCACAATGTGGGCCTCGGCAGTGCCTGCTCCCCTCATCTGGAATCCCCACAGCATGGGCCTCTGCAGTGCTCTCTTCATGCATACAGGTCCTCTGTAAACTAGTCCCACATCATGTTGCGCTCCCAGACTTCCACATAGTAGTCACAATATGGGCCTCGGCAGTGCCTGCTCCCCTCATCTGGAATACCCACAGCATGGGCCTCTGCAGTGCTCTCTTCATGCATACAGGTCCTCTGCAAACTAGTCCCACATCATGTTGCGCTCCCAGACTTCAACATAGTAGTCACAATATGGGCTTCGGCAGTGCCTGCTCCCCTCATCTAGAATACCCACAGCATGGGCCTCTGCAGTGCTCTCTTCATGCATACAGGTCCTCTGCAAACTAGTCCGACATCATGCTGCGCTCCCAGACTTCCACATAGTAGTCACAATATGGGCCTCGGCAGTGCCTGCTCCCCTCATTTGGAATACCCACAGCATGGGCCTCTGCAGTGCTCTCTTCATGCATACAGGTCCTCTGCAAACTAGTCCCACATCATGCTGCGCTCCCAGACTTCCACATAGTAGTCACAATATGGGCCTCGGCAGTGCCTGCTCCCCTCATCTAGAATCCCCACAGTATGGGCCTCTGCAGTGCTCTCTTCATGCATACAGGTCCTCTGCAAACTAGTCCCACATCATGCTGTGCTCCCAGACTTCCACATAGTAGTCACAATATGGGCCTCGGCAGTGCCTGCTCCCCTCATCTAGAATCCCCACAGCATGGGCCTCTGCAGTGCTCTCTTCATGCATCCATGTCCTCTGCAAACTAGTCCCACATCATGCTGTGCTCCCAGACCTCCACATAGTAGTCACTATATGGGCCTCGGCAGTGCCTGCTCCCCTCATCTAGAATCCCCAAAGCATGGGCCTCTGCAGTGCTCTCTTCATGCATACAGGTCCTCTGCAAACTAGTCCCACATCATGTTGTGCTCCCAGACCTCCACATAGTAGTCACAATGTGGGCCTCGGCAGTGCCTGCTCCCCTCATCTAGAATCCCCACAGCATGGGCCTCTGCAGTGCTCTCTTCATGCATACAGGTCCTCTGCAAACTAGTCCCACATCATGTTGTGCTCCCAGACCTCCACATAGTAGTCACAATGTGGGCCTCGGCAGTGCCTGCTCCCCTCATCTAGATTCCCCACAGCATGGGCCTCTGCAGTGCTCTCTTCATGCATACAGGTCCTCTGCAAACTAGTCCCACTTCATGTTGTGCTCCCAGACCTCCTCATAGTAGTCACAATATGGGCCTCGGCAGTGCCTGCTCCCCTCATCTAGAATCCCCACAGCATGGGCCTCTGCAGTGCTCTCTTCATGCATACAGGTCCTCTGCAAACTAGTCCCACATCATGTTGTGCTCCCAGACTTCCACATATTAGTCACAATATGGGCCTCGGCAGTGCCTGCTCCTCTCATCTAGAATCCCCACAGCATGGGCCTCTGCAGTGCTCTCTTCATGCATCCATGTCCTCTGCAAACTAGTCCCACATCATGTTGTGCTCCCAGACCTCCACATAGTAGTCACAATATGGGCCTCGGCAGTGCCTGCTCCCCTCATCTAGAATCCCCACAGCATGGGCCTCTGCAGTGCTCTCTTCATGCATACAGGTCCTCTGCAAACTAGTCCCACATCATGTTGTGCTCCCAGACCTCCACATAGTAGTCACAATGTGGGCCTCGGCAGTGCCTGCTCCCCTCATCTAGATTCCCCACAGCATGGGCCTCTGCAGTGCTCTCTTCATGCATCCATGTCCTCTGCAAACTATTCCCACATCATGTTGTGCTCCCAGACTTCCACATAGTAGTCACAATATGGGCCTCGGCAGTGCCTGCTCCCCTCATCTAGAATCCCCACAGCATGGGCCTCTGCAGTGCTCTCGTCATGCATACAGGTCCTCTGCAAACTGGTCCCACATCATGTTGTGCTCCCAGACCTCCTCATAGTAGTCACAATATGGGCCTCGGCAGTGCCTGCTCCCCTCATCTAGAATCCCCACAGCATGGGCCTCTGCAGTGCTCTCTTCATGCATACAGTTCCTCTGCAAACTAGTCCCACATCATGTTGTGCTCCCAGACTTCCACATATTAGTCACAATATGGGCCTCGGCAGTGCCTGCTCCTCTCATCTAGAATCCCCACAGCATGGGCCTCTGCAGTGCTCTCTTCATGCATACAGTTCCTCTGCAAACTAGTCCCACATCATGTTGTGCTCCCAGACTTCCACATATTAGTCACAATATGGGCCTCGGCAGTGCCTGCTCCTCTCATCTAGAATCCCCACAGCATGGGCCTCTGCAGTGCTCTCTTCATGCATACAGGTCCTCTGCAAACTAGTCCCACATCATGTTGTGCTCCCAGACTTCCACATAGTAGTCACAATGTGGGCCTCGGCAGTGCCTGCTCCTCTCATCTAGAATCCCCACAGCATGGGCCTCTGCAGTGCTCTCTTCATGCATACAGGTCCTCTGCAAACTAGTCCCAAATCATGTTGCGCTCCCAGACTTCCACATAGTAGTCACAATATGGGCCTCGGCAGTGCCTGCTCCCCTCATCTGGAATCCCCACAGCATGGGCCTCTGCAGTGCTCTCTTCATGCATACAGGTCCTCTGCAAACTAGTCCCACATCATGTTGCGCTCCCAGACTTCCACATAGTAGTCAAAATATGGGCCTCGGCAGTGCCTGCTCCCCTCATTTGGAATACCCACAGCATGGGCCTCTGCAGTGCTCTCTTCATGCATACAGGTCCTCTGCAAACTAGTCCCACATCATGTTGCGCTCCCAGACTTCCACATAGTAGTCACAATATGGGCCTCGGCTGTGCCTGCTCCCCTCATCTGGAATCCTCACAGCATGGGCCTCTGCAGTGCTCTCTTCATGCATATAGGTCCTCTGCAAACTAGTCCCACATCATGCTGCGCTCCCAGACTTCCACATAGTAGTCACAATATGGGCCTCGGCAGTGCCTGCTCCCCTCATTTGGAATACCCACAGCATGGGCCTCTGCAGTGCTCTCTTCATGCATACAGGTCCTCTGCAAACTAGTCCCACATCATGCTGCGCTCCCAGACTTCCATATAGTAGTCACAATATGGGCCTCGGCAGTGCCTGCTCCCCTCATCTAGAATCCCCACAGCATGGGCCTCTGCAGTGCTCTCTTCATGCATACAGGTCCTCTGCAAACTAGTCCCACATCATGCTGCGCTCCCAGACTTCCACATAGTAGTCACAATATGGGCCTCGGCAGTGCCTGCTCCCCTCATCTGGAATACCCACAGCATGGGCCTCTGCAGTGCTCTCTTCATGCATACAGGTCCTCTGCAAACTAGTCCCACATCATGTTGCGCTCCCAGACTTCAACATAGTAGTCACAATATGGGCTTCGGCAGTGCCTGCTCCCCTCATCTAGAATACCCACAGCATGGGCCTCTGCAGTGCTCTCTTCATGCATACAGGTCCTCTGCAAACTAGTCCGACATCATGCTGCGCTCCCAGACTTCCACATAGTAGTCACAATATGGGCCTCGGCAGTGCCTGCTCCCCTCATTTGGAATACCCACAGCATGGGCCTCTGCAGTGCTCTCTTCATGCATACAGGTCCTCTGCAAACTAGTCCCACATCATGCTGCGCTCCCAGACTTCCACATAGTAGTCACAATATGGGCCTCGGCAGTGCCTGCTCCCCTCATCTAGAATCCCCACAGTATGGGCCTCTGCAGTGCTCTCTTCATGCATACAGGTCCTCTGCAAACTAGTCCCACATCATGCTGTGCTCCCAGACTTCGACATAGTAGTCACAATATGGGCCTCGGCAGTGCCTGCTCCCCTCATCTAGAATCCCCACAGCATGGGCCTCTGCAGTGCTCTCTTCATGCATCCATGTCCTCTGCAAACTAGTCCCACATCATGCTGTGCTCCCAGACCTCCACATAGTAGTCACTATATGGGCCTCGGCAGTGCCTGCTCCCCTCATCTAGAATCCCCACAGCATGGGCCTCTGCAGTGCTCTCTTCATGCATACAGGTCCTCTGCAAACTAGTCCCACATCATGTTGTGCTCCCAGACCTCCACATAGTAGTCACAATGTGGGCCTCGGCAGTGCCTGCTCCCCTCATCTAGAATCCCCACAGCATGGGCCTCTGCAGTGCTCTCTTCATGCATACAGGTCCTCTGCAAACTAGTCCCACATCATGTTGTGCTCCCAGACCTCCACATAGTAGTCACAATGTGGGCCTCGCCAGTGCCTGCTCCCCTCATCTAGATTCCCCACAGCATGGGCCTCTGCAGTGCTCTCTTCATGCATCCATGTCCTCTGCAAACTATTCCCACATCATGTTGTGCTCCCAGACTTCCACATAGTAGTCACAATATGGGCCTCGGCAGTGCCTGCTCCCCTCATCTAGAATCCCCACAGCATGGGCCTCTGCAGTGCTCTCTTCATGCATACAGGTCCTCTGCAAACTAGTCCCACTTCATGTTGTGCTCCCAGACCTCCTCATAGTAGTCACAATATGGGCCTCGGCAGTGCCTGCTCCCCTCATCTAGAATCCCCACAGCATGGGCCTCTGCAGTGCTCTCTTCATGCATACAGGTCCTCTGCAAACTAGTCCCACATCATGTTGTGCTCCCAGACTTCCACATATTAGTCACAATATGGGCCTCGGCAGTGCCTGCTCCTCTCATCTAGAATCCCCACAGCATGGGCCTCTGCAGTGCTCTCTTCATGCATCCATGTCCTCTGCAAACTAGTCCCACATCATGTTGTGCTCCCAGACCTCCACATAGTAGTCACAATGTGGGCCTCGGCAGTGCCTGCTCCCCTCATCTAGAATCCCCACAGCATGGGCCTCTGCAGTGCTCTCTTCATGCATACAGGTCCTCTGCAAACTAGTCCCACATCATGTTGTGCTCCCAGACCTCCACATAGTAGTCACAATGTGGGCCTCGGCAGTGCCTGCTCCCCTCATCTAGATTCCCCACAGCATGGGCCTCTGCAGTGCTCTCTTCATGCATCCATGTCCTCTGCAAACTATTCCCACATCATGTTGTGCTCCCAGACTTCCACATAGTAGTCACAATATGGGCCTCGGCAGTGCCTGCTCCCCTCATCTAGAATCCCCACAGCATGGGCCTCTGCAGTGCTCTCTTCATGCATACAGGTCCTCTGCAAACTGGTCCCACATCATGTTGTGCTCCCAGACCTCCTCATAGTAGTCACAATATGGGCCTCGGCAGTGCCTGCTCCCCTCATCTAGAATCCCCACAGCATGGGCCTCTGCAGTGCTCTCTTCATGCATACAGGTCCTCTGCAAACTAGTCCCACATCATGTTGTGCTCCCAGACTTCCACATATTAGTCACAATATGGGCCTCGGCAGTGCCTGCTCCTCTCATCTAGAATCCCCACAGCATGGGCCTCTGCAGTGCTCTCTTCATGCATACAGGTCCTCTGCAAACTAGTCCCACATCATGTTGTGCTCCCAGACTTCCACATAGTAGTCACAATGTGGGCCTCGGCAGTGCCTGCTCCTCTCATCTAGAATCCCCACAGCATGGGCCTCTGCAGTGCTCTCTTCATGCATACAGGTCCTCTGCAAACTAGTCCCACATCATGTTGCGCTCCCAGACTTCCACATAGTAGTCACAATATGGGCCTCGGCAGTGCCTGCTCCCCTCATCTGGAATCCCCACAGCATGGGCCTCTGCAGTGCTCTCTTCATGCATACAGGTCCTCTGCAAACTAGTCCCACATCATGTTGCGCTCCCAGACTTCCACATAGTAGTCAAAATATGGGCCTCGGCAGTGCCTGCTCCCCTCATTTGGAATACCCACAGCATGGGCCTCTGCAGTACTCTCTTCATGCATACAGGTCCTCTGCAAACTAGTCCCACATCATGTTGCGCTCCCAGACTTCCACATAGTAGTCACAATATGGGCCTCGGCTGTGCCTGCTCCCCTCATCTGGAATCCTCACAGCATGGGCCTCTGCAGTGCTCTCTTCATGCATATAGGTCCTCTGCAAACTAGTCCCACATCATGCTGCGCTCCCAGACTTCCACATAGTAGTCACAATATGGGCCTCGGCAGTGCCTGCTCCCCTCATTTGGAATACCCACAGCATGGGCCTCTGCAGTGCTCTCTTCATGCATACAGGTCCTCTGCAAACTAGTCCCACATCATGCTGCGCTCCCAGACTTCCATATAGTAGTCACAATATGGGCCTCGGCAGTGCCTGCTCCCCTCATCTAGAATCCCCACAGCATGGGCCTCTGCAGTGCTCTCTTCATGCATACAGGTCCTCTGCAAACTAGTCCCACATCATGCTGCGCTCCCAGACTTCCACATAGTAGTCACAATATGGGCCTCGGCAGTGCCTGCTCCCCTCATCTAGAATCCCCACAGCATGGGCCTCTGCAGTGCTCTCTTCATGCATACAGGTCCTCTGCAAACTAGTCCCACATCAGTGCCTGCTCCCCTCATCTAGAATCCCCACAGCATGGGCCTCTGCAGTGCTCTCTTCATGCATACAGGTCCTCTGCAAACTAGTCCCACATCATGCTGCACTCCCAGACTTCCACATAGTAGTCACAATATGGGCCTCAGCAGTGCCTGCTCCCCTCATCTAGAATCCCCACAGCATGGGCCTCTGCAGTGCTCTCTTCATGCATCCATGTCCTCTGCAAACTAGTCCCACATCATGCTGTGCTCCCAGACCTCCACATAGTAGTCGCTATATGGGCCTCGGCAGTGCCTGCTCCCCTCATCTAGAATCCTCACAGCATGGGCCTCTGCAGTGCTCTCTTCATGCATTCAGGTCCTCTGCAAACTAGTCCCACATCATGTTGCGCTCTCAGACTTCCACATAGTAGTCACAATATGGGCCTCGGCAGTGCCTGTTCCCCTCATCTAGAATCCCCACAGCATGGGCCTCTGCAGTGCTCTCTTCATGCATACAGGTCCTCTGCAAACTAGTCCCACATCATGTTGTGCTCCCAGACTTCCACATAGTAGTCACAATATGGGCCTCGGCAGTGCCTGCTCCCCTCATCTAGAATCCCCACAGCATGGGCCTCTGCAGTGCTCTCTTCATGCATCCATGTCCTCTGCAAACTAGTCCCACATCATGTTTCGCTCTCAGACTTCCACATAGTAGTCACAATATGGGCCTCGGCAGTGCCTGCTCCCCTCATCTAGATTCCCCACAGCATGGGCCTCTGCAGTGCTCTCTTCATGCATACAGGTCCTCTGCAAACTAGTCCCACATCATGTTGCGCTCCCAGACCTCCACATAGTAGTCACAATATGGGCCTCGGCAGTGCCTGCTCCCCTCATCTAGAATCCCCACAGCATGGGCCTCTGCAGTGCTCTCTTCATGCATACAAGTCCTCTGCAAACTAGCCCCACATCATGTTGTGCTCCCAGACCTCCACATAGTAGTTACAAAATGGGCCTCGGCAGTGCCTGCTCCCCTCATCTAGAATCCCCACAGCATGGGCCTCTGCAGTGCTCTCTTCATGCATCCATGTCCTCTGCAAACTAGTCCCACATCATGCTGTGCTCCCAGACTTCCACATAGTAGTCACAATGTGGGCCTCGGCAGTGCCTGCTCCCCTCATCTAGAATCCCCACAGCATGGGCCTCTGCAGTGCTCTCTTCATGCATCCATATCCTCTGCAAACTAGTCCCACATCATGCTGTGCTCCCAGACCTCCACATAGTAGTGTCAATATGGGCCTCAGCAGTGCCTGCTCCCCTCATCTAGAATCCCCACAGCATGGGCCTCTGCAGTGCTCTCTTCATGCATACAGGTCCTCTGCAAACTAGTCCCACATCATGTTGCGCTCCCAGACCTCCACATAGTAGTCACAATATGGGCCTCGGCAGTGCCTGCTCCCCTCATCTAGAATCCCCACAGCATGGGCCTCTGCAGTGCTCTCTTCATGCATACAGGTCCTCTGCAAACTAGTCCCACATCATGTTGCGCTCCCAGACCTCCACATAGTAGTCACAATATGGGCCTCGGCAGTGCCTGCTCCCCTCATCTAGAATCCCCACAGCATGGGCCTCTGCAGTGCTCTCTTCATGCATACAGGTCCTCTGCAAACTAGTCCCACATCATGTTGCGCTCCCAGACTTCCACATAGTAGTCACAATATGGGCCTCGGCAGTGCCTGCTCCCCTCATCTAGAATCCCCACAGCATGGGCCTCTGCAGTGCTCTCTTCATGCATACAAACTAGTCCCACATCATGTTGTGCTCCCAGACCTCCACATAGTAGTCACAATATGGGCCTCGGCAGTGCCTGCTCCCCTCATTTAGAATCCCCACAGCATGGGCCTCTGCAGTGCTCTCTTCATGCATTCATGTCCTCTGCAAACTAGTCCCACATCATGTTGCGCTCCCAGACCTCCACATAGTAGTCGCTATATGGGCCTCGGCAGTGCCTGCTCCCCTCATCTAGAATCCTCACAGCATGGGCCTCTGCAGTGCTCTCTTCATGCATTCAGGTCCTCTGCAAACTAGTCCCACATCATGTTGCGCTCTCAGACTTCCACATAGTAGTCACAATATGGGCCTCGGCAGTGCCTGTTCCCCTCATCTAGAATCCCCACAGCATGGGCCTCTGCAGTGCTCTCTTCATGCATACAGGTCCTCTGCAAACTAGTCCCACATCATGTTGTGCTCCCAGACTTCCACATAGTAGTCACAATATGGGCCTCGGCAGTGCCTGCTCCCCTCATCTAGAATCCCCACAGCATGGGCCTCTGCAGTGCTCTCTTCATGCATCCATGTCCTCTGCAAACTAGTCCCACATCATGTTTCGCTCTCAGACTTCCACATAGTAGTCACAATATGGGCCTCGGCAGTGCCTGCTCCCCTCATCTAGATTCCCCACAGCATGGGCCTCTGCAGTGCTCTCTTCATGCATACAGGTCCTCTGCAAACTAGTCCCACATCATGTTGCGCTCCCAGACCTCCACATAGTAGTCACAATATGGGCCTCGGCAGTGCCTGCTCCCCTCATCTAGAATCCCCACAGCATGGGCCTCTGCAGTGCTCTCTTCATGCATACAAGTCCTCTGCAAACTAGTCCCACATCATGTTGTGCTCCCAGACCTCCACATAGTAGTTACAAAATGGGCCTCGGCAGTGCCTGCTCCCCTCATCTAGAATCCCCACAGCATGGGCCTCTGCAGTGCTCTCTTCATGCATCCATGTCCTCTGCAAACTAGTCCCACATCATGCTGTGCTCCCAGACTTCCACATAGTAGTCACAATGTGGGCCTCGGCAGTGCCTGCTCCCCTCATCTAGAATCCCCACAGCATGGGCCTCTGCAGTGCTCTCTTCATGCATCCATATCCTCTGCAAACTAGTCCCACATCATGCTGTGCTCCCAGACCTCCACATAGTAGTGTCAATATGGGCCTCAGCAGTGCCTGCTCCCCTCATCTAGAATCCCCACAGCATGGGCCTCTGCAGTGCTCTCTTCATGCATACAGGTCCTCTGCAAACTAGTCCCACATCATGTTGCGCTCCCAGACCTCCACATAGTAGTCACAATATGGGCCTCGGCAGTGCCTGCTCCCCTCATCTAGAATCCCCACAGCATGGGCCTCTGCAGTGCTCTCTTCATGCATACAGGTCCTCTGCAAACTAGTCCCACATCATGTTGCGCTCCCAGACCTCCACATAGTAGTCACAATATGGGCCTCGGCAGTGCCTGCTCCCCTCATCTAGAATCCCCACAGCATGGGCCTCTGCAGTGCTCTCTTCATGCATACAGGTCCTCTGCAAACTAGTCCCACATCATGTTGCGCTCCCAGACTTCCACATAGTAGTCACAATATGGGCCTCGGCAGTGCCTGCTCCCCTCATCTAGAATCCCCACAGCATGGGCCTCTGCAGTGCTCTCTTCATGCATACAAACTAGTCCCACATCATGTTGTGCTCCCAGACCTCCACATAGTAGTCACAATATGGGCCTCGGCAGTGCCTGCTCCCCTCATTTAGAATCCCCACAGCATGGGCCTCTGCAGTGCTCTCTTCATGCATTCATGTCCTCTGCAAACTAGTCCCACATCATGTTGCGCTCCCAGACTTCCACATAGTAGTCACAGTATGGGCCTCGGCAGTGCCTGCTCCCATCATCTAGAATCCCCACAGCATGGGCCTCTGCAGTGCTCTCTTCATGCATCCATGTCCTCTGCAAACTAGTTCCACATCATGTTGCGCTCCCAGACTTCCACATAGTAGTCACAATATGGGCCTTGGCAGTGCCTGCTGCCCTCATCTAGAATACCCACAGCATGGGCCTCTGCAGTGCTCTCTTCATGCATCCATGTCCTCTGCAAACTAGTCCCACATCATGTTGCGCTCCCAGACTTCCACGTAGTAGTCACAATATGGGCCTCGGCAGTGCCTGCTCCCCTCATCTAGAATACCCACAGAATGGGCCTCTGCAGTGCTCTCTTCATGCATACAGGTCCTCTGCAAACTAGTCCCACATCATGCTGTGCTCCCAGACTTCCACATAGTAGTCACAATATGGGCCTCGGCAGTACCTGCTCCCCTCATCTAGAATCCCCACAGCATGGGCCTCTGCAGTGCTCTCTTCATGCATACAGGTCCTCTGCAAACTAGTCCCACATCATGTTGTGCTCCCAGACCTCCACATAGTAGTCACAATATGGGCCCCGGCAGTGCCTGCTCCCCTCATCTAGAATCCCCACAGCATGGGCCTCTGTAGTGCTCTCTTCATGCATACAGGTCCTCTGCAAACTAGTCCCACATCATGTTGTGCTCCCAGACTTCCACATAGTAGTCACAATATGGGCCTCGGCAGTGCCTGCTCCCCTCATCTAGAATCCCCACAGCATGGGCCTCTGCAGTGCTCTCTTCATGCATACAGGTCCTCTGCAAACTAGTCCCACATCATGTTGCGCTCCCAGACCTCCACATAGTAGTCACAATGTGGGCCTCGGCAGTGCCTGCTCCCCTCATCTAGATTCCCCACAGCATGGGCCTCTGCAGTGCTCTCTTCATGCATCCATGTCCTCTGCAAACTAGTCCCACATCATGTTGCGCTCCCAGACCTCCACATAGTAGTCACAATGTGGGCCTCGGCAGTGCCTGCTCCCCTCATCTGGAATACCCACAGCATGGGCCTCTGCAGTGCTCTCTTCATGCATACAGGTCCTCTGCAAACTAGTCCCACATCATGTTGCACTCCCAGACCTCCACATAGTAGTCACAATGTGGGCCTCGGCAGTGCCTGCTCCCCTCATCTAGATTCCCCACAGCATGGGCCTCTGCAGTGCTCTCTTCATGCATCCATGTCCTCTGCAAACTAGTCCCACATCATGTTGTGCTCCCAGACCTCCACATAGTAGTAACAATATGGGCCTCCGCAGTGCCTGCTCCCCTCATCTAGAATCCCCACAGCATGGGCCTCTGCAGTGCTCTCTTCATGCATCCATGTCCTCTGCAAACTAGTCCCACATCATGTTGCGCTCCCAGACTTCCACGTAGTAGTCACAATATGGGCCTCGGCAGTGCCTGCTCGCCTCATCTAGAATACCCACAGAATGGGCCTCTGCAGTGCTCTCTTCATGCATACAGGTCCTCTGCAAACTAGTCCCACATCATGCTGTGCTCCCAGACTTCCACATAGTAGTCACAATATGGGCCTCGGCAGTACCTGCTCCCCTCATCTAGAATCCCCACAGCATGGGCCTCTGCAGTGCTCTCTTCATGCATACAGGTCCTCTGCAAACTAGTCCCACATCATGTTGTGCTCCCAGACCTCCACATAGTAGTCACAATATGGGCCCCGGCAGTGCCTGCTCCCCTCATCTAGAATCCCCACAGCATGGGCCTCTGTAGTGCTCTCTTCATGCATACAGGTCCTCTGCAAACTAGTCCCACATCATGTTGTGCTCCCAGACTTCCACATAGTAGTCACAATATGGGCCTCGGCAGTGCCTGCTCCCCTCATCTAGAATCCCCACAGCATGGGCCTCTGCAGTGCTCTCTTCATGCATACAGGTCCTCTGCAAACTAGTCCCACATCATGTTGCGCTCCCAAACCTCCACATAGTAGTCACAATGTGAGCCTCGGCAGTGCCTGCTCCCCTCATCTAGATTCCCCACAGCATGGGCCTCTGCAGTGCTCTCTTCATGCATCCATGTCCTCTGCAAACTAGTCCCACATCATGTTGCGCTCCCAGACCTCCACATAGTAGTCACAATGTGGGCCTCGGCAGTGCCTGCTCCCCTCATCTGGAATACCCACAGCATGGGCCTCTGCAGTGCTCTCTTCATGCATACAGGTCCTCTGCAAACTAGTCCCACATCATGTTGTGCTCCCAGACCTCCACATAGTAGTCACAATGTGGGCCTCGGCAGTGCCTGCTCCCCACATCTAGATTCCCCACAGCATGGGCCTCTGCAGTGCTCTCTTCATGCATCCATGTCCTCTGCAAACTAGTCCCACATCATGTTGTGCTCCCAGACCTCCACATGGTAGTAACAATATGGGCCTCCGCAGTGCCTGCTCCCCTCATCTAGAATCCCCACAGCATGGGCCTCTGCAGTGCTCTCTTCATGCATACAGGTCCTCTGCAAACTAGTCCCACATCATGTTGTGCTCCCAGACCTCCTCATAGTAGTCACAATATGGGCCTCGGCAGTGCCTGCTCCCCTCATCTAGAATCCCCACAGCATGGGCCTCTGCAGTGCTCTCTTCATGCATACAGGTCCTCTGCAAACTAGTCCCACATCATGTTGTGCTCCCAGACTTCCACATATTAGTCACAATGTGGGCCTCGGCAGTGCCTGCTCCTCTCATCTAGAATCCCCACAGCATGGGCCTCTGCAGTGCTCTCTTCATGCATACAGGTCCTCTGCAAACTAGTCCCACATCATGTTGCGCTCCCAGACTTCCACATAGTAGTCACAATGTGGGCCTCGGCAGTGCCTGCTCCGCTCATCTGGAATCCCCACAGCATGGGCCTCTGCAGTGCTCTCTTCATGCATACAGGTCCTCTGTAAACTAGTCCCACATCATGTTGTGCTCCCAGACTTCCACATAGTAGTCACAATATGGGCCTCGGCAGTGCCTGCTCCCCTCATCTGGAATACCCACAGCATGGGCCTCTGCAGTGCTCTCTTCATGCATACAGGTCCTCTGCAAACTAGTCCCACATCATGTTGCGCTCCCAGACTTCAACATAGTAGTCACAATATGGGCTTCGGCAGTGCCTGCTCCCCTCATCTAGAATACCCACAGCATGGGCCTCTGCAGTGCTCTCTTCATGCATACAGGTCCTCTGCAAACTAGTCCGACATCATGCTGCGCTCCCAGACTTCCACATAGTAGTCACAATATGGGCCTCGGCAGTGCCTGCTCCCCTCATTTGGAATACCCACAGCATGGGCCTCTGCAGTGCTCTCTTCATGCATACAGGTCCTCTGCAAACTAGTCCCACATCATGCTGCGCTCCCAGACTTCCACATAGTAGTCACAATATGGGCCTCGGCAGTGCCTGCTCCCCTCATCTAGAATCCCCACAGCATGGGCCTCTGCATTGCTCTCTTCATGCATACAGGTCCTCTGCAAACTAGTCCCACATCATGCTGTGCTCCCAGACCTCCACATAGTAGTCACAATATGGGCCTCGGCAGTGCCTGCTCCACTCATCTAGAATCCCCACAGCATGGGCCTCTGCAGTGCTCTCTTCATGCATCCATGTCCTCTGCAAACTAGTCCCACATCATGCTGTGCTCCCAGACCTCCACATAGTAGTCACTATATGGGCCTCGGCAGTGCCTGCTCCCCTCATCTAGAATCCCCACAGCATGGGCCTCTGCAGTGCTCTCTTCATGCATACAGGTCCTCTGCAAACTAGTCCCACATCATGTTGTGCTCCCAGACCTCCACATAGTAGTCACAATGTGGGCCTCGGCAGTGCCTGCTCCCCTCATCTAGAATCCCCACAGCATGGGCCTCTGCAGTGCTCTCTTCATGCATACAGGTCCTCTGCAAACTAGTCCCACATCATGTTGTGCTCCCAGACCTCCACATAGTAGTCACAATGTGGGCCTCGGCAGTGCCTGCTCCCCTCATCTAGATTCCCCACAGCATGGGCCTCTGCAGTGCTCTCTTCATGCATCCATGTCCTCTGCAAACTATTCCCACATCATGTTGTGCTCCCAGACTTCCACATAGTAGTCACAATATGGGCCTCGGCAGTGCCTGCTCCCCTCATCTAGAATCCCCACAGCATGGGCCTCTGCAGTGCTCTCTTCATGCATACAGGTCCTCTGCAAACTAGTCCCACTTCATGTTGTGCTCCCAGACCTCCTCATAGTAGTCACAATATGGGCCTCGGCAGTGCCTGCTCCTCTCATCTAGAATCCCCACAGCATGGGCCTCTGCAGTGCTCTCTTCATGCATCCATGTCCTCTGCAAACTAGTCCCACATCATGTTGTGCTCCCAGACCTCCACATAGTAGTCACAATATGGGCCTCGGCAGTGCCTGCTCCCCTCATCTAGAATCCCCACAGCATGGGCCTCTGCAGTGCTCTCTTCATGCATACAGGTCCTCTGCAAACTAGTCCCACATCATGTTGTGCTCCCAGACCTCCACATAGTAGTCACAATGTGGGCCTCGGCAGTGCCTGCTCCCCTCATCTAGATTCCCCACAGCATGGGCCTCTGCAGTGCTCTCTTCATGCATCCATGTCCTCTGCAAACTATTCCCACATCATGTTGTGCTCCCAGACCTCCACATAGTAGTCACAATATGGGCCTCGGCAGTGCCTGCTCCCCTCATCTAGAATCCCCACAGCATGGGCCTCTGCAGTGCTCTCTTCATGCATACAGGTCCTCTGCAAACTAGTCCCACATCATGTTGTGCTCCCAGACCTCCTCATAGTAGTCACAATATGGGCCTCGGCAGTGCCTGCTCCCCTCATCTAGAATCCCCACAGCATGGGCCTCTGCAGTGCTCTCTTCATGCAAACAGGTCCTCTGCAAACTAGTCCCACATCATGTTGTGCTCCCAGACTTCCACATATTAGTCACAATATGGGCCTCGGCAGTGCCTGCTCCTCTCATCTAGAATCCCCACAGCATGGGCCTCTGCAGTGCTCTCTTCATGCATACAGGTCCTCTGCAAACTAGTCCCACATCATGTTGTGCTCCCAGACTTCCACATAGTAGTCACAATGTGGGCCTCAGCAGTGCCTGCTCCTCTCATCTGGAATCCCCACAGCATGGGCCTCTGCAGTGCTCTCTTCATGCATACAGGTCCTCTGCAAACTAGTCCCACATCATGTTGCGCTCCCAGACTTCCACATAGTAGTCACAATATGGGCCTCGGCAGTGCCTGCTCCCCTCATCTGGAATCCCCACAGCATGGGCCTCTGCAGTGCTCTCTTCATGCATACAGGTCCTCTGCAAACTAGTCCCACATCATGTTGCGCTCCCAGACTTCCACATAGTAGTCAAAATATGGGCCTCGGCAGTGCCTGCTCCCCTCATTTGGAATACCCACAGCATGGGCCTCTGCAGTGCTCTCTTCATGCATACAGGTCCTCTGCAAACTAGTCCCACATCATGTTGCGCTCCCAGACTTCCACATAGTAGTCACAATATGGGCCTCGGCTGTGCCTGCTCCCCTCATCTGGAATCCTCACAGCATGGGCCTCTGCAGTGCTCTCTTCATGCATACAGGTCCTCTGCAAACTAGTCCCACATCATGCTGCGCTCCCAGACTTCCACATAGTAGTCACAATATGGGCCTCGGCAGTGCCTGCTCCCCTCATTTGGAATACCCACAGCATGGGCCTCTGCAGTGCTCTCTTCATGCATACAGGTCCTCTGCAAACTAGTCCCACATCATGCTGCGCTCCCAGACTTCCATATAGTAGTCACAATATGGGCCTCGGCAGTGCCTGCTCCCCTCATCTAGAATCCCCACAGCCTGGGCCTCTGCAGTGCTCTCTTCATGCATACAGGTCCTCTGCAAACTAGTCCCACATCATGCTGCGCTCCCAGACTTCCACATAGTAGTCACAATATGGGCCTCGGCAGTGCCTGCTCCCCTCATCTAGAATCCCCACAGCATGGGCCTCTGCAGTGCTCTCTTCATGCATACAGGTCCTCTGCAAACTAGTCCCACATCAGTGCCTGCTCCCCTCATCTAGAATCCCCACAGCATGGGCCTCTGCAGTGCTCTCTTCATGCATACAGGTCCTCTGCAAACTAGTCCCACATCATGCTGCACTCCCAGACTTCCACATAGTAGTCACAATATGGGCCTCGGCAGTGCCTGCTCCCCTCATCTAGAATCCCCACAGCATGGGCCTCTGCAGTGCTCTCTTCATGCATCCATGTCCTCTGCAAACTAGTCCCACATCATGCTGTGCTCCCAGACCTCCACATAGTAGTCGCTATATGGGCCTCGGCAGTGCCTGCTCCCCTCATCTAGAATCCTCACAGCATGGGCCTCTGCAGTGCTCTCTTCATGCATTCAGGTCCTCTGCAAACTAGTCCCACATCATGTTGCGCTCTCAGACTTCCACATAGTAGTCACAATATGGGCCTCGGCAGTGCCTGCTCCCCTCATCTAGAATCCCCACAGCATGGGCCTCTGCAGTGCTCTCTTCATGCATCCATGTCCTCTGCAAACTAGTCCCACATCATGTTGCGCTCCCAGACTTCCACATAGTATTCACAATATGGGCCTCGGCAGTGCCTGCTCCCCTCATCTAGATTCCCCACAGCATGGGCCTCTGCAGTGCTCTCTTCATGCATACAGGTCCTCTGCAAACTAGTCCCACATCATGTTGCGCTCCCAGACCTCCACATAGTAGTCACAATATGGGCCTCGGCAGTGCCTGCTCCCCTCATCTAGAATCCCCACAGCATGGGCCTCTGCAGTGCTCTCTTCATGCATACAAGTCCTCTGCAAACTAGTCCCACATCATGTTGTGCTCCCAGACCTCCACATAGTAGTTACAAAATGGGCCTCGGCAGTGCCTGCTCCCCTCATCTAGAATCCCCACAGCATGGGCCTCTGCAGTGCTCTCTTCATGCATCCATGTCCTCTGCAAACTAGTCCCACATCATGCTGTGCTCCCAGACTTCCACATAGTAGTCACAATGTGGGCCTCGGCAGTGCCTGCTCCCCTCATCTAGAATCCCCACAGCATGGGCCTCTGCAGTGCTCTCTTCATGCATCCATGTCCTCTGCAAACTAGTCCCACATCATGCTGTGCTCCCAGACCTCCACATAGTAGTGTCAATATGGGCCTCAGCAGTGCCTGCTCCCCTCATCTAGAATCCCCACAGCATGGGCCTCTGCAGTGCTCTCTTCATGCATACAGGTCCTCTGCAAACTAGTCCCACATCATGTTGCGCTCCCAGACCTCCACATAGTAGTCACAATATGGGCCTCGGCAGTGCCTGCTCCCCTCATCTAGAATCCCCACAGCATGGGCCTCTGCAGTGCTCTCTTCATGCATACAGGTCCTCTGCAAACTAGTCCCACATCATCTTGCGCTCCCAGACTTCCACATAGTAGTCACAATATGGGCCTCGGCAGTGCCTGCTCCCCTCATCTAGAATCCCCACAGCATGGGCCTCTGCAGTGCTCTCTTCATGCATCCATGTCCTCTGCAAACTAGTCCCACATCATGTTGCGCTCCCAGACCTCCACATAGTAGTCGCTATATGGGCCTCGGCAGTGCCTGCTCCCCTCATCTAGAATCCCCACAGCATGGGCCTCTGCAGTGCTCTCTTCATGCATCCATGTCCTCTGCAAACTAGTCCCACATCATGCTGTGCTCCCAGACCTCCACATAGTAGTCGCTATATGGGCCTCGGCAGTGCCTGCTCCCCTTATCTAGAATCCTCACAGCATGGGCCTCTGCAGTGCTCTCTTCATGCATACAGGTCCTCTGCAAACTAGTCCCACATCATGTTGTGCTCCCAGACTTCCACATAGTAGTCACAATATGGGCCTCGGCAGTGCCTGCTCCCCTCATCTAGAATCCCCACAGCATGGGCCTCTGCAGTGCTCTCTTCGTGCATCCATGTCCTCTGCAAGCTAGTCCCACATCATGTTGCGCTCCCAGACTTCAACATAGTAGTCACAATATGGGCCTCGGCAGTGCCTGCTCCCCTCATCTAGATTCCCCACAGCATGGGCCTCTGCAGTGCTCTCTTCATGCATACAGGTCCTCTGCAAACTAGTCCCACATCATGTTGCGCTCCCAGACCTCCACATAGTAGTCACAATATGGGCCTCGGCAGTGCCTGCTCCCCTCATCTAGAATCCCCACAGCATGGGCCTCTGCAGTGCTCTCTTCATGCATACAAGTCCTCTGCAAACTAGTCCCACATCATGTTGCGCTCCCAGACCTCCACATAGTAGTTACAAAATGGGCCTCGGCAGTGCCTGCTCCCCTCATCTAGAATCCCCACAGCATGGGCCTCTGCAGTGCTCTCTTCATGCATCCATGTCCTCTGCAAACTAGTCCCACATCATGTTGTGCTCCCAGACTTCCACATAGTAGTCACAATGTGGGCCTCGGCAGTGCCTGCTCCCCTCATCTAGAATCCCCACAGCATGGGCCTCTGCAGTGCTCTCTTCATGCATCCATGTCCTCTGCAAACTAGTCCAACATCATGCTGTGCTCCCAGACCTCCACATAGTAGTGTCAATATGGGCCTCAGCAGTGCCTGCTCCCCTCATCTAGAATCCCCACAGCATGGGCCTCTGCAGTGCTCTCTTCATGCATACAGGTCCTCTGCAAACTAGTCCCACATCATGTTGCGCTCCCAGACCTCCACATAGTAGTCACAATATGGGCCTCGGCAGTGCCTGCTCCCCTCATCTAGAATCCCCACAGCATGGGCCTCTGCAGTGCTCTCTTCATGCATACAGGTCCTCTGCAAACTAGTCCCACATCATGTTGCGCTCCCAGACTTCCACATAGTAGTCACAATATGGGCCTCGGCAGTGCCTGCTCCCCTCATCTAGAATCCCCACAGCATGGGCCTCTGCAGTGCACTCTTCATGCATCCATGTCCTCTGCAAACTAGTCCCACATCATGTTGCGCTCCCAGACCTCCACATAGTAGTCACAATATGGGCCTCGGCAGTGCCTGCTCCCCTCATCTAGAATCCCCACAGCATGGGCCTCTGCAGTGCTCTCTTCATGCATCCATGTCCTCTGCAAACTAGTCCCACATCATGTTGCGCTCCCAGACTTCCACATAGCAGTCACAATGTGGGCCTCGGCAGTGCCTGCTCCCCTCATCTAGAATCACCACAGCATGGGCCTCTGCAGTGCTCTCTTCATGCATCCATGTCCTCTGCAAACTAGTCCCACATCATGTTGCGCTCCCATACTTCCACATAGTAGTCACAATATGGGCCTCGGCAGTGCCTGCTCCCCTCATCTAGAATCCCCACAGCATGGGCCTCTGCAGTGCTCTCTTCATGCATACAGGTCCTCTGCAAACTAGTCCCACATCATGCTGTGCTCCCAGACTTCCACATAGTAGTCACAATATGGGCCTCGGCAGTGCCTGCTCCCCTCATCTAGAATCCCCACAGCATGGGCCTCTGCAGTGCTCTCTTCATGCATACAGGTCCTCTGCAAACTAGTCCCACATCATGCTGTGCTCCCAGACCTCCACATAGTAGTCACAATATGGGCCTCGGCAGTGCTTGCTCCCCTCATCTAGAATCCCCACAACATGGTCCTCTGCAAACTAGTCCCACATCATGTTGCGCTCCCAGACTTCCACATAGTAGTCACAATGTGGGCCTCGGCAGTGCCTGCTCCCCTCATCTAGAATCCCCACAGCATGGGCCTCTGCAGTGCTCTCTTCATGCATCCATGTCCTCTGCAAACTAGTCCCACATCATGTTGCGCTCCCAGACTTCCACATAGTAGTCACAATATGGGCCTCGGCAGTGCCTGCTCCCCTCATCTAGAATACCCACAGCATGGGCCTCTGCAGTGCTCTCTTCATGCATCCATGTCCTCTGCAAACTAGTCCCACATCATGTTGCGCTCCCAGACTTCCACATAGTAGTAACAATATGGGCCTCGGCAGTGCCTGCTCCCCTCATCTAGAATACCCACAGCATGGGCCTCTGCAGTGCTCTCTTCATGCATACAGGTCCTCTGCAAACTAGTCCCACATCATGCTGTGCTCCCAGACTTCCACATAGTAGTCACAATATGGGCCTCGGCAGTGCCTGCTCCCCTCATCTAGAATCCCCACAGCATGGGCCTCTGCAGTGCTCTCTTCATGCATCCATGTCCTCTGCAAACTAGTCCCACATCATGTTGCGCTCCCACACTTCCACATAGTAGTCACAATATGGGCCTCGGCAGTGCCTGCTCCCCTCATCTAGAATCCCCACAGCATGGGCCTCTGCAGTGCTCTCTTCATGCATCCATGTCCTCTGCAAACTAGTCCCACATCATGTTGCGCTCCCAGACTTCCACATAGTAGTCACAATGTGGGCCTTGGCAGTGCCTGCTCCCCTCATCTAGAATCCCCACAGCATGGGCCTCTGCAGTGCTCTCTTCATGCATACAGGTCCTCTGCAAACTAGTCCCACATCATGCTGTGCTCCCAGACTTCCACATAGTAGTCACAATATGGGCCTCGGCAGTGCCTGCTCCACTCATCTAGAATCCCCACAGCATGGGTCTCTGCAGTGCTCTCTTCATGCATACAGGTCCTCTGCAAACTAGTCCCACATCATGTTGTGCTCCCAGACTTCCACATATTAGTCACAATATGGGCCTCGGCAGTGCCTGCTCCTCTCATCTAGAATCCCCACAGCATGGGCCTCTGCAGTGCTCTCTTCATGCATACAGGTCCTCTGCAAACTAGTCCCACATCATGTTGTGCTCCCAGACTTCCACATAGTAGTCACAATGTGGGCCTCGGCAGTGCCTGCTCCTCTCATCTAGAATCCCCACAGCATGGGCCTCTGCAGTGCTCTCTTCATGCATACAGGTCCTCTGCAAACTAGTCCCACATCATGTTGCGCTCCCAGACTTCCACATAGTAGTCACAATATGGGCCTCGGCAGTGCCTGCTCCCCTCATCTGGAATCCCCACAGCATGGGCCTCTGCAGTGCTCTCTTCATGCATACAGGTCCTCTGCAAACTAGTCCCACATCATGTTGCGCTCCCAGACTTCCACATAGTAGTCAAAATATGGGCCTCGGCAGTGCCTGCTCCCCTCATTTGGAATACCCACAGCATGGGCCTCTGCAGTGCTCTCTTCATGCATACAGGTCCTCTGCAAACTAGTCCCACATCATGTTGCGCTCCCAGACTTCCACATAGTAGTCACAATATGGGCCTCGGCTGTGCCTGCTCCCCTCATCTGGAATCCTCACAGCATGGACCTCTGCAGTGCTCTCTTCATGCATACAGGTCCTCTGCAAACTAGTCCCACATCATGTTGCGCTCCCAGACTTCCACATAGTAGTCACAATATGGGCCTCGGCTGTGCCTGCTCCCCTCATCTGGAATCCTCACAGCATGGACCTCTGCAGTGCTCTCTTCATGCATACAGGTCCTCTGAAAACTAGTCCTACATCATGCTGCGCTCCCAGACTTCCACATAGTAGTCACAATATGGGCCTCGGCAGTGCCTGCTCCCCTCATTTGGAATACCCACAGCATGGGCCTCTGCAGTGCTCTCTTCATGCATACAGGTTCTCTGCAAACTAGTCCCACATCATGCTGCGCTCCCAGACTTCCATATAGTAGTCACAATATGGGCCTCGGCAGTGCCTGCTCCCCTCATCTAGAATCCCCACAGCATGGGCCTCTGCAGTGCTCTCTTCATGCATACAGGTCCTCTGCAAACTAGTCCCACATCATGCTGCGCTCCCAGACTTCCACATAGTAGTCACAATATGGGCCTCGGCAGTGCCTGCTCCCCTCATCTAGAATCCCCACAGCATGGGCCTCTGCAGTGCTCTCTTCATGCATACAGGTCCTCTGCAAACTAGTCCCACATCATGCTGTGCTCCCAGACTTCCACATAGTAGTCACAATATGGGCCTCGGCAGTGCCTGCTCCCCTCATCTAGAATCCCCACAGCATGGGCCTCTGCAGTGCTCTCTTCATGCATCCATGTCCTCTGCAAACTAGTCCCACATCATGCTGTGCTCCCAGACCTCCACATAGTAGTCGCTATATGGGCCTCGGCAGTGCCTGCTCCCCTCATCTAGAATCCTCACAGCATGGGCCTCTGCAGTGCTCTCTTCATGCATTCAGGTCCTCTGCAAACTAGTCCCACATCATGTTGCGCTCTCAGACTTCCAAATAGTAGTCACAATATGGGCCTCGGCAGTGCCTGTTCCCCTCTTCTAGAATCCCCACAGCATGGGCCTCTGCAGTGCTCTCTTCATGCATACAGGTCCTCTGCAAACTAGTCCCACATCATGTTGTGCTCCCAGACTTCCACATAGTAGTCACAATATGGGCCTCGACAGTGCCTGCTCCCCTCATCTAGAATCCCCACAGCATGGGCCTCTGCAGTGCTCTCTTCATGCATCCATGTCCTCTGCAAACTAGTCCAACATCATGCTGTGCTCCCAGACCTCCACATAGTAGTGTCAATATGGGCCTCAGCAGTGCCTGCTCCCCTCATCTAGAATCCCCACAGCATGGGCCTCTGCAGTGCTCTCTTCATGCATACAGGTCCTCTGCAAACTAGTCCCACATCATGTTGCGCTCCCAGACCTCCACATAGTAGTCACAATATGGGCCTCGGCAGTGCCTGCTCCCCTCATCTAGAATCCCCACAGCATGGGCCTCTGCAGTGCTCTCTTCATGCATACAGGTCCTCTGCAAACTAGTCCCACATCATGTTGCGCTCCCAGACTTCCACATAGTAGTCACAATATGGGCCTCGGCAGTGCCTGCTCCCCTCATCTAGAATCCCCACAGCATGGGCCTCTGCAGTGCACTCTTCATGCATCCATGTCCTCTGCAAACTAGTCCCACATCATGTTGCGCTCCCAGACCTCCACATAGTAGTCACAATATGGGCCTCGGCAGTGCCTGCTCCCCTCATCTAGAATCCCCACAGCATGGGCCTCTGCAGTGCTCTCTTCATGCATCCATGTCCTCTGCAAACTAGTCCCATATCATGTTGCGCTCCCAGACTTCCACATAGTAGTCACAATGTGGGCCTCGGCAGTGCCTGCTCCCCTCATCTAGAATCACCACAGCATGGGCCTCTGCAGTGCTCTCTTCATGCATCCATGTCCTCTGCAAACTAGTCCCACATCATGTTGCGCTCCCATACTTCCACATAGTAGTCACAATATGGGCCTCGGCAGTGCCTGCTCTCCTCATCTAGAATCCCCACAGCATGGGCCTCTGCAGTGCTCTCTTCATGCATACAGGTCCTCTGCAAACTAGTCCCACATCATGCTGTGCTCCCAGACTTCCACATAGTAGTCACAATATGGGCCTCGGCAGTGCCTGCTCCCCTCATCTAGAATCCCCACAGCATGGGCCTCTGCAGTGCTCTCTTCATGCATACAGGTCCTCTGCAAACTAGTCCCACATCATGCTGTGCTCCCAGACCTCCACATAGTAGTCACAATATGGGCCTCGGCAGTGCTTGCTCCCCTCATCTAGAATCCCCACAACATGGTCCTCTGCAAACTAGTCCCACATCATGTTGCGCTCCCAGACTTCCACATAGTAGTCACAATGTGGGCCTCGGCAGTGCCTGCTCCCCTCATCTAGAATCCCCACAGCATGGGCCTCTGCAGTGCTCTCTTCATGCATCCATGTCCTCTGCAAACTAGTCCCACATCATGTTGCGCTCCCAGACTTCCACATAGTAGTCACAATATGGGCCTCGGCAGTGCCTGCTCCCCTCATCTAGAATACCCACAGCATGGGCCTCTGCAGTGCTCTCTTCATGCATCCATGTCCTCTGCAAACTAGTCCCACATCATGTTGCGCTCCCAGACTTCCACATAGTAGTAACAATATGGGCCTCGGCAGTGCCTGCTCCCCTCATCTAGAATACCCACAGCATGGGCCTCTGCAGTGCTCTCTTCATGCATACAGGTCCTCTGCAAACTAGTCCCACATCATGCTGTGCTCCCAGACTTCCACATAGTAGTCACAATATGGGCCTCGGCAGTGCCTGCTCCCCTCATCTAGAATCCCCACAGCATGGGCCTCTGCAGTGCTCTCTTCATGCATCCATGTCCTCTGCAAACTAGTCCCACATCATGTTGCGCTCCCACACTTCCACATAGTAGTCACAATATGGGCCTCGGCAGTGCCTGCTCCCCTCATCTAGAATCCCCACAGCATGGGCCTCTGCAGTGCTCTCTTCATGCATCCATGTCCTCTGCAAACTAGTCCCACATCATGTTGCGCTCCCAGACTTCCACATAGTAGTCACAATGTGGGCCTTGGCAGTGCCTGCTCCCCTCATCTAGAATCCCCACAGCATGGGCCTCTGCAGTGCTCTCTTCATGCATACAGGTCCTCTGCAAACTAGTCCCACATCATGCTGTGCTCCCAGACTTCCACATAGTAGTCACAATATGGGCCTCGGCAGTGCCTGCTCCACTCATCTAGAATCCCCACAGCATGGGTCTCTGCAGTGCTCTCTTCATGCATACAGGTCCTCTGCAAACTAGTCCCACATCATGTTGTGCTCCCAGACTTCCACATATTAGTCACAATATGGGCCTCGGCAGTGCCTGCTCCTCTCATCTAGAATCCCCACAGCATGGGCCTCTGCAGTGCTCTCTTCATGCATACAGGTCCTCTGCAAACTAGTCCCACATCATGTTGTGCTCCCAGACTTCCACATAGTAGTCACAATGTGGGCCTCGGCAGTGCCTGCTCCTCTCATCTAGAATCCCCACAGCATGGGCCTCTGCAGTGCTCTCTTCATGCATACAGGTCCTCTGCAAACTAGTCCCACATCATGTTGCGCTCCCAGACTTCCACATAGTAGTCACAATATGGGTCTCGGCAGTGCCTGCTCCCCTCATCTGGAATCCCCACAGCATGGGCCTCTGCAGTGCTCTCTTCATGCATACAGGTCCTCTGCAAACTAGTCCCACATCATGTTGCGCTCCCAGACTTCCACATAGTAGTCAAAATATGGGCCTCGGCAGTGCCTGCTCCCCTCATTTGGAATACCCACAGCATGGGCCTCTGCAGTGCTCTCTTCATGCATACAGGTCCTCTGCAAACTAGTCCCACATCATGTTGCGCTCCCAGACTTCCACATAGTAGTCACAATATGGGCCTCGGCTGTGCCTGCTCCCCTCATCTGGAATCCTCACAGCATGGACCTCTGCAGTGCTCTCTTCATGCATACAGGTCCTCTGCAAACTAGTCCCACATCATGTTGCGCTCCCAGACTTCCACATAGTAGTCACAATATGGGCCTCGGCTGTGCCTGCTCCCCTCATCTGGAATCCTCACAGCATGGACCTCTGCAGTGCTCTCTTCATGCATACAGGTCCTCTGAAAACTAGTCCCACATCATGCTGCGCTCCCAGACTTCCACATAGTAGTCACAATATGGGCCTCGGCAGTGTCTGCTCCCCTCATTTGGAATACCCACAGCATGGGCCTCTGCAGTGCTCTCTTCATGCATACAGGTCCTCTGCAAACTAGTCCCACATCATGCTGCGCTCCCAGACTTCCATATAGTAGTCACAATATGGGCCTCGGCAGTGCCTGCTCCCCTCATCTAGAATCCCCACAGCATGGGCCTCTGCAGTGCTCTCTTCATGCATACAGGTCCTCTGCAAACTAGTCCCACATCATGCTGCGCTCCCAGACTTCCACATAGTAGTCACAATATGGGCCTCGGCAGTGCCTGCTCCCCTCATCTAGAATCCCCACAGCATGGGCCTCTGCAGTGCTCTCTTCATGCATACAGGTCCTCTGCAAACTAGTCCCACATCATGCTGCGCTCCCAGACTTCCACATAGTAGTCACAATATGGGCCTCGGCAGTGCCTGCTCCCCTCATCTAGAATCCCCACAGCATGGGCCTCTGCAGTGCTCTCTTCATGCATCCATGTCCTCTGCAAACTAGTCCCACATCATGCTGCGCTCCCAGACCTCCACATAGTAGTCGCTATATGGGCCTCGGCAGTGCCTGCTCCCCTCATCTAGAATCCTCACAGCATGGGCCTCTGCAGTGCTCTCTTCATGCATTCAGGTCCTCTGCAAACTAGTCCCACATCATGTTGCGCTCTCAGACTTCCAAATAGTAGTCACAATATGGGCCTCGGCAGTGCCTGTTCCCCTCATCTAGAATCCCCACAGCATGGGCCTCTGCAGTGCTCTCTTCATGCATACAGGTCCTCTGCAAACTAGTCCCACATCATGTTGCGCTCCCAGACTTCCACATAGTAGTCACAATATGGGCCTCGACAGTGCCTGCTCCCCTCATCTAGAATCCCCACAGCATGGGCCTCTGCAGTGCTCTCTTCATGCATCCATGTCCTCTGCAAACTAGTCCCACATCATGTTGCGCTCCCAGACTTCCACATAGTAGTCACAATATGGGCCTCGGCAGTGCCTGCTCCCCTCATCTAGATTCCCCACAACATGGGCCTCTGCAGTGCTCTCTTCATGCATACAGGTCCTCTGCAAACTAGTCCCACATCATGTTGTGCTCCCAGACCTCCACATAGTAGTCACAAAATGGGCCTCGGCAGTGCTGCTCCCCTCATCTAGAATCCCCACAGCATGGGCCTCTGCAGTGCTCTCTTCATGCATCCATGTCCTCTGCAAACTAGTCCCACATCATGTTGTGCTCCCAGACTTCCACATAGTAGTCACAATGTGGGCCTCGGCAGTGCCTGCTCCCCTCATCTAGAATCCCCACAGCATGGGCCTCTGCAGTGCTCTCTTCATGCATCCATGTCCTCTGCAAACTAGTCCCACATCATGCTGTGCTCCTAGACCTCCACATAGTAGTGTCAATATGGGCCTCAGCAGTGCCTGCTCCCCTCATCTAGAATCCCCACAGCATGGGCCTCTGCAGTGCTCTCTTCATGCATACAGGTCCTCTGCAAACTAGTCCCACATCATGTTGCGCTCCCAGACCTCCACATAGTAGTCACAATATGGGCCTCGGCAGTGCCTGCTCCCCTCATCTAGAATCCCCACAGCATGGGCCTCTGCAGTGCTCTCTTCATGCACACAGGTCCTCTGCAAACTAGTCCCACATCATGTTGCGCTCCCAGACTTCCACATAGTAGTCACAATATGGGCCTCGGCAGTGCCTGCTCCCCTCATCTAGAATCCCCACAGCATGGGCCTCTGCAGTGCTCTCTTCATGCACACAGGTCCTCTGCAAACTAGTCCCACATCATGTTGCGCTCCCAGACTTCCACATAGTAGTCACAATATGGGCCTCGGCAGTGCCTGCTCCCCTCATCTAGAATCCCCACAGCATGGGCCTCTGCAGTGCTCTCTTCATGCATCCATGTCCTCTGCAAACTAGTCCCACATCATGTTGCGCTCCCAGACCTCCACATAGTAGTCGCTATATGGGCCTCGGCAGTGCCTGCTCCCCTCATCTAGAATCCCCACAGCATGGGCCTCTGCAGTGCTCTCTTCATGCATACAGGTCCTCTGCAAACTAGTCCCACATCATGCTGT
Source organism: Ambystoma mexicanum (assembly GCF_040938575.1). Lineage (NCBI taxonomy): Eukaryota > Metazoa > Chordata > Amphibia > Caudata > Ambystomatidae > Ambystoma > Ambystoma mexicanum. Next base: position 1,484,980,090 of record NC_090931.1, read on the forward strand.
GCTCCCAGACCTCCACATAGTAGTCGCTATATGGGCCTCGGCAGTGCCTGCTCCCCTTATCTAGAATCCCCACAGCATGGGCCTCTGCAGTGCTCTCTTCATGCATTCAGGTCCTCTGCAAACTAGTCCCACATCATGTTGCGCTCCCAGACTTCCACATAGTAGTCACAATATGGGCCTCGGCAGTGCCTGTTCCCCTCATCTAGAATCCCCACAGCATGGGCCTCTGCAGTGCTCTCTTCATGCATACAGGTCCTCTGCAAACTAGTCCCACATCATGTTGCGCTCCCAGACTTCCACATAGTAGTCACAATATGGGCCTCGGCAGTGCCTGCTCCCCTCATCTAGAATCCCCACAGCATGGGCCTCTGCAGTGCTCTCTTCGTGCATCCATGTCCTCTGCAAACTAGTCCCACATCATGTTGCGCTCCCAGACTTCCACATAGTAGTCACAATATGGGCCTCGGCAGTGCCTGCTCCCCTCATCTAGATTCCCCACAGCATGGGCCTCTGCAGTGCTCTCTTCATGCATACAGGTCCTCTGCAAACTAGTCCCACATCATGTTGCGCTCCCAGACCTCCACATAGTAGTCACAATATGGGCCTTGGCAGTGCCTGCTCCCCTCATCTAGAATCCCCACAGCATGGGCCTCTGCAGTGCTCTCTTCATGCATACAAGTCCTCTGCAAACTAGTCCCACATCATGTTGTGCTCCCAGACCTCCACATAGTAGTTACAAAGTGGGCCTCGGCAGTGCCTGCTCCCCTCATCTAGAATCCCCACAGCATGGGCCTCTGCAGTGCTCTCTTCATGCATCCATGTCCTCTGCAAACTAGTCCCACATCATGTTGTGCTCCCAGACTTCCACATAGTAGTCACAATGTGGGCCTCGGCAGTGCCTGTTCCCCTCATCTAGAATCCCCACAGCATGGGCCTCTGCAGTGCTCTCTTCATGCATCCATGTCCTCTGCAAACTAGTCCAACATCATGCTGTGCTCCCAGACCTCCACATAGTAGTGTCAATATGGGCCTCGGCAATGCCTGCTCCCCTCATCTAGAATCCCCACAGCATGGGCCTCTGCAGTGCTCTCTTCATGCATACAGGTCCTCTGCAAACTAGTCCCACATCATGTTGCGCTCCCAGACCTCCACATAGTAGTCACAATATGGGCCTCGGCAGTGCCTGCTCCCCTCATCTAGAATCCCCACAGCATGGGCCTCTGCAGTGCTCTCTTCATGCATACAGGTCCTCTGCAAACTAGTCCCACATCATGTTGCGCTCCCAGACTTCCACATAGTAGTCACAATATGGGCCTCGGCAGTACCTGCTCCCCTCATCTAGAATCCCCACAGCATGGGCCTCTGCAGTGCTCTCTTCATGCATCCATGTCCTCTGCAAACTAGTCCCACATCATGTTGCGCTCCAAGACCTCCACATAGTAGTCACAATATGGGCCTCGGCAGTGCCTGCTCCCCTCATCTAGAATCCCCACAGCATGGGCCTCTGCAGTGCTCTCTTCATGCATCCATGTCCTCTGCAAACTAGTCCCACATCATGTTGCGCTCCCAGACTTCCACATAGTCACAATGTGGGCCTCGGCAGTGCCTGCTCCCCTCATCTAGAATCACCACAGCATGGGCCTCTGCAGTGCTCTCTTCATGCATCCATGTCCTCTGCAAACTAGTCCCACATCATGTTGCGCTCCAATACTTCCACATAGTAGTCACAATATGGGCCTCGGCAGTGCCTGCTCCCCTCATCTAGAATCCCCACAGCATGGGCCTCTGCAGTGCTCTCTTCATGCATACAGGTCCTCTGCAAACTAGTCCCACATCATGCTGTGCTCCCAGAATTCCACATAGTAGTCACAATATGGGCCTCGGTATGGGCCTCGGCAGTGCTTGTTCCCCTCATCTAGAATCCCTACAACATGGTCCTCTGCAAACTAGTCCCACATCATGTTGCGCTCCCAGACTTCCACATAGTAGTCACAATGTGGGCCTCGGCAGTGCCTGCTCCCCTCATCTAGAATCCCCACAGCATGGGCATCTGCAGTGCTCTCTTCATGCATCCATGTCCTCTGCAAACTAGTCCCACATCATGTTGCGCTCCCAGACTTCCACATAGTAGTCACAATATGGGCCTCGGCAGTGCCTGCTCCCCTCATCTAGAATACCCACAGCATGGGCATCTGCAGTGCTCTCTTCATGCATCCATGTCCTCTGCAAACTAGTCCCACATCATGTTGCGCTCCCAGACTTCCACATAGTAGTCACAATATGGACCTCGGCAGTGCCTGCTCCCCTCATCTAGAATACCCACAGCATGGGCCTCTGCAGTGCTCTCTTCATGCATCCATGTCCTCTGCAAACTAGTCCCACATCATGTTGCGCTCCCAGACTTCCACATAGTAGTCACAATATGGACCTCGGCAGTGCCTGCTCCCCTCATCTAGAATACCCACAGCATGGGCCTCTGCAGTGCTCTCTTCATGCATCCATGTCCTCTGCAAACTAGTCCCACATCATGTTGCGCTCCCAGACTTCCACATAGTAGTCACAATGTGGGCCTCGGCAGTGCCTGCTCCCCTCATCTAGAATCCCCACAGCATGGGCCTCTGCAGTGCTCTCTTCATGCATCCATGTCCTCTGCAAACTAGTCCCACATCATGTTGCGCTCCCAGACTTCCACATAGTAGTCACAATGTGGGCCTCGGCAGTGCCTGCTCCCCTCATCTAGAATCCCCACAGCATGGGCCTCTGCAGTGCTCTCTTCATGCATACAGGTCCTCTGCAAACTAGTCCCACATCATGCTGCGCTCCCAGACTTCCACATAGTAGTCACAATATGGGCCTCGGCAGTGCCTGCTCCCCTCATCTAGAATCCCAACAGCATGGGCCTCTGCAGTGCTCTCTTCATGCATCCATGTCCTCTGCAAACTAGTCCCACATCATGCTGCGCTCCCAGACTTCCACATAGTAGTCACAATATGGGCCTCGGCAGTGCCTGCTCCCCTCATCTAGAATCCCCACAGCATGGGCCTCTGCAGTGCTCTCTTCGTGCATCCATGTCCTCTGCAAACTAGTCCCACATCATGTTGTGCTCCCAGACTTCCACATAGTAGTCACAATATGGGCCTCGGCAGTGCCTGCTCCTCTCATCTAGAATACCCACAGCATGGGCCTCTGCAGTGCTCTCTTCGTGCATCCATGTCCTCTGAAAACTAGTCCCACATCATGTTGTGCTCCCAGACCTCCACATAGTAGTCACAATATGGGCCCCGGCAGTGCCTGCTCCCCTCATCTAGAATCCCCACAGCATGGGCGTCTGCAGTGCACTCTTCATGCATACAGGTCCTCTGAAAACTAGTCCCACATCATGTTGTGCTCCCAGACCTCCACATAGTAGTCACAATATGGGCCCCGGCAGTGCCTGCTCCCCTCATCTAGAATCCCCACAGCATGGGCCTCTGCAGTGCACTCTTCATGCATACAGGTCCTCTGCAAACTAGTCCCACATCATGTTGTGCTCCCAGACCTCCACATAGTAGTCACAATATGGGCTCCGGCAGTGCCTGCTCCCCTCATCTAGAATACCCACAGCATGGGCCTCTGCAGTGCTCTCTTCATGCATCCATGTCCTCTGCAAACTAGTCCCACATCATGTTGCGCTCCCAGACTTCCACATAGTAGTCACAATATGGGCCTCGGCAGTGCCTGGTCCCCTCATCTAGAATCCCCACAGCATGGGCCTCTGCAGTGCTCTCTTCATGCATACAGGTCCTCTGCAAACTAGTCCCACATCATGTTGCGCTCCCAGACTTCCACATAGTAGTCACAATATGGGCCTCGGCAGTGCCTGCTCCCCTCATCTAGAATCCCCACAGCATGGGCCTCTGCAGTGCTCTCTTCATGCATACAGGTCCTCTGCAAACTAGTCCACATCATGTTGTGCTCCCAGACTTCCACATAGTAGTCACAATATGGGCCTCGGCAGTGCCTGCTCCCCTCATCTAGAATCCCGACAGCATGGGCCTCTGCAGTGCTCTCTTCATGCATACAAACTAGTCCCACATCATCTTGTGCTCCCAGACCTCCACATAGTAGTCACAATATGGGCCTCGGCAGTGCCTGCTCCCCTCATCTAGAATCCCCACAACATGGTCCTCTGCAAACTAGTCCCACATCATGTTGCGCTCCCAGACTTCCACATAGTAGTCACAATGTGGGCCTCGGCAGTGCCTGCTCCCCTCATCTAGAATCCCCACAGCATGGGCATCTGCAGTGCTCTCTTCATGCATCCATGTCCTCTGCAAACTAGTCCCACATCATGTTGCGCTCCCAGACTTCCACATAGTAGTCACAATATGGGCCTCGGCAGTGCCTGCTCCCCTCATCTAGAATACCCACAGCATGGGCCTCTGCAGTGCTCTCTTCATGCATCCATGTCCTCTGCAAACTAGTCCCACATCATGTTGCGCTCCCAGACTTCCACATAGTAGTCACAATATGGACCACGGCAGTGCCTGCTCCCCTCATCTAGAATACCCACAGCATGGGCCTCTGCAGTGCTCTCTTCATGCATCCATGTCCTCTGCAAACTAGTCCCACATCATGTTGCGCTCCCAGACTTCCACATAGTAGTCACAATATGGGCCTCGGCAGTGCCTGCTCCCCTCATCTAGAATCCCAACAGCATGGGCCTCTGCAGTGCTCTCTTCATGCATACAGGTCCTCTGCAAACTAGTCCCACATCATGCTGTGCTCCCACACTTCCACATAGTAGTCACAATATGGGCCTCGGCAGTGCCTGCTCCCCTCATCTAGAATCCCCACAGCATGGGCCTCTGCAGTGCTCTCTTCATGCATCCATGTCCTCTGCAAACTAGTCCCACATCATGTTGCGCTCCCAGACTTCCACATAGTAGTCACAATGTGGGCCTCGGCAGTGCCTGCTCCCCTCATCTAGAATCCCCACAGCATGGGCCTCTGCAGTGCTCTCTTCATGCATACAGGTCCTCTGCAAACTAGTCCCACATCATGCTGCGCTCCCAGACTTCCACATAGGAGTCACAATATGGGCCTCGGCAGTGCCTGCTCCCCTCATCTAGAATCCCAACAGCATGGGCCTCTGCAGTGCTCTCTTCATGCATCCATGTCCTCTGCAAACTAGTCCCACATCATGCTGTGCTCCCAGACTTCCACATAGTAGTCACAATATGGGCCTCGGCAGTGCCTGCTCCCCTCATCTAGAATCCCCACAGCATGGGCCTCTGCAGTGCTCTCTTCATGCATCCATGTCCTCTGCAAACTAGTCCCACATCATGTTGTGCTCCCAGACTTCCACATAGTAGTCACAATATGGGCCTCGGCAATGCCTGCTCCTCTCATCTAGAATACCCACAGCATGGGCCTCTGCAGTGCTCTCTTCGTGCATCCATGTCCTCTGAAAACTAGTCCCACATCATGTTGTGCTCCCAGACCTCCACATAGTAGTCACAATATGGGCCCCGGCAGTGCCTGCTCCCCTCATCTAGAATCCCCACAGCATGGGCCTCTGCAGTGCACTCTTCATGCATACAGGTCCTCTGCAAACTAGTCCCACATCATGTTGTGCTCCCAGACCTCCACATAGTAGTCACAATATGGGCTCCGGCAGTGCCTGCTCCCCTCATCTAGAATACCCACAGCATGGGCCTCTGCAGTGCTCTCTTCATGCATCCATGTCCTCTGCAAACTAGTCCCACATCATGTTGCGCTCCCAGACTTCCACATAGTAGTCACAATATGGGCCTCGGCAGTGCCTGGTCCCCTCATCTAGAATCCCCACAGCATGGGCCTCTGCAGTGCTCTCTTCATGCATACAGGTCCTCTGCAAACTAGTCCCACATCATGTTGCGCTCCCAGACTTCCACATAGTAGTCACAATATGGGCCTCGGCAGTGCCTGCTCCCCTCATCTAGAATCCCCACAGCATGGGCCTCTGCAGTGCTCTCTTCATGCATACAGGTCCTCTGCAAACTAGTCCCACATCATGTTGTGCTCCCAGACTTCCACATAGTAGTCACAATATGGGCCTCGGCAGTGCCTGCTCCCCTCATCTAGAATCCCGACAGCATGGGCCTCTGCAGTGCTCTCTTCATGCATACAAACTAGTCCCACATCATCTTGTGCTCCCAGACCTCCACATAGTAGTCACAATATGGGCCTCGGCAGTGCCTGCTCCCCTCACATCATCTTGTGCTCCCAGACCTCCACATAGTAGTCACAATATGGGCCTCGGCAGTGCCTGCTCCCCTCATCTAGAATCCCCACAGCATGGGCCTCTGCAGTGCTCTCTTCATGCATCCATGTCCTCTGCAAACTAGTCCCACATCATGTTGCGCTCCCAGACTTCCACATAGTAGTCACAATATGGGCCTCGGCAGTGCCTGCTCCCCTCATCTAGAATCCCCACATCATGGGCCTCTGCAGTGCTCTCTTCATGCATCCATGTCCTCTGCAAACTAGTTCCACATCATGTTGCGCTCCCACACTTCCACATAGTAGTCACAATATGGGCCTCGGCAGTGCCTGCTCCCCTCATCTAAAATACCCACAGCATGGGCCTCTGCAGTGCTCTCTTCATGCATCCATGTCCTCTGCAAACTAGTCCCACATCATGTTGCGCTCCCAGACTTCCACATAGTAGTCACAATATGGGCCTCGGCAGTGCTTGCTCCCCTCATCTAGAATACCCACAGCATGGGCCTCTGCAGTGCTCTCTTCATGCATCCATGTCCTCTGCAAACTAGTCCCACATCATGTTGCGCTCCCAGACCTCCACATAGTAGTCGCTATATGGGCCTCGGCAGTGCCTGCTCCCCTCATCTAGAATCCCCACAGCATGGGCCTCTGCAGTGCTCTCTTCATGCATCCATGTCCTCTGCAAACTAGTCCCACATCATGTTGCGCTCCCAGACCTCCACATAGTAGTCGCTATATGGGCCTCGGCAGTGCCTGCTCCCCTCATCTAGAATCCCCACAGCATGGGCCTCTGCAGTGCTCTCTTCATGCATCCATGTCCTCTGCAAACTAGTCCCACATCATGCTGTGCTCCCAGACCTCCACATAGTAGTCGCTATATGGGCCTCGGCAGTGCCTGCTCCCCTTATCTAGAATCCCCACAGCATGGGCCTCTGCAGTGCTCTCTTCATGCATTCAGGTCCTCTGCAAACTAGTCCCACATCATGTTGCGCTCCCAGACTTCCACATAGTAGTCACAATATGGGCCTCGGCAGTGCCTGTTCCCCTCATCTAGAATCCCCACAGCATGGGCCTCTGCAGTGCTCTCTTCATGCATACAGGTCCTCTGCAAACTAGTCCCACATCATGTTGTGCTCCCAGACTTCCACATAGTAGTCACAATATGGGCCTCGGCAGTGCCTGCTCCCCTCATCTAGAATCCCCACAGCATGGGCCTCTGCAGTGCTCTCTTCGTGCATCCATGTCCTCTGCAAACTAGTCCCACATCATGTTGCGCTCCCAGACTTCCACATAGTAGTCACAATATGGGCCTCGGCAGTGCCTGCTCCCCTCATCTAGATTCCCCACAGCATGGGCCTCTGCAGTGCTCTCTTCATGCATACAGGTCCTCTGCAAACTAGTCCCACACCATGTTGCGCTCCCAGACCTCCACATAGTAGTCACAATATGGGCCTCGGCAGTGCCTGCTCCCCTCATCTAGAATCCCCACAGCATGGGCCTCTGCAGTGCTCTCTTCATGCATACAAGTCCTCTGCAAACTAGTCCCACATCATGTTGTGCTCCCAGACCTCCACATAGTAGTTACAAAATGGGCCTCGGCAGTGCCTGCTCCCCTCATCTAGAATCCCCACAGCATGGGCCTCTGCAGTGCTCTCTTCATGCATCCATGTCCTCTGCAAACTAGTCCCACATCATGTTGTGCTCCCAGACTTGCACATAGTAGTCACAATATGGGCCTCGGCAGTGCCTGCTCCCCTCATCTAGAATCCCCACAGCATGGGCCTCTGCAGTGCTCTCTTCATGCATCCATGTCCACTGCAAACTAGTCCCACATCATGTTGTGCTCCCAGACTTCCACATAGTAGTCACAATATGGGCCTCGGCAGTGCCTGCTCCTCTCATCTAGAATACCCACAGCATGGGCCTCTGCAGTGCTCTCTTCGTGCATCCATGTCCTCTGAAAACTAGTCCCACATCATGTTGTGCTCCCAGACCTCCACATAGTAGTCACAATATGGGCCCCGGCAGTGCCTGCTCCCCTCATCTAGAATCCCCACAGCATGGGCCTCTGCAGTGCACTCTTCATGCATACAGGTCCTCTGCAAACTAGTCCCACATCATGTTGTGCTCCCAGACCTCCACATAGTAGTCACAATATGGGCTCCGGCAGTGCCTGCTCCCCTCATCTAGAATACCCACAGCATGGGCCTCTGCAGTGCTCTCTTCATGCATCCATGTCCTCTGCAAACTAGTCCCACATCATGTTGCGCTCCCAGACTTCCACATAGTAGTCACAATATGGGCCTCGGCAGTGCCTGGTCCCCTCATCTAGAATCCCCACAGCATGGGCCTCTGCAGTGCTCTCTTCATGCATACAGGTCCTCTGCAAACTAGTCCCACATCATGTTGCGCTCCCAGACTTCCACATAGTAGTCACAATATGGGCCTCGGCAGTGCCTGCTCCCCTCATCTAGAATCCCCACAGCATGGGCCTCTGCAGTGCTCTCTTCATGCATACAGGTCCTCTGAAAACTAGTCCCACATCATGTTGTGCTCCCAGACTTCCACATAGTAGTCACAATATGGGCCTCGGCAGTGCCTGCTCCCCTCATCTAGAATCCCGACAGCATGGGCCTCTGCAGTGCTCTCTTCATGCATACAAACTAGTCCCACATCATCTTGTGCTCCCAGACCTCCACATAGTAGTCACAATATGGGCCTCGGCAGTGCCTGCTCCCCTCACATCATCTTGTGCTCCCAGACCTCCACATAGTAGTCACAATATGGGCCTCGGCAGTGCCTGCTCCCCTCATCTAGAATCCCCACAGCATGGGCCTCTGCAGTGCTCTCTTCATGCATCCATGTCCTCTGCAAACTAGTCCCACATCATGTTGCGCTCCCAGACTTCCACATAGTAGTCACAATATGGGCCTCGGCAGTGCCTGCTCCCCTCATCTAGAATCCCCACATCATGGGCCTCTGCAGTGCTCTCTTCATGCATCCATGTCCTCTGCAAACTAGTTCCACATCATGTTGCGCTCCCACACTTCCACATAGTAGTCACAATATGGGCCTCGGCAGTGCCTGCTCCCCTCATCTAGAATACCCACAGCATGGGCCTCTGCAGTGCTCTCTTCATGCATCCATGTCCTCTGCAAACTAGTCCCACATCATGTTGCGCTCCCAGACTTCCACATAGTAGTCACAATATGGGCCTCGGCAGTGCTTGCTCCCCTCATCTAGAATACCCACAGCATGGGCCTCTGCAGTGCTCTCTTCATGCATCCATGTCCTCTGCAAACTAGTCCCACATCATGTTGCGCTCCCAGACCTCCACATAGTAGTCGCTATATGGGCCTCGGCAGTGCCTGCTCCCCTCATCTAGAATCCCCACAGCATGGGCCTCTGCAGTGCTCTCTTCATGCATCCATGTCCTCTGCAAACTAGTCCCACATCATGTTGCGCTCCCAGACCTCCACATAGTAGTCGCTATATGGGCCTCGGCAGTGCCTTCTCCCCTCATCTAGAATCCCCACAGCATGGGCCTCTGCAGTGCTCTCTTCATGCATCCATGTCCTCTGCAAACTAGTCCCACATCATGCTGTGCTCCCAGACCTCCACATAGTAGTCGCTATATGGGCCTCGGCAGTGCCTGCTCCCCTTATCTAGAATCCCCACAGCATGGGCCTCTGCAGTGCTCTCTTCATGCATTCAGGTCCTCTGCAAACTAGTCCCACATCATGTTGCGCTCCCAGACTTCCACAGAGTAGTCACAATATGGGCCTCGGCAGTGCCTGTTCCCCTCATCTAGAATCCCCACAGCATGGGCCTCTGCAGTGCTCTCTTCATGCATACAGCTCCTCTGCAAACTAGTCCCACATCATGTTGTGCTCCCAGACTTCCACATAGTAGTCACAATATGGGCCTCGGCAGTGCCTGCTCCCCTCATCTAGAATCCCCACAGCATGGGCCTCTGCAGTGCTCTCTTCGTGCATCCATGTCCTCTGCAAACTAGTCCCACATCATGTTGCGCTCCCAGACTTCCACATAGTAGTCACAATATGGGCCTCGGCAGTGCCTGCTCCCCTCATCTAGATTCCCCACAGCATGGGCCTCTGCAGTGCTCTCTTCATGCATACAGGTCCTCTGCAAACTAGTCCCACATCATGTTGCGCTCCCAGACCTCCACATAGTAGTCACAATATGGGCCTCGGCAGTGCCTGCTCCCCTCATCTAGAATCCCCACAGCATGGGCCTCTGCAGTGCTCTCTTCATGCATACAAGTCCTCTGCAAACTCGTCCCACATCATGTTGTGCTCCCAGACCTCCACATAGTAGTTACAAAATGGGCCTCGGCAGTGCCTGCTCCCCTCATCTAGAATCCCCACAGCATGGGCCTCTGCAGTGCTCTCTTCATGCATCCATGTCCTCTGCAAACTAGTCCCACATCATGTTGCGCTCCCAGACTTCCACATAGTAGTCACAATGTGGGCCTCGGCAGTGCCTGCTCCCCTCATCTAGAATCCCCACAGCATGGGCCTCTGCAGTGCTCTCTTCATGCATCCATGTCCTCTGCAAACTAGTCCAACATCATGCTGTGCTCCCAGACCTCCACATAGTAGTGTCAATATGGGCCTCAGCAGTGCCTGCTCCCCTCATCTAGAATCCCCACAGCATGGGCCTCTGCAGTGCTCTCTTCATGCATACAGGTCCTCTGCAAACTAGTCCCACATCATGTTGCGCTCCAAGACCTCCACATAGTAGTCACAATATGGGCCTCGGCAGTGCCTGCTCCCCTCATCTAGAATCCCCACAGCATGGGCCTCTGCAGTGCTCTCTTCATGCATACAGGTCCTCTGCAAACTAGTCCCACATCATGTTGCGCTCCCAGACTTCCACATAGTAGTCACAATATGGGCCTCGGCAGTGCCTGCTCCCCTCATCTAGAATCCCCACAGCATGGGCCTCTGCAGTGCTCTCTTCATGCATCCATGTCCTCTGCAAACTAGTCCCACATCATGTTGCGCTCCCAGACCTCCACATAGTAGTCACAATATGGGCCTCGGCAGTGCCTGCTCCCCTCATCTAGAATCCCCACAGCATGGGCCTCTGCAGTGCTCTCTTCATGCATCCATGTCCTCTGCAAACTAGTCCCACATCATGTTGCGCTCCCAGACTTCCACATAGTAGTCACAATGTGGGCCTCGGCAGTGCCTGCTCCCCTCATCTAGAATCACCACAGCATGGGCCTCTGCAGTGCTCTCTTCATGCATCCATGTCCTCTGCAAACTAGTCCCACATCATGTTGCGCTCCAATACTTCCACATAGTAGTCACAATATGGGCCTCGGCAGTGCCTGCTCCCCTCATCTAGAATCCCCACAGCATGGGCCTCTGCAGTGCTCTCTTCATGCATACAGGTCCTCTGCAAACTAGTCCCACATCATGCTGCGCTCCCAGACTTCCACATAGTAGTCACAATATGGGCCTCGGCAGTGCCTGCTCCCCTCATCTAGAATCCCCACAGCATGGGCCTCTGCAGTGCTCTCTTCATGCATACAGGTCCTCTGCAAACTAGTCCCACATCATGCTGTGCTCCCAGACCTCCACATAGTAGTCACAATATGGGCCTCGGCAGTGCTTGCTCCCCTCATCTAGAATCCCCACAACATGGTCCTCTGCAAACTAGTCCCACATCATGTTGCGCTCCCAGACTTCCACATAGTAGTCACAATGTGGGCCTCGGCAGTGCCTGCTCCCCTCATCTAGAATCCCCACAGCATGGGCATCTGCAGTGCTCTCTTCATGCATCCATGTCCTCTGCAAACTAGTCCCACATCATGTTGCGCTCCCAGACTTCCACATAGTAGTCACAATATGGGCCTCGGCAGTGCCTGCTCCCCTCATCTAGAATACCCACAGCATGGGCCTCTGCAGTGCTCTCTTCATGCATCCATGTCCTCTGCAAACTAGTCCCACATCATGTTGCGCTCCCAGACTTCCACATAGTAGTCACAATATGGACCTCGGCAGTGCCTGCTCCCCTCATCTAGAATACCCACAGCATGGGCCTCTGCAGTGCTCTCTTCATGCATCCATGTCCTCTGCAAACTAGTCCCACATCATGTTGCGCTCCCAGACTTCCACATAGTAGTCACAATATGGGCCTCGGCAGTGCCTGCTCCCCTCATCTAGAATACCCACAGCATGGGCCTCTGCAGTGCTCTCTTCATGCATACAGGTCCTCTGCAAACTAGTCCCACATCATGCTGTGCTCCCACACTTCCACATAGTAGTCACAATATGGGCCTCGGCAGTGCCTGCTCCCCTCATCTAGAATCCCCACAGCATGGGCCTCTGCAGTGCTCTCTTCATGCATCCATGTCCTCTGCAAACTAGTCCCACATCATGTTGCGCTCCCAGACTTCCACATAGTAGTCACAATATGGGCCTCGGCAGTGCCTGCTCCCCTCATCTAGAATACCCACAGCATGGGCCTCTGCAGTGCTCTCTTCATGCATCCATGTCCTCTGCAAACTAGTCCCACATCATGTTGCGCTCCCAGACTTCCACATAGTAGTCACAATATGGACCTCGGCAGTGCCTGCTCCCCTCATCTAGAATACCCACAGCATGGGCCTCTGCAGTGCTCTCTTCATGCATCCATGTCCTCTGCAAACTAGTCCCACATCATGTTGCGCTCCCAGACTTCCACATAGTAGTCACAATATGGGCCTCGGCAGTGCCTGCTCCCCTCATCTAGAATACCCACAGCATGGGCCTCTGCAGTGCTCTCTTCATGCATACAGGTCCTCTGCAAACTAGTCCCACATCATGCTGTGCTCCCACACTTCCACATAGTAGTCACAATGTGGGCCTCGGCAGTGCCTGCTCCCCTCATCTAGAATCCCCACAGCATGGGCCTCTGCAGTGCTCTCTTCATGCATCCATGTCCTCTGCAAACTAGTCCCACATCATGTTGCGCTCCCAGACTTCCACATAGTAGTCACAATGTGGGCCTCGGCAGTGCCTGCTCCCCTCATCTAGAATCCCCACAGCATGGGCCTCTGCAGTGCTCTCTTCATGCATACAGGTCCTCTGCAAACTAGTCCCACATCATGCTGCGCTCCCAGACTTCCACATAGTAGTCACAATATTGGCCTCGGCAGTGCCTGCTCCCCTCATCTAGAATCCCAACAGCATGGGCCTCTGCAGTGCTCTCTTCATGCATCCATGTCCTCTGCAAACTAGTCCCACATCATGCTGTGCTCCCAGACTTCCACATAGTAGTCACAATATGGGCCTCGGCAGTGCCTGCTCCCCTCATCTAGAATCCCCACAGCATGGGCCTCTGCAGTGCTCTCTTCGTGCATCCATGTCCTCTGCAAACTAGTCCCACATCATGTTGTGCTCCCAGACTTCCACACAGTAGTCACAATATGGGCCTCGGCAGTGCCTGCTCCTCTCATCTAGAATACCCACAGCATGGGCCTCTGCAGTGCTCTCTTCGTGCATCCATGTCCTCTGAAAACTAGTCCCACATCATGTTGCGCTCCCAGACTTCCACATAGTAGTCACAATGTGGGCCTCGGCAGTGCCTGCTCCCCTCATCTAGAATCCCCACAGCATGGGCCTCTGCAGTGCTCTCTTCATGCATCCATGTCCTCTGCAAACTAGTCCCACATCATGTTGCGCTCCCAGACTTCCACATAGTAGTCACAATATGGGCCTCGGCAGTGCCTGGTCCCCTCATCTAGAATCCCCACAGCATGGGCCTCTGCAGTGCTCTCTTCATGCATACAGGTCCTCTGCAAACTAGTCCCACATCATGTTGCGCTCCCAGACTTCCACATAGTAGTCACAATATGGGCCTCGGCAGTGCCTGCTCCCCTCATCTAGAATCCCGACAGCATGGGCCTCTGCAGTGCTCTCTTCATGCATACAAACTAGTCCCACATCATCTTGTGCTCCCAGACTTCCACATAGTAGTCACAATATGGGCCTCGGCAGTGCCTGCTCCCCTCATCTAGAATCCCCACAGCATGGGCCTCTGCAGTGCTCTCTTCATGCATCCATGTCCTCTGCAAACTAGTCCCACATCATGTTGCGCTCCCAGACTTCCACATAGTAGTCACAATATGGGCCTCGGCAGTGCCTGCTCCCCTCATCTAGAATACCCACAGCATGGGCCTCTGCAGTGCTCTCTTCATGCATACAGGTCCTCTGCAAACTAGTCCCACATCATGCTGTCCTCCCAGACTTCCACATAGTAGTCACAATATGGGCCCCGGCAGTACCTGCTCCCCTCATCTAGAATACCCACAGCATGGGCCTCTGTAGTGCTCTCTTCATGCATACAGGTCCTCTGCAAACTAGTCCCACATCATGTTGTGCTCCCAGACTTCCACATAGTAGTCACAATATGGGCCTCGGCAGTGCCTGCTCCCCTCATCTAGAATCCCCACAGCATGGGCCTCTGCAGTGCTCTCTTCATGCATACAGGTCCTCTGCAAACTAGTCCCACATCATGTTGCGTTCCCAGACCTCCACATAGTAGTCACAATGTGGGCCTCGGCAGTGCCTGCTCCCCTCATCTAGATTCCCCACAGCATGGGCCTCTGCAGTGCTCTCTTCATGCATCCATGTCCTCTGCAAACTAGTCCCACATCATATTGCGCTCCCAGACCTCCACATAGTAGTCACAATATGGGCCTCGGCAGTGCCTGCTCCCCTCATCTAGAATCCCCACAGCATGGGCCTCTGCAGTGCTCTCTTCATGCATACAGGTCCTCTGCAAACTAGTCCCACATCATGTTGCGCTCCCAGACCTCCACATAGTAGTCACAATGTGGGCCTCGGCAGTGCCTGCTCCCCTCATCTAGATTCCCCACAGCATGGGCCTCTGCAGTGCTCTCTTCATGCATCCATGTCCTCTGCAAACTAGTCCCACATCATGTTGCGCTCCCAGACCTCCACATAGTAGTCACAATATGGGCCTCGGCAGTGCCTGCTCCCCTCATCTAGATTCCCCACAGCATGGGCCTCTGCAGTGCTCCCTTCATGCATCCATGTCCTCTGCAAACTAGTCCCACATCATGTTGTGCTCCCAGACTTCCACATAGTAGTCACAATATGGGCCTCGGCAGTGCCTGCTCCCCTCATCTAGAATCCCCACAGCATGGGCCTCTGCAGTACTCTCTTCATGCATACAGGTCCTCTGCAAACTAGTCCCACATCATGTTGTGCTCCCAGACTTCCACATAGTAGTCACAATATGGGCCTCGGCAGTGCCTGCTCCCCTCATCTAGAATCCCCACAGCATGGGCCTCTGCAGTACTCTCTTCATGCATACAGGTCCTCTGCAAACTAGTCCCACATCATGTTGCGCTCCCAGACTTCCACATAGTAGTCACAATATGGGCCTCGGCAGTGCCTGCTCCCCTCATCTAGAATCCCCACATCATGGGCCTCTGCAGTGCTCTCTTCATGCATCCATGTCCTCTGCAAACTAGTTCCACATCATGTTGCGCTCCCACACTTCCACATAGTAGTCACAATATGGGCCTCGGCAGTGCCTGCTCCCCTCATCTAGAATACCCACAGCATGGGCCTCTGCAGTGCTCTCTTCATGCATCCATGTCCTCTGCAAACTAGTCCCACATCATGTTGCGCTCCCAGACTTCCACATAGTAGTCACAATATGGGCCTCGGCAGTGCTTGCTCCCCTCATCTAGAATCCCCACAGCATGGGCCTCTGCAGTGCTCTCTTCATGCATCCATGTCCTCTGCAAACTAGTCCCACATCATGTTGCGCTCCCAGACTTCCACATAGTAGTCACAATATGGGCCTCGGCAGTGCTTGCTCCCCTCATCTAGAATCCCCACAGCATGGGCCTCTGCAGTGCTCTCTTCATGCATCCATGTCCTCTGCAAACTAGTCCCACATCATGTTGCGCTCCCAGACCTCCACATAGTAGTCGCTATATGGGCCTCGGCAGTGCCTGCTCCCCTCATCTAGAATCCCCACAGCATGGGCCTCTGCAGTGCTCTCTTCATGCATCCATGTCCTCTGCAAACTAGTCCCACATCATGCTGTGCTCCCAGACCTCCACATAGTAGTCGCTATATGGGCCTCGGCAGTGCCTGCTCCCCTTATCTAGAATCCCCACAGCATGGGCCTCTGCAGTGCTCTCTTCATGCATTCAGGTCCTCTGCAAACTAGTCCCACATCATGTTGCGCTCCCAGACTTCCACATAGTAGTCACAATATGGGCCTCGGCAGTGCCTGTTCCCCTCATCTAGAATCCCCATAGCATGGGCCTCTGCAGTGCTCTCTTCATGCATACAGGTCCTCTGCAAACTAGTCCCACATCATGTTGTGCTCCCAGACTTCCACATAGTAGTCACAATATGGGCCTCGGCAGTGCCTGCTCCCCTCATCTAGAATCCCCACAGCATGGGCCTCTGTAGTGCTCTCTTCGTGCATCCATGTCCTCTGCAAACTAGTCCCACATCATGTTGCGCTCCCAGACTTCCACATAGTAGTCACAATATGGGCCTCGGCAGTGCCTGCTCCCCTCATCTAGATTCCCCACAGCATGGGCCTCTGCAGTGCTCTCTTCATGCATACAGGTCCTCTGCAAACTAGTCCCACATCATGTTGCGCTCCCAGACCTCCACATAGTAGTCACAATATGGGCCTCGGCAGTGCCTGCTCCCCTCATCTAGAATCCCCACAGCATGGGCCTCTGCAGTGCTCTCTTCATGCATACAAGTCCTCTGCAAACTAGTCCCACATCATGTTGTGCTCCCAGACCTCCACATAGTAGTTACAAAATGGGCCTCGGCAGTGCCTGCTCCCCTCATCTAGAATCCCCACAGCATGGGCCTCTGCAGTGCTCTCTTCATGCATCCATGTCCTCTGCAAACTAGTCCCACATCATGTTGCGCTCCCAGACTTCCACATAGTAGTCACAATGTGGGCCTCGGCAGTGCCTGCTCCCCTCATCTAGAATCCCCACAGCATGGGCCTCTGCAGTGCTCTCTTCATGCATCCATGTCCTCTGAAAACTAGTCCAACATCATGCTGTGCTCCCAGACCTCCACATAGTAGTGTCAATATGGGCCTCAGCAGTGCCTGCTCCCCTCATCTAGAATCCCCACAGCATGGGCCTCTGCAGTGCTCTCTTCATGCATACAGGTCCTCTGCAAACTAGTCCCACATCATGTTGCGCTCCCAGACCTCCACATAGTAGTCACAATATGGGCCTCGGCAGTGCCTGCTCCCCTCATCTAGAATCCCCACAGCATGGGCCTCTGCAGTGCTCTCTTCATGCATACAGGTCCTCTGCAAACTAGTCCCACATCATGTTGCGCTCCCAGACTTCCACATAGTAGTCACAATATGGGCCTCGGCAGTGCCTGCTCCCCTCATCTAGAATCCCCACAGCATGGGCCTCTGCAGTGCTCTCTTCATGCATCCATGTCCTCTGCAAACTAGTCCCACATCATGTTGCGCTCCCAGACCTCCACATAGTAGTCACAATATGGGCCTCGGCAGTGCCTGCTCCCCTCATCTAGAATCCCCACAGCATGGGCCTCTGCAGTGCTCTCTTCATGCATCCATGTCCTCTGCAAACTAGTCCCACATCATGTTGCGCTCCCAGACTTCCACATAGTAATCACAATGTGGGCCTCGGCAGTGCCTGCTCCCCTCATCTAGAATCACCACAGCATGGGCCTCTGCAGTGCTCTCTTCATGCATCCATGTCCTCTGCAAACTAGTCCCACATCATGTTGCGCTCCAATACTTCCACATAGTAGTCACAATATGGGCCTCGGCAGTGCCTGCTCCCCTCATCTAGAATCCCCACAGCATGGGCCTCTGCAGTGCTCTCTTCATGCATACAGGTCCTCTGCAAACTAGTCCCACATCATGCTGCGCTCCCAGACTTCCACATAGTAGTCACAATATGGGCCTCGGCAGTGCCTGCTCCCCTCATCTAGAATCCCCACAGCATGGGCCTCTGCAGTGCTCTCTTCATGCATACAGGTCCTCTGCAAACTAGTCCCACATCATGCTGTGCTCCCAGACCTCCACATAGTAGTCACAATATGGGCCTCGGCAGTGCTTGCTCCCCTCATCTAGAATCCCCACAACATGGTCCTCTGCAAACTAGTCCCACATCATGTTGCGCTCCCAGACTTCCACATAGTAGTCACAATGTGGGCCTCGGCAGTGCCTGCTCCCCTCATCTAGAATCCCCACAGCATGGGCATCTGCAGTGCTCTCTTCATGCATCCATGTCCTCTGCAAACTAGTCCCACATCATGTTGCGCTCCCAGACTTCCACATAGTAGTCACAATATGGGCCTCGGCAGTGCCTGCTCCCCTCATCTAGAATACCCACAGCATGGGCCTCTGCAGTGCTCTCTTCATGCATCCATGTCCTCTGCAAACTAGTCCCACATCATGTTGCGCTCCCAGACTTCCACATAGTAGTCACAATATGGACCTCGGCAGTGCCTGCTCCCCTCATCTAGAATACCCACAGCATGGGCCTCTGCAGTGCTCTCTTCATGCATCCATGTCCTCTGCAAACTAGTCCCACATCATGTTGCGCTCCCAGACTTCCACATAGTAGTCACAATATGGGCCTCGGCAGTGCCTGCTCCCCTCATCTAGAATACCCACAGCATGGGCCTCTGCAGTGCTCTCTTCATGCATACAGGTCCTCTGCAAACTAGTCCCACATCATGCTGTGCTCCCACACTTCCACATAGTAGTCACAATATGGGCCTCGGCAGTGCCTGCTCCCCTCATCTAGAATCCCCACAGCATGGGCCTCTGCAATGCTCTCTTCATGCATCCATGTCCTCTGCAAACTAGTCCCACATCATGTTGCGCTCCCAGACTTCCACATAGTAGTCACAATGTGGGCCTCGGCAGTGCCTGCTCCCCTCATCTAGAATCCCCACAGCATGGGCCTCTGCAGTGCTCTCTTCATGCATACAGGTCCTCTGCAAACTAGTCCCACATCATGCTGCGCTCCCAGACTTCCACATAGTAGTCACAATATGGGCCTCGGCAGTGCCTGCTCCCCTCATCTAGAATCCCAACAGCATGGGCCTCTGCAGTGCTCTCTTCATGCATCCATGTCCTCTGCAAACTAGTCCCACATCATGCTGTGCTCCCAGACTTCCACATAGTAGTCACAATATGGGCCTCGGCAGTGCCTGCTCCCCTCATCTAGAATCCCCACAGCATGGGCCTCTGCAGTGCTCTCTTCATGCATCCATGTCCTCTGCAAACTAGTCCCACATCATGTTGTGCTCCCAGACCTCCACATAGTAGTCACAATATGGGCCTCGGCAGTGCCTGCTCCTCTCATCTAGAATACCCACAGCATGGGCCTCTGCAGTGCTCTCTTCGTGCATCCATGTCCTCTGAAAACTAGTCCCACATCATGTTGCGCTCCCAGACTTCCACATAGTAGTCACAATGTGGGCCTCGGCAGTGCCTGCTCCCCTCATCTAGAATCCCCACAGCATGGGCCTCTGCAGTGCTCTCTTCATGCATCCATGTCCTCTGCAAACTAGTCCCACATCATGTTGCGCTCCCAGACTTCCACATAGTAGTCACAATATGGGCCTCGGCAGTGCCTGGTCCCCTCATCTAGAATCCCCACAGCATGGGCCTCTGCAGTGCTCTCTTCATGCATACAGGTCCTCTGCAAACTAGTCCCACATCATGTTGCGCTCCCAGACTTCCACATAGTAGTCACAATATGGGCCTCGGCAGTGCCTGCTCCCCTCATCTAGAATCCCCACAGCATGGGCCTCTGCAGTGCTCTCTTCATGCATACAGGTCCTCTGCAAACTAGTCCCACATCATGTTGTGCTCCCAGACTTCCACATAGTAGTCACAATATGGGCCTCGGCAGTGCCTGCTCCCCTCATCTAGAATCCCGACAGCATGGGCCTCTGCAGTGCTCTCTTCATGCATACAAACTAGTCCCACATCATCTTGTGCTCCCAGACCTCCACATAGTAGTCACAATATGGGCCTCAGCAGTGCCTGCTCCCCTCATCTAGAATCCCCACAGCATGGGCCTCTGCAGTGCTCTCTTCATGCATCCATGTCCTCTGCAAACTAGTCCCACATCATGTTGCGCTCCCAGACTTCCACATAGTAGTCACAATATGGGCCTCGGCAGTGCCTGCTCCCCTCATCTAGAATCCCCACAGCATGGGCCTCTGCAGTGCTCTCTTCATGCATCCATGTCCTCTGCAAACTAGTTCCACATCATGTTGCGCTCCCACACTTCCACATAGTAGTCACAATATGGGCCTCGGCAGTGCCTGCTCCCCTCATCTAGAATACCCACAGCATGGGCCTCTGCAGTGCTCTCTTCATGCATCCATGTCCTCTGCAAACTAATCCCACATCATGTTGCGCTCCCAGACTTCCACATAGTAGTCACAATATGGGCCTCGGCAGTGCTTGCTCCCCTCATCTAGAATACCCACAGCATGGGCCTCTGCAGTGCTCTCTTCATGCATACAGGTCCTCTGCAAACTAGTCCCACATCATGCTGTCCTCCCAGACTTCCACATAGTAGTCACAATATGGGCCCCGGCAGTACCTGCTCCCCTCATCTAGAATACCCACAGCATGGGCCTCTGTAGTGCTCTCTTCATGCATACAGGTCCTCTGCAAACTAGTCCCACATCATGTTGTGCTCCCAGACTTCCACATAGTAGTCACAATATGGGCCTCGGCAGTGCCTGCTCCCCTCATCTAGAATCCCCACAGCATGGGCCTCTGCAGTGCTCTCTTCATGCATACAGGTCCTCTGCAAACTAGTCCCACATCATGTTGCGCTCCCAGACCTCCACATAGTAGTCACAATGTGGGCCTCGGCAGTGCCTGCTCCCCTCATCTAGATTCCCCACAGCATGGGCCTCTGCAGTGCTCTCTTCATGCATCCATGTCCTCTGCAAACTAGTCCCACATCATATTGCGCTCCCAGACCTCCACATAGTAGTCACAATATGGGCCTCGGCAGTGCCTGCTCCCCTCATCTAGAATCCCCACAGCATGGGCCTCTGCAGTGCTCTCTTCATGCATACAGGTCCTCTGCAAACTAGTCCCACATCATGTTGCGCTCCCAGACCTCCACATAGTAGTCACAATGTGGGCCTCGGCAGTGCCTGCTCCCCTCATCTAGATTCCCCACAGCATGGGCCTCTGCAGTGCTCCCTTCATGCATCCATGTCCTCTGCAAACTAGTCCCACATCATGTTGTGCTCCCAGACTTCCACATAGTAGTCACAATATGGGCCTCGGCAGTGCCTGCTCCCCTCATCTAGAATCCCCACAGCATGGGCCTCTGCAGTACTCTCTTCATGCATACAGGTCCTCTGCAAACTAGTCCCACATCATGTTGTGCTCCCAGACCTCCTCATAGTAGTCACAATATGGGCCTCGGCAGTGCCTGCTCCCCTCATCTAGAATCCCCACAGCATGGGCCTCTGCAGTGCTCTCTTCATGCATCCATGTCCTCTGCAAACTAGTCCCACATCATGTTGCGCTCCCAGACCTCCACATAGTAGTCACAATATGGGCCTCGGCAGTGCCTGCTCCCCTCATCTAGATTCCCCACAGCATGGGCCTCTGCAGTGCTCCCTTCATGCATCCATGTCCTCTGCAAACTAGTCCCACATCATGTTGTGCTCCCAGACTTCCACATAGTAGTCACAATATGGGCCTCGGCAGTGCCTGCTCCCCTCATCTAGAATCCCCACAGCATGGGCCTCTGCAGTGCTCTCTTCATGCATACAGGTCCTCTGCAAACTAGTCCCACATCATGTTGTGCTCCCAGACCTCCTCATAGTAGTCACAATATGGGCCTCGGCAGTGCCTGCTCCCCTCATCTAGAATCCCCACAGCATGGGCCTCTGCAGTGCTCTCTTCATGCATACAGGTCCTCTGCAAACTAGTCCCACATCATGTTGTGCTCCCAGACTTCCACATATTAGTCACAATATGGGCCTCGGCAGTGCCTGCTCCTCTCATCTAGAATCCCCACAGCATGGGCCTCTGCAGTGCTCTCTTCATGCATACAGGTCCTCTGCAAACTAGTCCACATCATGTTGCGCTCCCAGACTTCCACATAGTAGTCACAATGTGGGCCTCGGCAGTGCCTGCTCCCCTCATCTATAATCCCCACAGCATGGGCCTCTGCAGTGCTCTCTTCATGCATACAGGTCCTCTGCAAACTAGTCCCACATCATGTTGCGCTCCCAGACTTCCACATAGTAGTCACAATGTGGGCCTCGGCAGTGCCTGCTCCCCTCATCTATAATCCCCACAGCATGGGCCTCTGCAGTGCTCTCTTCATGCATACAGGTCCTCTGCAAACTAGTCCCACATCATGTTGCGCTCCCAGACTTCCACATAGTAGTCACAATATGGGCCTCGGCAGTGCCTGCTCCCCTCATTTGGAATACCCACAGCATGGGCCTCTGCAGTGCTCTCTTCATGCATACAGGTCCTCTGCAAACTAGTCCCACATCATGCTGCGCTCCCAGACTTCCACATAGTAGTCACAATATGGGCCTCGGCAGTGCCTGCTCCCCTCATCTAGAATCCCCACAGCATGGGCCTCTGCAGTGCTCTCTTCATGCATCCATGTCCTCTGCAAACTAGTCCCACATCATGTTGCGCTCCCAGACCTCCACATAGTAGTCACAATATGGGCCTCGGCAGTGCCTGCTCCCCTCATCTAGAATCCCCACAGCATGGGCCTCTGCAGTGCTCTCTTCATGCATACAGGTCCTCTGCAAACTAGTCCCACATCATGTTGCGCTCCCAGACCTCCACATAGTAGTCACAATGTGGGCCTCGGCAGTGCTTGCTCCCCTCATCTAGATTCCCCACAGCATGGGCCTCTGCAGTGCTCTCTTCATGCATCCATGTCCTCTGCAAACTAGTCCCACATCATGTTGCGCTCCCAGACCTCCACTTAGTAGTCACAATATGGGCCTCGGCAGTGCCTGCTCCCCTCATCTAGATTCCCCACAGCATGGGCCTCTGCAGTGCTCCCTTCATGCATCCATGTCCTCTGCAAACTAGTCCCACATCATGTTGTGCTCCCAGACTTCCACATAGTAGTCACAATATGGGCCTCGGCAGTACCTGCTCCCCTCATCTAGAATCCCCACAGCATGGGCCTCTGCAGTGCTCTCTTCATGCATACAGGTCCTCTGCAAACTAGTCCCACATCATGTTGTGCTCCCAGACCTCCTCATAGTAGTCACAATATGGGCCTCGGCAGTGCCTGCTCCCCTCATCTAGAATCCCCACAGCATGGGCCTCTGCAGTGCTCTCTTCATGCATCCATGTCCTCTGCAAACTAGTCCCACATCATGTTGCGCTCCCAGACCTCCACATAGTAGTCACAATATGGGCCTCGGCAGTGCCTGCTCCCCTCATCTAGATTCCCCACAGCATGGGCCTCTGCAGTGCTCCCTTCATGCATCCATGTCCTCTGCAAACTAGTCCCACATCATGTTGTGCTCCCAGACTTCCACATAGTAGTCACAATATGGGCCTCGGCAGTGCCTGCTCCCCTCATCTAGAATCCCCACAGCATGGGCCTCTGCAGTGCTCTCTTCATGCATACAGGTCCTCTGCAAACTAGTCCCACATCATGTTGTGCTCCCAGACCTCCTCATAGTAGTCACAATATGGGCCTCGGCAGTGCCTGCTCCCCTCATCTAGAATCCCCACAGCATGGGCCTCTGCAGTGCTCTCTTCATGCATACAGGTCCTCTGCAAACTAGTCCCACATCATGTTGTGCTCCCAGACTTCCACATATTAGTCACAATATGGGCCTCGGCAGTGCCTGCTCCTCTCATCTAGAATCCCCACAGCATGGGCCTCTGCAGTGCTCTCTTCATGCATACAGGTCCTCTGCAAACTAGTCCCACATCATGTTGCGCTCCCAGACTTCCACATAGTAGTCACAATGTGGGCCTCGGCAGTGCCTGCTCCCCTCATCTATAATCCCCACAGCATGGGCCTCTGCAGTGCTCTCTTCATGCATACAGGTCCTCTGCAAACTAGTCCCACATCATGTTGCGCTCCCAGACTTCCACATAGTAGTCACAATATGGGCCTCGGCAGTGCCTGCTCCCCTCATTTGGAATACCCACAGCATGGGCCTCTGCAGTGCTCTCTTCATGCATACAGGTCCTCTGCAAACTAGTCCCACATCATGCTGCGCTCCCAGACTTCCAAATAGTAGTCACAAGATGGGCCTCGGCAGTGCCTGCTCCCCTCATCTAGAGTCCCCACAGCATGGGCCTCTGCAGTGCTCTCTTCATGCATACAGGTCCTCTGCAAACTAGTCCCACATCATGCTGTGCTCCCAGACTTCCACATAGTAGTCACAATATGGGCCTCGGCAGTGCCTGCTTCCCTCATCTAGAATCCCCACAGCATGGGCCTCTGCAGTGCTCTCTTCATGCATCCATGTCCTCTGCAAACTAGTCCCACATCATGCTGTGCTCCCAGACCTCCACATAGTAGTCACAATATGGGCCTCGGCAGTGCCTGCTCCCCTCATCTAGAATCCCCACAGCATGGGCCTCTGCAGTGCTCTCTTCATGCATCCAGGTCCTCTGCAAACTAGTCCCACATCATGTTGCGCTCCCAGACTTCCACATAGTAGTCACAATATGGGCCTCAGCAGTGCCTGCTCCCCTCATCTAGAATCCCCACAGCATGGGCCTCTGCAGTGCTCTCTTCATGCATCCATGTCCTCTGCAAACTAGTCCCACATCATGTTGCGCTCCCAGACCTCCACATAGTAGTCACAATATGGGCCTCGGCAGTGCCTGCTCCCCTCATCTAGAATCCCCACAGCATGGGCCTCTGCAGTGCTCTCTTGATGCATCCATGTCCTCTGCAAACTAGTCCCACATCATGTTGCGCTCCCAGACCTCCACATAGTAGTCACAATATGGGCCTCGGCAGTGCCTGCTCCCCTCATCTAGAATCCCCACAGCATGGGCCTCTGCAGTGCTCTCTTCATGCATCCATGTCCTCTGCAAACTAGTCCCACATCATGTTGCGCTCCCAGACCTCCACATAGTAGTCACAATATGGGCCTCGGTAGTGCCTGCTCCCCTCATCTAGAATCCCCCCAGCATGGGCCTCTGCAGTGCTCTCTTCATGCATCCATGTCCTCTGCAAACTAGTCCCACATCATGTTGTGCTCCCACACCTCCACATAGTAGTTACAATATGGGCCTCGGCAGTGCCTGCTACCCTCATCTAGAATCCCCACAGCATGGGCCCCTGCAGTGCTCTCTTCATGCATCCATGTCCTCTGCAAACTAGTCCCACATCATGTTGCGCTCCCAGACCTCCACATAGTAGTCACAATATGGGCCTCGGCAGTGCCTGCTCCCCTCATCTAGATTCCCCACAGCATGGGCCTCTGCAGTGCTCTCTTCATGCATACAGGTCCTCTGCAAACTAGTCCCACATCATGCTGTGCTCCCAGACTTCCACATAGTAGTCACAATATGGGCCTCGGCAGTGCCTGCTCCCCTCATCTAGAATCCCCACAGCATGGGCCTCTGCAGTGCTCTCTTCATGCATCCATGTCCTCTGCAAACTAGTCCCACATCATGCTGTGCTCCCAGACCTCCACATAGAAGTCACAATATGGGCCTCGGCAGTGCCTGCTCCCCTCATCTAGCATCCCCACAGCATGGGCCTCTGCAGTGCTCTCTTCATGCATCCAGGTCCTCTGCAAACTAGTCCCACATCATGTTGCGCTCCCAGACTTCCACATAGTAGTCACAATATGGGCCTCAGCAGTGCCTGCTCCCCTCATCTAGAATCCCCACAGCATGGGCCTCTGCAGTGCTCTCTTCATGCATCCATGTCCTCTGCAAACTAGTCCCACATTATGTTGCGCTCCCAGACCTCCACATAGTAGTCACAATATGGGCCTCGGCAGTGCCTGCTCCCCTCATCTAGAATCCCCACAGCATGGGCCTCTGCAGTGTTCTCTTCATGCATCCAGGTACTCTGCAAACTAGTCCCACATCATGTTGTGCTCCCAGACCTCCACATAGTAGTCACAATATGGGCCTCGGCAGTGCCTGCTCCCCTCATCTAGAATCCCCACAGCATGGGCCTCTGCAGTGCTCTCTTGATGCATCCATGTCCTCTGCAAACTAGTCCCACATCATGTTGCGCTCCCAGACCTCCACATAGGAGTCACAATATGGGCCTCGGCAGTGCCTGCTCCCCTCATCCAGAATCCCCACAGCATGGGCCTCTGCAGTGCTCTCTTCATGCATCCATGTCCTCTGCAAACTAGTCCCACATCATGTTGCGCTCCCAGACCTCCACATAGTAGTCACAATATGGGCCTCGGCAGTGCCTGCTCCCCTCATCTAGATTCCCCACAGCATGGGCCTCTGCAGTGCTCTCTTCATGCATCCATGTCCTCTGCAAACTAGTCCCACATCATGTTGCGCTCCCAGACCTCCACATAGTAGTCACAATATGGGCCTCGGCAGTGCCTGCTCCCCTCATCTAGAATCCCCACAGCATGGGCCTCTGCAGTGGTCTCTTCATGCATACAGGTCCTCTGCAAACTAGTCCCACATCATGTTGCGCTCCCAGACTTCCACATAGTAGTCACAATATGGGCCTCGGCAGTGCCTGCTCCCCTCATCTGGAATACCCACAGCATGGGCCTCTGCAGTGCTCTCTTCATGCATCCAGGTCCTCTGCAAACTGGTCCCACATCATGTTGCGCTCCCAGACTTCCACATAGTAGTCACAATATGGGCCTCGGCAGTGCCTGCTCCCCTCATCTAGAATCCCCACAGCATGGGCCTCTGCAGTGCTCTCTTCATGCATCCATGTCCTCTGCAAACTAGTCCCACATCATGCTGCGCTCCCAGACTTCCACATAGTAGTCACAATATGGGCCTCGGCAGTGCCTGCTCCCCTCATCTGGAATCCCCACAGCATGGGCCTCTGCAGTGCTCTCTTCATGCATCCATGTCCTCTGCAAACTAGTCCCACATCATGTTGCGCTCCCAGACTTCCACATAGTAGTCACAATATGGGCCTCGGCAGTGCCTGCTCCCCTCATCTAGAATACCCACAGCATGGGCCTCTGCAGTGCTCTCTACATGCATCCATGTCCTCTGCAAACTAGTCCCACATCATGTTGTGCTCCCAGACTTCCACATAGTAGTCACAATATGGGCCTCGGCAGTGCCTGCTCCCCTCATCTAGAATACCCACAGCATGGGCCTCTGCAGTGCTCTCTTCATGCATACAGGTCCTCTGCAAACTAGTCCCACATCATGTTGTGCTCCCAGACTTCCACATAGTAGTCACAATATGGGCCTCGGCAGTGCCTGCTCCCCTCATCTAGAATCCCCACAGCATGGGCCTCTGCAGTGCTCCCTTCATGCATCCATGTCCTCTGCAAACTAGTCCCACATCATGCTGTGCTCCCAGACTTCCACATATTAGTCACAATATGGGCCTCGGCAGTGCCTGCTCCTCTCATCTAGAATCCCCACAGCATGGGCCTCTGCAGTGCTCTCTTCATGCATACAGGTCCTCTGCAAACTAGTCCCACATCATGCTGTGCTCCCAGACTTCCACATATTAGTCACAATATGGGCCTCGGCAGTGCCTGCTCCCCTCATCTAGAATCCCCACAGCATGGGCCTCTGCAGTGCTCTCTTCATGCATACAGGTCCTCTGTAAACTAGTCCCACATCATGTTGTGCTCCCAGACTTCCACATAGTAGTCACAATATGGGCCTCGGCAGTGCCTGCTCCCCTCATCTAGAATACCCACAGCATGGGCCTCTGCTCTCTTCATGCATCCATGTCCTCTGCAAACTAGTCCCACATCATTTTGTGCTCCCAGACCTCCACATAGTAGTCACAATATGGGCCTCGGCAGTGCCTGCTCCCCTCATCTAGAATCCCCACAGCATGGGCCTCTGCAGTGCTCTCTTCATGCATACAGGTCCTTTGCAAACTAGTCCCACATCATGCTGTGCTCCCAGACTTCCACATAGTAGTCACAATATGGGCCTCAGCAGTGCCTGCTCCCCTCATCTAGAATCCCCACAGCATGGGCCTCTGCAGGGCTCTCTTCATGCATCCATGTCCTCTGCAAACTAGTCCCACATCATGTTGTGCTCCCAGACTTCCACATAGTAGTCACAATATGGGCCTCGGCAGTGCCTGCTCCCCTCATCTAGAATCCCCACAGCATGGGCCTCTGCAGTGCTCTCTTCATGCATCCATGTCCTCTGCAAACTAGTCCCACATCATGTTGCGCTCCCAGACTTCCACATATTAGTCACAATATGGGCCTCGGCAGTGCCTGCTCCCCTCATCTAGAATACCCACAGCATGGGCCTCTGCAGTGCTCTCTTCATGCATACAGGTCCTCTGCAAACTAGTCCCACATCATGCTGTGCTCCCAGACTTCCACATAGTAGTCACAATATGGGCCTCGGCAGTGCCTGCTCCCCTCATCTAGAATCCCCACAGCATGGGCCTCTGCAGTGCTCTCTTCATGCATACAGGTCCTCTGCAAACTAGTCCCACATCATGTTGTGCTCCCAGACCTCCACATAGTAGTCACAATATGGGCCTCGGCAGTGCCTGCTCCCCTCATCTAGAATCCCCAGAGCATGGGCCTCTGCAGTGCTCTCTTCATGCATCCATGTCCTCTGCAAACTAGTCCCACATCATGTTGTGCTCCCAGACCTCTACATAGTAGTCACAATATGGGCCTCAGCAGTGCCTGCTCCCCTCATCTAGAATCCCCACAGCATGGGCCTCTGCAGTGCTCTCTTCATGCATCCATGTCCTCTGCAAACTAGTCCCACATCATGCTGTGCTCCCAGACTTCCACATAGTAGTCACAATATGGGCCTCGGCAGTGCCTGCTCCCCTCATCTAGAATCCCCACAGCATGGGCCTCTGCAGTGCTCTCTTCATGCATCCATGTCCTCTGCAAACTAGTCCCACATCATGTTGCGCTCCCAGACTTCCACATAGTAGTCACAATATGGGCCTCGGCAGTGCCTGCTCCCCTCATCTAGAATCCCCACAGCATGGGCATCTGCAGTGCTCTCTTCATGCATACAGGTCCTCTGCAAACTAGTCCCACATCATGTTGTGCTCCCAGACCTCCACATAGTAGTCACAATATGGGCCTCGGCAGTGCCTGCTCCCCTCATCTAGAATCCCCACAGCATGGGACTCTGCAGTGCTCTCTTCATGCATCCATGTCCTCTGCAAACTAGTCCCACATCATGTTGCGCTCCCAGACTTCCACATAGTAGTCACAATGTGGGCCTCGGCAGTGCCTGCTCCCCTCATCTAGAATCCCCACAGCATGGGCCTCTGCAGTGCTCTCTTCATGCATCCATGTCCTCTGCAAACTAGTCCCACATCATGTTGCGCTCCCAGACTTCCACATAGTAGTCACAATGTGGGCCTCGGCAGTGCCTGCTCCCCTCATCTAGAATCCCCACAGCATGGGCCTCTGCAGTGCTCTCTTCATGCATACAGGTCCTCTGCAAACTAGTCCCACATCATGCTGTGCTCCCAGACTTCCACATAGCAGTCACAATATGGGCCTCGGCAGTGCCTGCTCCCCTCATCTAGAATCCCCACAGCATGGGCCTCTGCAGTGCTCTCTTCATGCATCCATGTCCTCTGCAAACTAGTCCCGCATCATGTTGTGCTCCCAGACCTCCACATAGTAGTCACAATATGGGCCCCGGCAGTGCCTGCTCCCCTCATCTAGAATCCCCACAGCATGGGCCTCTGCAGTGCACTCTTCATGCATACAGTTTCTCTGCAAACTAGTCCCACATCATGTTGTGCTCCCAGACCTCCACATAGTAGTCACAATATGGGCCCCGGCAGTGCCTGCTCCCCTCATCTAGAATCCCCACAGCATGGGCCTCTGCAGTGCCTTCTTCATGCATACAGGTCCTCTGCAAACTAGTCCCACATCATGTTGTGCTCCCAGACCTCCACATAGTAGTCACAATATGGGCCCCGGCAGTGCCTGCTCCCCTCATCTAGAATACCCACAGCATGGGCCTCTGCAGTGCTCTCTTCATGCATACAGGTCCTCTGCAAACTAGTCCCACATCATGTTGTGCTCCCAGACTTCCACATAGTAGTCACAATATGGGCCTCGGCAGTGCCTGCTCCCCTCATCTAGAATCCCCACAGCATGGGCCTCTGCAGTGCTCTCTTCATGCATCCATGTCCTCTGCAAACTAGTCCCACATCATGTTGTGCTCCCAGACCTCCACATAGTAGTCACAATATGGGCCCCGGCAGTGCCTGCTCCCCTCATCTAGAATCCCCACAGCATGGGCCTCTGCAGTGCACTCTTCATGCATACAGGTCCTCTGCAAACTAGTCCCACATCATGTTGTGCTCCCAGACTTCCACATAGTAGTCACAATATTGGCCCCGGCAGTGCCTGCTCCCGTCATCTAGAATCCCCACAGCATGGGCCTCTGCAGTGCACTCTTCATGCATACAGGTCCTCTGCAAACTAGTCCCACATCATGTTCTGCTCCCAGACCTCCACATAGTAGTCACAATATGTGCCCCGGCAGTGCCTGCTCCCCTCATCTAGAATACCCACAGCATGGGCCTCTGCAGTGCTCTCTTCATGCATACAGGTCCTCTGCAAACTAGTCCCACATCATGTTGCGCTCCCAGACCTCCACATAGTAGTCACAATGTGGGCCTCGACAGTGCCTGCTCCCCTCATCTAGATTCCCCACAGCATGGGCCTCTGCAGTGCTCTCTTCATGCATCCATGTCCTCTGCAAACTAGTCCCACATCATGTTGCGCTCCCAGACTTCCACATAGTAGTCACAATGTGGGCCTCGGCAGTGCCTGCTCCCCTCATCTAGAATCCCCACAGCATGGGCCTCTGCAGTGCTCTCTTCATGCATCCATGTCCTCTGCAAACTAGTCCCACATCATGTTGCGCTCCCAGACTTCCACATAGTAGTCACAATATGGGCCTCGGCAGTGCCTGCTCCCCTTATCTAGAATACCCACAGCATGGGCCTCTGCAGTGCTCTCTTCATGCATCCATGTCCTCTGCAAACTAGTCCCACATCATGTTGCGCTCCCAGACTTCCACATAGTAGTCACAATATGGGCCTCGGCAGTGCCTGCTCCCCTCATCTAGAATACCCACAGCATGGGCCTCTGCAGTGCTCTCTTCATGCATACAGGTCCTCTGCAAACTAGTCCCACATCATGCTGTGCTCCAAGACTTCCACATAGTAGTCACAATATGGGCCTCGGCAGTGCCTGCTCCCCTCATCTAGAATCCCCACAGCATGGGCCTCTGCAGTGCTCTCTTCATGCATACAAGTCCTCTGCAAACTAGTCCCACATCATGTTGTGCTCCCAGACCTCCACATAGTAGTCACAATATGGGCCCGGCAGTGTCTGCTCCCCTCATCTAGAATACCCACAGCATGGGCCTCTGCTCTCTTCATGCATCCATGTCCTCTGCAAACTAGTCCCACATCATGTTGTGCTCCCAGACCTCCACATAGTAGTCACAATATGGGCCTCGGCAGTGCCTGCTCCCCTCATCTAGAATCCCCACAGCATGGGCCTCTGCAGTGCTCTCTTCATGCATCCACGTCCTCTGCAAACTAGTCCCACATCATGTTGTGCTCCCAGACCTCCACAATATGGGCCCCGGCAGTGCCTGCTCCCCTCATCTAGAATCCCCACAGCATGGGCCTTTGCAGTGCACTCTTCATGCATACAGGTCCTCTGCAAACTAGTCCCACATCATGTTGTGCTCCCAGACCTCCACATAGTAGTCACAATATGTGCCCCGGCAGTGCCTGCTCCCCTCATCTAGAATACCCACAGCATGGGCCTCTGCAGTGCTCTCTTCATGCATACAGGTCCTCTGCAAACTAGTCCCACATCATGTTGCGCTCCCAGACCTCCACATAGTAGTCACAATATGGGCCTCGGCAGTGCCTGCTCCCCTCATCTAGAATCCCCACAGCATGGGCCTCGGCAGTGCTCTCTTCATGCATACAGGTCCTCGCAAACTAGTCCCACATCATGTTGTGCTCCCAGACCTCCACATAGTAGTCACAATATGGGCCCCGGCAGTGCCTGCTCCCCTCATCTAGAATACCCACAGCATGGGCCTCTGCTCTCTTCATGCATCCATGTCCTCTGCAAACTAGTCCCACATCATGTTGTGCTCCCAGGCCTCCACATAGTAGTCACAATATGGGCCTCGGCAGTGCCTGCTCCCCTCATCTAGAATCCCCACAGCATGGGCCTCTGCAGTGCTCTCTTCATGCATACAGGTCCTCTGCAAACTAGTTCCACATCATGCTGTGCTCCCAGACTTCCACATAGTAGTCACAATATGGGCCTCGGCAGTGCCTGCTCCCCTCATCTAGAATCCCCACAGCATGGGCCTCTGCAGTGCTCTCTTCATGCATCCATGTCCTCTGCAAACTAGTCCCACATCATGTTGTGCTCCCAGACTTCCACATAGTAGTCACAATATGGGCCTCGGCAGTGCCTGCTCCCCTCATCTAGAATACCCACAGCATGGGCCTCTGCAGTGCTCTCTTCATGCATCCATGTCCTCTGCAAACTAGTCCCACATCATGTTGCGCTCCCAGACTTCCACATATTAGTCACAATATGGTCCTCGGCAGTGCCTGCTCCCCTCATCTAGAATACCCACAGCATGGGCCTCTGCAGTGCTCTCTTCATGCATACAGGTCCTCTGCAAACTAGTCCCACATCATGCTGTGCTCCCAGACTTCCACATAGTAGTCACAATATGGGCCTCGGCAGTGCCTGCTCCCCTCATCTAGAATCCCCACAGCATGGGCCTCTGCAGTGCTCTCTTCATGCATACAGGTCCTCTGCAAACTAGTCCTACATCATGTTGTGCTCCCAGACCTCCACATAGTAGTCACAATATGGGCCTCGGCAGTGCCTGCTCCCCTCATCTAGAATCCCCAGAGCATGGGCCTCTGCAGTGCTCTCTTCATGCATCCATGTCCTCTGCAAACTAGTCCCACATCATGTTGTGCTCCCAGACCTCCACATAGTAGTCACAATATGGGCCTCGGCAGTGCCTGCTCCCCTCATCTAGAATCCCCACAGCATGGGCCTCTGCAGTGCTCTCTTCATGCATCCATGTCCTCTGCAAACTAGTCCCACATCATGTTGCGCTCCCAGACTTCCACATAGTAGTCACAATATGGGCCTCGGCAGTGCCTGCTCCCCTCATCTAGATTCCCCACAGCATGGGCCTCTGCAGTGCTCTCTTCATGCATACAGGTCCTCTGCAAACTAGTCCCACATCATGTTGCGCTCCCAGACCTCCACATAGTAGTCACAATATGGGCCTCGGCAGTGCCTGCTCCCCTCATCTAGAATCCCCACAGCATGGGCATCTGCAGTGCTCTCTTCATGCATACAGGTCCTCTGCAAACTAGTCCCACATCATGTTGTGCTCCCAGACCTCCACGTAGTAGTCACAATATGGGCCTCGGCAGTGCCTGCTCCCCTCATCTAGAATCCCCACAGCATGGGCCTCTGCAGTGCTCTCTTCATGCATCCATGTCCTCTGCAAACTAGTCCCACATCATGTTGCGCTCCCAGACTTCCACATAGTAGTCACAATGTGGGCCTCGGCAGTGCCTGCTCCCCTCATCTAGAATCCCCACAGCATGGGCCTCTGCAGTGCTCTCTTCATGCATCCATGTCCTCTGCAAACTAGTCCCGCATCATGTTGCGCTCCCAGACTTCCACATAGTAGTCACAATGTGGGCCTCGGCAGTGCCTGCTCCCCTCATCTAGAATCCCCACAGCATGGGCCTCTGCAGTGCTCTCTTCATGCATACAGGTCCTCTGCAAACTAGTCCCGCATCATGCTGTGCTCCCAGACTTCCACATAGTAGTCACAATATGGGCCTCGGCAGTGCCTGCTCCCCTCATCTAGAATCCCCACAGCATGGGCCTCTGCAGTGCTCTCTTCATGCATCCATGTCCTCTGCAAACTAGTCCCGCATCATGTTGTGCTCCCAGACCTCCACATAGTAGTCACAATATGGGCCCCGGCAGTGCCTGCTCCCCTCATCTAGAATCCCCACAGCATGGGCCTCTGCAGTGCACTCTTCATGCATACAGGTCCTCTGCAAACTAGTCCCACATCATGTTGCGCTCCCAGACCTCCACATAGTAGTCACAATATGGGCCCCGGCAGTGCCTGCTCCCCTCATCTAGAATCCCCACAGCATGGGCCTCTGCAGTGCCTTCTTCATGCATACAGGTCCTCTGCAAACTAGTCCCACATCATGTTGTGCTCCCAGACCTCCACATAGTAGTCACAATATGGGCCCCGGCAGTGCCTGCTCCCCTCATCTAGAATACCCACAGCATGGGCCTCTGCAGTGCTCTCTTCATGCATACAGGTCCTCTGCAAACTAGTCCCACATCATGTTGTGCTCCCAGACTTCCACATAGTAGTCACAATATGGGCCTTGGCAGTGCCTGCTCCCCTCATCTAGAATCCCCACAGCATGGGCCTCTGCAGTGCTCTCTTCAGGCATCCATGTCCTCTGCAAACTAGTCCCACATCATGTTGTGCTCCCAGACCTCCACATAGTAGTCGCAATATGGGCCCCGGCAGTGCCTGCTCCCCTCATCTAGAATTCCCACAGCATGGGCCTCTGCAGTGCACTCTTCATGCATACAGGTCCTCTGCAAACTAGTCCCACATTATGTTGTGCTCCCAGACCTCCACATAGTAGTCACAATATGGGCCCCGGCAGTGCCTGCTCCCCTCATCTAGAATCCCCACAGCATGGGCCTCTGCAGTGCACTCTTCATGCATACAGGTCCTCTGCAAACTAGTCCCACATCATGTTGCGCTCCCAGACCTCCACATAGTAGTCACAATATGTGGCCCGGCAGTGCCTGCTCCCCTCATCTAGAATACCCACAGCATGGGCCTCTGCAGTGCTCTCTTCATGCATACAGGTCCTCTGCAAACTAGTCCCACATCAAGTTGCGCTCCCAGACCTCCACATAGTAGTCACAATGTGGGCCTCGACAGTGCCTGCTCCCCTCATCTAGAATCCCCACAGCATGGGCCTCTGCAGTGCTCTCTTCATGCATCCATGTCACCTGCAAACTAGTCCCACATCATGTTGCGCTCCCAGACTTCCACATAGTAGTCACAATGTGGGCCTCGGCAGTGCCTGCTCCCCTCATCTAGATTCCCCACAGCATGGGCCTCTGCAGTGCTCTCTTCATGCATACAGGTCCTCTGCAAACTAGTCCCACATCATGCTGTGCTCCCAGACTTCCACATAGTAGTCACAATATGGGCCTCGGCAGTGCCTGCTCCCCTCATCTAGAATCCCCACAGCATGGGCCTCTGCAGTGCTCTCTTCATGCATCCATGTCCTCTGCAAACTAGTTCCACATCATGTTGCGCTCCCAGACTTCCACATAGTAGTCACAATGTGGGCCTCGGCAGTGCCTGCTCCCCTCATCTAGAATCCCCACAGCATGGGCCTCTGCAGTGCTCTCTTCATGCATCCATGTCCTCTGCAAACTAGTCCCACATCATGTTGCGCTCCCAGACTTCCACATAGTAGTCACAATGTGGGCCCCGGCAGTGCCTGCTCCCCTCATCTAGAATCCCCACAGCATGGGCCTCTGCAGTGCTCTCTTCATGCATACAGGTCCTCTGCAAACTAGTCCCACATCATGCTGTGCTCCCAGACTTCCACATAGTAGTCACAATATGGGCCTCGGCAGTGCCTGCTCCCCTCATCTAGAATCCCCACAGCATGGGCCTCTGCAGTGCTCTCTTCATGCATCCATGTCCTCTGCAAACTAGTCCCGCATCATGTTGTGCTCCCAGACCTCCACATAGTAGTCACAATATGGGCCCCGGCAGTGCCTGCTCCCCTCATCTAGAATCCCCACAGCATGGGCCTCTGCAGTGCACTCTTCATGCATACAGGTCCTCTGCAAACTAGTCCCACATCATGTTGGACTCCCAGACCTCCACATAGTAGTCACAATATGGGCCCCGGCAGTGCCTGCTCCCCTCATCTAGAATCCCCACAGCATGGGCCTCTGCAGTGCCTTCTTCATGCATACAGGTCCTCTGCAAACTAGTCCCACATCATGTTGTGCTCCCAGACCTCCACATAGTAGTCACAATATGGGCCCCGGCAGTGCCTGCTCCCCTCATCTAGAATACCCACAGCATGGGCCTCTGCAGTGCTCTCTTCATGCATACAGGTCCTCTGCAAACTAGTCCCACATCATGTTGTGCTCCCAGACTTCCACAT
Source organism: Ambystoma mexicanum (assembly GCF_040938575.1). Taxonomy (NCBI): domain Eukaryota; kingdom Metazoa; phylum Chordata; class Amphibia; order Caudata; family Ambystomatidae; genus Ambystoma; species Ambystoma mexicanum. Next base: position 1,485,016,826 of record NC_090931.1, read on the forward strand.
AGTAGTCACAATATGGGCCTCGGCAGTGCCTGCTCCCCTCATCTAGAATCCCCACAGCATGGGCCTCTGCAGTGCTCTCTTCATGCATCCATGTCCTCTGCAAACTAGTCCCACATCATGTTGTGCTCCCAGACCTCCACATAGTAGTCACAATATGGGCCCCGGCAGTGCCTGCTCACCTCATCTAGAATCCCCACAGCATGGGCCTCTGCAGTGCACTCTTCATGCATACAGGTCCTCTGCAAACTAGTCCCACATTATGTTGTGCTCCCAGACCTCCACATAGTAGTCACAATATGGGCCCCGGCAGTGCCTGCTCCCCTCATCTAGAATCCCCACAGCATGGGCCTCTGCAGTGCACTCTTCATGCATACAGGTCCTCTGCAAACTAGTCCCACATCATGTTGTGCTCCCAGACCTCCACATAGTAGTCACAATATGTGCCCCGGCAGTGCCTGCTCCCCTCATCTAGAATACCCACAGCATGGGCCTCTGCAGTGCTCTCTTCATGCATACAGGTCCTCTGCAAACTAGTCCCACATCATGTTGCGCTCCCAGACCTCCACATAGTAGTCACAATGTGGGCATCGGCAGTGCCTGCTCCCCTCATCTAGATTCCCCACAGCATGGGCCTCTGCAGTGCTCTCTTCATGCATCCTGTCCTCTGCAAACTAGTCCCACATCATGTTGCGCTCCCAGACTTCCACATAGTAGTCACAATGTGGGCCTCGGCAGTGCCTGCTCCCCTCATCTAGAATCCCCACAGCATGGGCCTCTGCAGTGCTCTCTTCATGCATCCATGTCCTCTGCAAACTAGTCCCACATCATGTTGCGCTCCCAGACTTCCACACAGTAGTCACAATATGGGCCTCGGCAGTGCCTGCTCCCCTCATCTAGAATACCCACAGCATGGGCCTCTGCAGTGCTCTCTTCATGCATCCATGTCCTCTGCAAACTAGTCCCACATCATGTTGCGCTCCCAGACTTCCACATAGTAGTCACAATATGGGCCTCGGCAGTGCCTGCTCCCCTCATCTAGAATACCCACAGCATGGGCCTCTGCAGTGCTCTCTTCATGCATACAGGTCCTCTGCAAACTAGTCCCACATCATGCTGTGCTCCCAGACTTCCACATAGTAGTCACAATATGGGCCTCGGCAGTGCCTGCTCCCCTCATCTAGAATCCCCACAGCATTAGCCTCTGCAGTGCTCTCTTCATGCATACAGGTCCTCTGCAAACTAGTCCCACATCATGTTGTGCTCCCAGACCTCCACATAGTAGTCACAATATGGGCCCCGGCAGTGCCTGCTCCCCTCATCTAGAATACCCACAGCATGGGCCTCTGCAGTGCTCTCTTCATGCATCCATGTCCTCTGCAAACTAGTCCCACATCATGTTGTGCTCCCAGACTTCCACATAGTAGTCACAATGTGGGCCTCGGCAGTGCCTGCTCCCCTCATCTAGATTCCCCACAGCATGGGCCTCTGCAGTGCTCTCTTCATGCATCCATGTCCTCTGCAAACTAGTCCCACATCATGTTGCGCTCCCAGACCTCCACATAGTAGTCACAATATGGGCCTCGGCAGTGCCTGCTCCCCTCATCTGGAATACCCACAGCATGGGCCTCTGCAGTGCTCTCTTCATGCATACAGGTCCTCTGCAAACTAGTCCCACATCATGTTGTGCTCCCAGACCTCCACATAGTAGTCACAATGTGGGCCTCGGCAGTGCCTGCTCCCCTCATCTAGATTCCCCACAGCATGGGCCTCTGCAGTGCTCTCTTCATGCATCCATGTCCTCTGCAAACTAGTCCCACATCATGTTGTGCTCCCAGACTTCCACATAGTAGTCACAATGTGGGCCTCGGCAGTGCCTGCTCCCCTCATCTAGAATCCCCACAGCATGGGCCTCTGCAGTGCTCTCTTCATGCATACAGGTCCTCTGCAAACTAGTCCCACATCATGTTGTGCTCCCAGTCCTCCTCATAGTAGTCACAATATGGGCCTCGGCAGTGCCTGCTCCCCTCATCTAGAATCCCCACAGCATGGGCCTCTGCAGTGCTCTCTTCATGCATACAGGTCCTCTGCAAACTGGTCCCACATCATGTTGCGCTCCCAGACTTCCACATAGTAGTCACAATGTGGGCCTCGGCAGTGCCTGCTCCCCTCATCTAGAATCCCCACAGCATGGGCCTCTGCAGTGCTCTCTTCATGCATACAGGTCCTCTGCAAACTAGTCCCACATCATGTTGCGCTCCCAGACCTCCACATAGTAGTCACAATGTGGGCCTCGGCAGTGCCTGCTCCCCTCATCTAGAATCCCCACAGCATGGGCCTCTGCAGTGCTCTCTTCATGCATCCATGTCCTCTGCAAACTAGTCCCACATCATGTTGCGCTCCCAGACTTCCACATAGTAGTCACAATATGGGCCTCGGCAGTGCCTGCTCCCCTCATCTAGAATCCCCACAGCATGGACCTCTGCAGTGCTCTCTTCATGCATACAGGTCCTCTGCAAACTAGTCCCACATCAGGCTGCGCTCCCAGACTTCCACATAGTAGTCACAATATGGGCCTCGGCAGTGCCTGCTCCCCTCATCTAGAATCCCCACAGCATGGGCCTCTGCAGTGCTCTCTTCATGCATACAGGTCCTCTGCAAACTAGTCCCACATCAGGCTGCGCTCCCAGACTTCCACATAGTAGTCACAATATGGGCCTCGGCAGTGCCTGCTCCCCTCATCTAGAATCCCCACAGCATGGGCCTCTGCAGTGCTCTCTTCATGCATCCACGTCCTCTGCAAACTAGTCCCACATCATGTTGTGCTCCCAGACCTCCACAATATGGGCCCCGGCAGTGCCTGCTCCCCTCATCTAGAATCCCCACAGCATGGGCCTCTGCAGTGCACTCTTCATGCATACAGGTCCTCTGCAAACTAGTCCCACATCATGTTGTGCTCCCAGACCTCCACATAGTAGTCACAATATGTGCCCCGGCAGTGCCTGCTCCCCTCATCTAGAATACCCACAGCATGGGCCTCTGCAGTGCTCTCTTCATGCATACAGGTCCTCTGCAAACTAGTCCCACATCATGTTGCGCTCCCAGACCTCCACATAGTAGTCACAATATGGGCCTCGGCAGTGCCTGCTCCCCTCATCTAGAATCCCCACAGCATGGGCCTCGGCAGTGCTCTCTTCATGCATACAGGTCCTCGCAAACTAGTCCCACATCATGTTGTGCTCCCAGACCTCCACATAGTAGTCACAATATGGGCCCCGGCAGTGCCTGCTCCCCTCATCTAGAATACCCACAGCATGGGCCTCTGCTCTCTTCATGCATCCATGTCCTCTGCAAACTAGTCCCACATCATGTTGTGCTCCCAGGCCTCCACATAGTAGTCACAATATGGGCCTCGGCAGTGCCTGCTCCCCTCATCTAGAATCCCCACAGCATGGGCCTCTGCAGTGCTCTCTTCATGCATACAGGTCCTCTGCAAACTAGTACCACATCATGCTGTGCTCCCAGACTTCCACATAGTAGTCACAATATGGGCCTCGGCAGTGCTTGCTCCCCTCATCTAGAATCCCCACAGCATGGGCCTCTGCAGTGCTCTCTTCATGCATCCATGTCCTCTGCAAACTAGTCCCACATCATGTTGTGCTCCCAGACTTCCACATAGTAGTCACAATATGGGCCTCGGCAGTGCCTGCTCCCCTCATCTAGAATCCCCACAGCATGGGCCTCTGCAGTGCTCTCTTCATGCATCCATGTCCTCTGCAAACTAGTCCCACATCATGTTGCGCTCCCAGACTTCCACATATTAGTCACAATATGGTCCTCGGCAGTGCCTGCTCCCCTCATCTAGAATACCCACAGCATGGGCCTCTGCAGTGCTCTCTTCATGCATACAGGTCCTCTGCAAACTAGTCCCACATCATGCTGTGCTCCCAGACTTCCACATAGTAGTCACAATATGGGCCTCGGCAGTGCCTGCTCCCCTCATCTAGAATCCCCACAGCATGGGCCTCTGCAGTGCTCTCTTCATGCATCAGGTCCTCTGCAAACTAGTCCTACATCATGTTGTGCTCCCAGACCTCCACATAGTAGTCACAATATGGGCCTCGGCAGTGCCTGCTCCCCTCATCTAGAATCCCCACAGCATGGGCCTCTGCAGTGCTCTCTTCATGCATCCATGTCCTCTGCAAACTAGTCCCACATCATGTTGCGCTCCCAGACTTCCACATAGTAGTCACAATATGGGCCTCGGCAGTGCCTGATCCCCTCATCTAGATTCCCCACAGCATGGGCCTCTGCAGTGCTCTCTTCATGCATACAGGTCCTCTGCAAACTAGTCCCACATCATGTTGCGCTCCCAGACCTCCACATAGTAGTCACAATATGGGCCTCGGCAGTGCCTGCTCCCCTCATCTAGAATCCCCACAGCATGGGCATCTGCAGTGCTCTCTTCATGCATACAGGTCCTCTGCAAACTAGTCCCACATCATGTTGTGCTCCCAGACCTCCACGTAGTAGTCACAATATGGGCCTCGGCAGTGCCTGCTCCCCTCATCTAGAATCCCCACAGCATGGGCCTCTGCAGTGCTCTCTTCATGCATACAGGTCCTCTGCAAACTAGTCCCACATCATGTTGTGCTCCCAGACCTCCACGTAGTAGTCACAATGTGGGCCTCGGCAGTGCCTGCTCCCCTCATCTAGAATCCCCACAGCATGGGCCTCTGCAGTGCTCTCTTCATGCATCCATGTCCTCTGCAAACTAGTCCCACATCATGTTGCGCTCCCAGACTTCCACATAGTAGTCACAATGTGGGCCTCGGCAGTGCCTGCTCCCCTCATCTAGAATCCCCACAGCATGGGCCTCTGCAGTGCTCTCTTCATGCATCCATGTCCTCTGCAAACTAGTCCCGCATCATGTTGCGCTCCCAGACTTCCACATAGTAGTCACAATGTGGGCCTCGGCAGTGCCTGCTCCCCTCATCTAGAATCCCCACAGCATGGGCCTCTGCAGTGCTCTCTTCATGCATACAGGTCCTCTGCAAACTAGTCCCGCATCATGCTGTGCTCCCAGACTTCCACATAGTAGTCACAATATGGGCCTCGGCAGTGCCTGCTCCCCTCATCTAGAATCCCCACAGCATGGGCCTCTGCAGTGCTCTCTTCATGCATCCATGTCCTCTGCAAACTAGTCCCGCATCATGTTGTGCTCCCAGACCTCCACATAGTAGTCACAATATGGGCCCCGGCAGTGCCTGCTCCCCTCATCTAGAATCCCCACAGCATGGGCCTCTGCAGTGCACTCTTCATGCATACAGGTCCTCTGCAAACTAGTCCCACATCATGTTGTGCTCCCAGACCTCCACATAGTAGTCACAATATGGGCCCCGGCAGTGCCTGCTCCCCTCATCTAGAATCCCCACAGCATGGGCCTCTGCAGTGCCTTCTTCATGCATACAGGTCCTCTGCAAACTAGTCCCACATCATGTTGTGCTCCCAGACCTCCACATAGTAGTCACAATATGGGCCCCGGCAGTGCCTGCTCCCCTCATCTAGAATACCCACAGCATGGGCCTCTGCAGTGCTCTCTTCATGCATACAGGTCCTCTGCAAACTAGTCCCACATCATGTTGTGCTCCCAGACTTCCACATAGTAGTCACAATATGGGCCTTGGCAGTGCCTGCTCCCCTCATCTAGAATCCCCACAGCATGGGCCTCTGCAGTGCTCTCTTCATGCATCCATGTCCTCTGCAAACTAGTCCCACATCATGTTGTGCTCCCAGACCTCCACATAGTAGTCGCAATATGGGCCCCGGCAGTGCCTGCTCCCCTCATCTAGAATTCCCACAGCATGGGCCTCTGCAGTGCACTCTTCATGCATACAGGTCCTCTGCAAACTAGTCCCACATCATGTTGTGCTCCCAGACCTCCACATAGTAGTCACAATATGGGCCCCGGCAGTGCCTGCTCCCCTCATCTAGAATCCCCACAGCATGGGCCTCTGCAGTGCACTCTTCATGCATACAGGTCCTCTGCAAACTAGTCCCACATCATGTTGCGCTCCCAGACCTCCACATAGTAGTCACAATATGTGGCCCGGCAGTGCCTGCTCCCCTCATCTAAAATACCCACAGCATGGGCCTCTGCAGTGCTCTCTTCATGCATACAGGTCCTCTGCAAACTAGTCCCACATCAAGTTGCGCTCCCAGACCTCCACATAGTAGTCACAATGTGGGCCTCGACAGTGCCTGCTCCCCTCATCTAGAATCCCCACAGCATGGGCCTCTGCAGTGCTCTCTTCATGCATCCATGTCACCTGCAAACTAGTCCCACATCATGTTGCGCTCCCAGACTTCCACATAGTAGTCACAATGTGGGCCTCGGCAGTGCCTGCTCCCCTCATCTAGATTCCCCACAGCATGGGCCTCTGCAGTGCTCTCTTCATGCATACAGGTCCTCTGCAAACTAGTCCCACATCATGCTGTGCTCCCAGACTTCCACATAGTAGTCACAATATGGGCCTCGGCAGTGCCTGCTCCCCTCATCTAGAATCCCCACAGCATGGGCCTCTGCAGTGCTCTCTTCATGCATCCATGTCCTCTGCAAACTAGTTCCACATCATGTTGCGCTCCCAGACTTCCACATAGTAGTCACAATGTGGGCCTCGGCAGTGCCTGCTCCCCTCATCTAGAATCCCCACAGCATGGGCCTCTGCAGTGCTCTCTTCATGCATCCATGTCCTCTGCAAACTAGTCCCACATCATGTTGCGCTCCCAGACTTCCACATAGTAGTCACAATGTGGGCCTCGGCAGTGCCTGCTCCCCTCATCTAGAATCCCCACAGCATGGGCCTCTGCAGTGCTCTCTTCATGCATACAGGTCCTCTGCAAACTAGTCCCGCATCATGCTGTGCTCCCAGACTTCCACATAGTAGTCACAATATGGGCCTCGGCAGTGCCTGCTCCCCTCATCTAGAATCCCCACAGCATGGGCCTCTGCAGTGCTCTCTTCATGCATCCATGTCCTCTGCAAACTAGTCCCGCATCATGTTGTGCTCCCAGACCTCCACATAGTAGTCACAATATGGGCCCCGGCAGTGCCTGCTCCCCTCATCTAGAATCCCCACAGCATGGGCCTCTGCAGTGCACTCTTCATGCATACAGGTCCTCTGCAAACTAGTCCCACATCATGTTGTGCTCCCAGACCTCCACATAGTAGTCACAATATGGGCCCCGGCAGTGCCTGCTCCCCTCATCTAGAATCCCCACAGCATGGGCCTCTGCAGTGCCTTCTTCATGCATACAGGTCCTCTGCAAACTAGTCCCACATCATGTTGTGCTCCCAGACCTCCACATAGTAGTCACAATATGGGCCCCGGCAGTGCCTGCTCCCCTCATCTAGAATACCCACAGCATGGGCCTCTGCAGTGCTCTCTTCATGCATACAGGTCCTCTGCAAACTAGTCCCACATCATGTTGTGCTCCCAGACTTCCACATAGTAGTCACAATATGGGCCTCGGCAGTGCCTGCTCCCCTCATCTAGAATCCCCACAGCATGGGCCTCTGCAGTGCTCTCTTCATGCATCCATGTCCTCTGCAAACTAGTCCCACATCATGTTGTGCTCCCAGACCTCCACATAGTAGTCACAATATGGGCCCCGGCAGTGCCTGCTCCCCTCATCTAGAATCCCCACAGCATGGGCCTCTGCAGTGCACTCTTCATGCATACAGGTCCTCTGCAAACTAGTCCCACATTATGTTGTGCTCCCAGACCTCCACATAGTAGTCACAATATGGGCCCCGGCAGTGCCTGCTCCCCTCATCTAGAATCCCCACAGCATGGGCCTCTGCAGTGCACTCTTCATGCATACAGGTCCTCTGCAAACTAGTCCCACATCATGTTGTGCTCCCAGACCTCCACATAGTAGTCACAATATGTGCCCCGGCAGTGCCTGCTCCCCTCATCTAGAATACCCACAGCATGGGCCTCTGCAGTGCTCTCTTCATGCATACAGGTCCTCTGCAAACTAGTCCCACATCATGTTGCGCTCCCAGACCTCCACATAGTAGTCACAATGTGGGCATCGGCAGTGCCTGCTCCCCTCATCTAGATTCCCCACAGCATGGGCCTCTGCAGTGCTCTCTTCATGCATCCTGTCCTCTGCAAACTAGTCCCACATCATGTTGCGCTCCCAGACTTCCACATAGTAGTCACAATATGGGCCTCGGCAGTGCCTGCTCCCCTCATCTGGAATACCCACAGCATGGGCCTCTGCAGTGCTCTCTTCATGCATACAGGTCCTCTGCAAACTAGTCCCACATCATGTTGCGCTCCCAGACCTCCACATAGTAGTCACAATATGGGCCTCGGCAGTGCGTGCTCCCCTCATCTAGATTCCCCACAGCATGGGCCTCTGCAGTGCTCTCTTCATGCATCCAGGTCCTCTGCAAACTAGTCCCACATCATGTTGTGCTCCCAGACTTCCACATAGTAGTCACAATGTGGGCCTCGGCAGTGCCTGCTCCCCTCATCTAGAATCCCCACAGCATGGGCCTCTGCAGTGCTCTCTTCATGCATCCATGTCCTCTGCAAACTAGTCCCACATCATGTTGCGCTCCCAGACTTCCATATAGTAGTCACAATGTGGGCCTCGGCAGTGCCTGCTCCCCTCATCTAGAATCCCCACAGCATGGGCCTCTACAGTGCTCTCTTCATGCATACAGGTCCTCTGCAAACTAGTCCCACATCATGTTGCGCTCCCAGACCTCCACATAGTAGTCACAATGTGGGCCTCGGCATTGCCTGCTCCCCTCATCTAGAATCCCCACAGCATGGGCCTCTGCAGTGCTCTCATCATGCATCCATGTCCACTGCAAACTAGTCCCACATCATGTTGCGCTCCCAGACTTCCACATAGTAGTCACAATATGGGCCTCGGCAGTGCCTGCTCCCCTCATCTGGAATACCCACAGCATGGGCCTCGGCAGTGCCTGCTCCCCTCATCTAGATTCCCCACAGCATGGGCCTCTGCAGTGCTCTCTTCATGCATCCATGTCCTCTGCAACCAGCCCTGCTGCCCCCCCATTATTATATTGTGCAACGTGTGCTCCCAGTTTGCCAAGTTATATCAATGAGTTATCCAGTCGTGAATGCTCATGTATACAAGAGTTGCAGATTCTCAGCTGCGGGCCTTTGCCAATTTAAAGCAAAAGAGCACTCATGGAAAGCACTTTATCTGGCTTCAAACTCTGTTTCTTAAAGCAAACATGGTCCTATGTAAACCTGAGGAATTTCATTTCTGTTTCAATGTATCGAACTCTGCAAAAACATGGTAAAAAAGATTACTCGTGGCATTTGTAAATCATACATTTGTCAAATTGTTTTCAAAATAGATAAAGGAGTGGTTGCTGGCACCATTACACATCTTGCCTTTTAAATGCTTGCACGTGACTCTGCTGAAGGCTTTGAGGCCCAGGCAGGCCCAGAAGAGAGTTTGCTTATTGCCTGCCAGGCTGCAGAGAACCGAGGATGGAGGAAGTTGTCAGGGGTCAGAAGTGCATCACTGTCATGAAAGTCTCTTTTGGGAGGCAGTGCAGAGGTACAGACCCTCTCTGACTCAAGTGCCAAGAAGGGAAGGAGAGTGAGGGAAGGAGGGGCATGGGCGGGAGTCGGCAGGAAAGTGGATGCTTTTTTAACCTCTTATGTGCCATGGACGAGTATGCTTGTCCTTTTTGCATAGACTTGCATAATAGACTGGCATATGACATTCAAATCACAAAAGGTCTCATTCAGTGAACTGCAAGGATCAAAGTTGAAATACGGGGGAATGTGGCAGTGTGCTGCTAGTCAAGCTCAAACAAACTATATTTATTGAAATTAAGGTATGTTTCTGTAAGGACTTGGGTTTTGTGTAGTCTGGGGTTGTCTTCAATATTTCCAACACCTTCATCAAGATCACAGTCTTGATCTAACAGTTCTCTGTTATTTGTTGTTTCTTTCCAATTGACCTCTGGGGACAAGATTCTCCTTCCCTCCATTCTTCACACCTTCTTGTCACCTGTTTGCCTTCCTCCCTGTCCCAGATTTGCCAGCAGAGGAAATCTGGGCTTTTACTTTCTTGCTGCTTTGCCTCCAGTTGAAGGCTCGGTTCAGGCATCTCGGAATGTACTTGCAATGCCAGATTGTTTTACATATGTATGCTGGATCACAAAAGTCAGAAAATTGTTTCTTATCTCCCATATATCGCTACTTCTTGCCACCTATTTAGGATTCAAGAGGTTTTTTTTACTAGTGTTTCGACACCTCTTAACCCAAAGGTTTCGGCACATATAGTTTATGCATTTGTAATCCCAAACATTTAGGGCTCCACATTTATGAACCTCATTGTGTCCTACTCTCTCATATGCAAGGCTTGCACACTTCTGCAACTTAGTTTCTCATCATCATTCCGGTTGTAAGTTTCAGCATGCTTTCACCACCCCTACATCACCCTCAGGTTCAGCATCTCAGGAACCTCACAGGTGCTATCAGCGTTGCATTACCTGCAGTTTCAGCATCTCATCACCTCTCAGGAAGCCATAGGGTATTGTCACCCTCAGGTTCAGCATCTCAGGAACCTCACAGGTGCTATCAGCGTTGCATTACCCTTCAGGTTCAGCATCTCATCACCTCTCAGGAAGCCGTAGGGTGTTGTCACCCCTCAGGTTCAGCATTTTAGGAACCTGTCAGGTGCTATCAGGGTTGCATTACCTGCAGTTTCAGCATCTCATCACCTCTCAGGAAGCCATAGGGTATTGTCACCCTCAGGTTCAGCATCTCAGGAACCTCACAGGTGTTATCAGGGTTGCATTAGCCTTCATGTTCAGCAACTCATCGCTTCTCAAGAACCCTTAGGGTGTCCTCCCCCTTTGGTTCAGCATCTCAGGAACCTCTCAGGTGCTATCAGGGTTGCATTAGCCTTCTGTTTCAGCATCTCATCACCTCTCAGGAACCTATGGGTGTTATCACCCCTCAGGTTCAGCATCACAGGAACCTCTCAGGTGCTATCAGGTTTGCATTACCCTGTATGATCAACGTCTCATCGGTTCTCAGGTTCTTTTTGGGTTACACCACCCATCAGGTTCACAGTTTCAGCACCTATCAGATCCATGTCTTTTCTGGGTTCACCATTTCTCAGTTCCAAGGTTCAAGTGCCTCTCCCATCCAAGTGGTCTCCAGATTCAGCCCATGTCAGGCTCAGATCACCCTCCGATGCAGATGTCCAGAAGCTGTTGACCCAGTCTGAGGTTTCCCTCTCTTTGGTATAGGTTGGATTCTACTCCAGGTATGATATCATTGGTCACTGAATATGTCACCCTGCAACATAAAGTCACAAGTCTATAGGAAGTGATATAATGGCCTTCTGCCATTTTGAAATCCTGGTCAGACCCAGGGTTTGAATGCAGCAGATCCTTGCATCACTTCCCATCCTCCTCATACCTGAGGCAAAGACCGTGAGATGCCTGCAATCTGGAAAGTTCTTCTGAGCTTCTCCCCACTCCTTCGGTCTCTAGCTGATGCTCCCGGGTCTTCCACATATAAAGCTCTTTTCTAATTGCAGTAGTTTGTCCATGGATCGTGGAGACATGCAGGGTGTCTCCTGGGCATTGAGTGGTTTGTTAAATATGTCCACGTGGAGAAGCAATTCTTCTGCAGTCCACAGGGCAGGCAAACACAGGGGGAGACCGTTTGGGATGCAAGTGCAATGTCCTAGGCAGGTGAAGAGATGTAGGGCCTGATTCATGGAAAAGTGCATAGAGATCCCACAAAACCTGTGCGCCGAGAACCACTCTACGCGCAGAAGTAATTCTGAAGGAATTCTACGTGCTACACGTATTCATGGACTTATTTTCGCAAAGTAGGGCTATCCGCAATTTGCGTCCGGAATGCCCCTGGCACACCCCCATGCAAAGCCAAAACAGACACATTGACCTACCTTTGCGGGGTCCACCACAACCAAGCCAGCACCTCAGCGACACTGCGCTGGGTCCATGTAACTGTAACCGGCATCCAGAGAACATGCGTATCATTTCCTGTAACTGTTGTCATATTTCATTTAATCTGCATGCAAACCCTTGTAAACCGGCACAGCCCCCCACTACGCTGTGTATATACATCCCTAAGTCTTTTCATATCCCTGTCTGCATGCACGCACCCCTAAATCTGACATGCAAACTAACTTGCAGGCTGCAATTCCTATGCGCAAGTTTCTTTACGCCTGCCTTCAGGTGGCGGAGAGATTGAAGGATTTGCATGGGCATTTCAGAGGCGAGAGGTTGCGTGGTCACATCCTTGAATAAGCTTTGTCATGTGTATTGGTAGGCATGCTAGGGACTGCATGTGCGCCATCTCTCGTAAAGGGACACTTTTTCCCTTGTTCTTTCTCATTTTGCGAGTTCCACCCCCTACTTCGCCCCTTTCGCAGACCTCACCAACGCTCTGCATGGTGTCTAGCACAAGATACTCATCTGCTCTCAGAGGCGTGCCGACTCTGAGCAAAGCACACGCATAGTACAGAAAGTACAGCACAGTTGATTCCATGAATCAGCAAAAGGATATTCACATGCAGTTGGGTGCTTATAGTCCCTATTTTCCCCACAAGTAATTACATGAATCCGGCCTTTAGGCTGAGCAAGACATATTAGCAGGTGGCCTAGGGACCCCCCCTTACTAGTGCTAGTTCTACCAATTTACGTTGAGTGAGGTAGAATGCGCATGCATCCATTTGTAGGAGCTGGAGGGGTCCGGCATGCAGTGGGATATAAATCACCAAATGATTAGTGATATTGTCTGGAGCTGTAGCCTGAGAAATATTTGGGATGGTTCTCACTGCACTGAATTTCATCAACAATTTTTTCTTAAAATTGAATTAAAGGGATAGTGCGCTCACAAATATTATTGTCCCGATCATTTGGGAATGTGTTTTTCAGCATACGGTGAGCGATCGTAAAAACGTTCCTATGCATCTTACCTTAGTTTTACTCACTTTTACACATGCGACAACAAGGAGTCGGGCGCATCCATCTTGTGCTAATCTTATCCATTGCTGCATCTCACTAAGGTCGAGGGCCCCTGTGGCACTAAATCATATCCCCCGCCATTGAAGCTGACATCACTCGACGCTTACGCCCCTTTTCACAAAGCCAATGCACGTCTTGTGTCAAAGCTCTCTGTGTGAAGCTATTGACGTGTCTCCATGGAAATGGCCGGATGCCTCTTTCCTCAATAAGTATAAACAGACCCATTCTCATCAGATAACATCAGTGTTGCTTTTTCAATTGTTTCACTGTCTTTTTTTTTGTTTGCCTGTGACTCGTTTCTGCTCTGTTCAGCTACTTTCTTAGCACAAAGATTTGTTGTATCATGGCAGCAATACAGCCCTACCAGCACGAGCCTGAGTATTCCGAGGAGGAAGTAACTGAAAGAGAAAGGTGCAGAAACAATGGGGAATCGAACGATAGTTGGGAAGATGAATCACTGGAGCATGAGCCTGGGCCTAGTCGCATGGAAGACGTTTCCACCTGGTGTACCGCAGCTGCAAAGAAAACTCTGGATGCTTGTCCTACATATTGCAAGGCGAGCCACGGCCGCAATGCGTTACCGAGCTGCATGAATTCGGGGTAGCCTGCCTCACACGGTCCGTGTTGAGGATTATGATGGTGCTTATGCACGAACCTCGCGCAACAGTTCGCCCTCGCAATCCAAGTAACAATTAAGTACTCTAGATGTGATGTCATTTCGACCACTGAGACAAATAATATTTCATGTTTGTACCCTACATTGTCGTCACTTTGATTGATCACTGACAAATAAATTGAGTCTTCAAATTGGATATATTTCTCTCGCTTTTTGCAAAGCGGAGTGTTCATCGCTTACTTGTGTTTCACTTTCAACTAAGAAATAATATTTCTCTGTGGCCCAAACTGTTATGGATTGAAAGGGTGTTCACTCTTGCAATGTGTCTAGACTCCAAAGCCCAAGTTCATTTATCAATAAAGTGACGTTTGTAAGGGCAACTATGTCATAGGGCCTCATTACGACCCAGGCGGTAATCTGCCGTCATTACCGCCATGGCGTAATGAGCGTTAACGCCGTGGGCCGATGGCGTAAAGAGCGCCACATTACGACCCATCGCGCACGAGCATTACGCCATGGCGGTAATGCAATTAACGCCATGGCGGAAAAGGCCCCTACCGGCATCGTAAGTCGAGCAAGGTGCACTTCCGCCACCGTAAGTAGCGGCCACCGTAATTAGCGGCCACCGTAATTAGCGGTGGCCGCAATTAGCGGTCACCGTAAAAAGCAGAACCGGAAATAGCGTCATCGCGGCGGAACGGGAAACAGCACGTCGGCCATCTTTGAAAACACAATCCATTGCCATCCTACCGAACAACACCAGAACCAACCAATCACCCACCCATCCAACTACCCAAAAATGCCTAAAGTTGTTAAGAAGGCATGTGACCGCCAGCGCCAGGAAAGATTTAGCCGGGAGGAACTCTGCATGCTTGCGGAGACCCTGCAAGACAACGCAGCTGTCGTTTTCTCCCCGGAAATGACCAGGACAGCGATAGCGAAAAAGAAGGCCATCTGGGCCCTGGTGGCCGAGCGCGTCAGCGCGGTGGGGACCGTACCCCACACCCCACAGCAGTGCAGGAAGCGCTGGGATGACCTTCGCATACGGGTCAGAGCCGTCATCTCTGCGAACCGCAACCTTGCCCTGGGTACCGGTGGAGGTTCGGAATCCCCACTAAAACTCCAACCGTGGTAGGAGATTTGTGCAACCACGATTGGCGTGGAAGGCATTGAAGGCGTCGGAGGGATGGAAAGGGGAGCTCCGACATCAGGCGATGAAGGTAGGTGCCTCAAATAATACATGCCATAGTCACTGCAGTCCATTCATGTGTAGCACAAGGTTGCCCTAGAGTGTAAATGCAACACATTAGCTCCACACTGCCCATAGCCACATGCGAGCACCACCCTGTATACACTGCTGGCACCCACATACCTGCATCCACATTCCACACAAAAAGGAGACAAAGTGCATGGCCCTGCCTGAAATCTGCCTCATCTACTGACCAGAATCATGTCAATCATTGTCATTCCAAAGTCCGCAGACCCATCAATAACGCCCTCCCTCCTTTTTTTTTTTTAAAATGTATTTTATTTTATAACGACCACACAGTGCAACAGAACATAAATAGAACACATCAAGCCACAACAAAGGCCAAACAACAGATATGAAAAAGAAAAAAAAAAAAAAGAAAAAAACAGAACAGAATTAACTGAACAATCCCCTTCCCTCCCCCCTATGAGCCTGTAGGGTGTCCACCATCATTGTCCGTTCCGTGTGGTGGGGTTCCGTCGCTCTCAGATCCAGCCGAGGTCGACCCCGTACTAAACAGTTCAGCCAATAGCACCTTCCATGCCGTGAGGGAGCCCACCTCTTCCTCCCCTCCCGCCCTGCTGGCCTCCCACCATGCTGTCGTCTCGGCGGCAGCCCATTTCTGGAGGTCACGCCACCATACCTCCACCCGTGGCCTCTGACAATTCTTCCATCCCATGGCTATTCTGCGTTTGGCGAGTACATAAGCCAAATCTTTAAGCTTCTCCACATGCCGAAGCTTGCGCGCCCTGGGGTACCCTCCAAGCAAACAGGCCCAGGCCGAATCTATCTTAAGTACAATGCCCCTCCCTGCCAGCTTCTGCGCTACTTCACTCCAGTAGGTTGCAATCACAGGGCAGGCCCAGAACATGTGAATCATATCAGCGTTCTCTGTGTTACACTTGGGACACGCCTGGCGCCCAGTGTCTCGAAATCTGGAAATTCTCAGGGGGGTCATGTATGCCCTATGCGTGATATATAGTTGTATCTGTTTAAACCTGGCATTCCTCGACACTTTTTTGTGGTACCCCAGGGCGCGCTCCCACTGCCCATCCGCCATCGGGGCCCCCATCTCTGTTTCCCATTCCAACCTCAGGTACCCCAAATCCTTCCCAACCTTTGCCATCAGCATATCGTACAGCCTGGAGACCTCATGCCCGCCCTCGGATGCGTCATACATAATCTCCAGCGTCGCATCCGGCTCGTCAGCCAATACGGTCTCGGGCCAAGTGCTCCGGACCTCCCTGATCACTCTGTGGAACGTCATGTATTGCCCCGTGTGCAGCCCCGCCCCCGCCTCTAGATCTGCGAACTCCGCCAAGGCCCCATCCTGCCAAATGTCACCCAAAGTGACCAGCCCCACTGACTCCCAGTATGTTCGCAGGATGGCCCCAAGCTGTCCGTCTTCCCTTGCCAAGGCCACCAGCGGCAGCTGCGGCATGCACGGCAGGGGATCCCCCATCATCCGGCAGGCTCTTTGCCACATGTTCCTGCCCAACGCTAGCATCTTAGGACGCCCCCTCATCCATGTGCTGGAGGCCCAAATAATCTCTCGCAGGTAGAAGGGGGAGCAGTCCTTACCCAACAGTCTGTGTTCCGGGGTTTCGTCGTCCGAAAGCCACTTGGCCACGTACTGCAGCTGCGCTGCCACGTAGTAGGCCTCAAAGTTCGGCAGCCTCACGCCGCCTTTCTCATAAGCATTCTGCAATTTCCACAATGCGACCCTGTTACGCGTGCCCTGCCATAAGAAATCTCTACATACCCTATGTAGTCTAGCAAAAAACCCCTTGGGTATCATGTATGGAATGTTATTGAAATAGTGCAGCAGCCTAGGTAGCACGACCATCTTAAGCATAGCACCCCGGCCCATCATCGCTAAGGGTAGTTTCTCCCAAAACCTCATGCACTTCTCAATCCTCCCCACTGCCAATTCAGTATTGTGCCTGTGTTCCTCCCCGGTCGTGTGGTATACGTCTATGCCAAGGTACCGAAAGGTGCTTGTCGCCCATGGGATCCGCAATACTGGCAGCCTCTCAGCCGGTATCCCCACATAGCCGCCCAGCGGGAACAGAATGGATTTCCGAGGGTTGACCGCTATGCCAGAAAGCCAAGCAAACCTCTCCATCACCTCCAAGACATATTGCAAGTTCTCTTCAGGGTATTGGAGGTACAACAGCATATCGTCGGCATACAGGGATATCAGATGGCTCTCCCCCCCCACCTCTATGCCCACCGGGTCATACTGTTGCCGGAGGTAAATTGCCAAGGGCTCAAGGGCCAGGATGTACAACATTGGGGACCAAGGACATCCCTGCCTGGTGCCTCTACCTAACTGCCACCTGTCCGACACTACTGCCCCCGTACGAACTCTGGCTAGAGGCGCGCTGTATAATAATTCGGCCCACCTCCTGTACCCCGGCCCCATTCCGAAGTGATCCAATGCCGCCAACAGCCACGGCCAACGAACAGAGTCGAACGCCTTGACCGCATCCAGCGCCACTATCGCCATTTCGCCGTCCTTGCTACATCCACATTCGACCACTCTGTGTAGGCGTCTATGGTTGTGGGTAATGTTCCTGTCCGGGACATAGCCCGTCTGGTCAGGGTGAATCAGCTTGCCTATCACTCTCCTCATTCTAGCCGCCAAGACAGCTGTTAGGATCTTGCTGTCCTGGTTCAGCATCGACAAGGGTCGATAGGAGCCGCAACCGTGTCCCGGTGTATTGTGCTTGGGGAGTGGCACTATGACCGCTTCCCTGAGTGATTCTGGTAGCTGTCCCAGCTCAAACGCCTCATTAAACATGTCCAGCATGGGTGGGAGTACCTCTTCCCCATACGCCTTATAAAACTCACTGGGGAACCCGTCCGCCCCCGGGGCCTTGCAAGTGGGCAGCTGTCGCACTATCTCTCTGAGCTCTTCCAGAGTGATCGGAGCATCCATCTCCTCTCGCTCTTCATCGCTGATTCTGGGCAGGCCTATATCCCCGAGTACTTCATCTATCTCCTCTCGGCTCCCCCCTTCCCGATCTTCATACAATGTTTGGTAGTATTCTGCGAATGCCCCATTTACCCCTTCTTGCGTGTCGATCTCCGCACCCCCTTCGGTGATGACCGATCGGATCGGAGCCCTAGGGGTTTCGCTCTTATATAGCCAAGCGAGGAGCCTGCCTGTCTTGTCCCCACCCGCATGCAACCTCTCAATGTACTTCGTATAATTCAGGTTACAAAGTCTATCCCAGTGCCCAGAGCACCGCTGCTGCAGCTCAGTAACTACTTCCATATCCGTCCCACCCTTCTCCAATTCTTTTTCCAGCTCGATCTCGGCCTCTCGCAGGTCGGTCAGGATTCCGCCCATTAATCCCTTGGACTTCACGATAGCAACTCCCCTCATCACCACCTTAAAAGCCTCCCACAAAGTACCGGCCGACTTGACACTCCCTGTGTTCGACTCAAAGTACGCGACTATCTCCTCCCTCATGTCCTCCTTGAATACCGGATCCCGTAGCGCTTCCGCCCGAAGGCGCCATGTTGGAATCCGTGCACGTGGGGGGCGCAGCCGCCATTGCATGATTAGGGGCGAGTGGTCCGAGAGGACCCTCGCCCTGTAGTCAATCTGTTCACACTCCGTAAGAATGTCTGGAGTGGCAAAAAAGTAGTCGAGCCTCGTGTGCAGTTGGTGCGGAGCCGAATAGTGCGAATACTGCCTCCCACCCGGGTGTCTCGCTCTCCACACGTCTACCAGGCCTAGATCCGTTAGCAGCGACTGCAATACCTTGGCCGCTGGGCTGGGCCTAACCATTTTGTCATCCGACCTGTCCTCCCTGGGGTTAAGCACACAATTAAAATCTCCACCCCAGATTACTGTGCTCCCCATCCCTTCACCGAGTCTCGCGCACAGTGTCTTAAAGTAAGTCGCTGTGTCCTGGTTGGGCGCATAAGTGTTTATGATACAGACAACTCTACCTTCCACAATCCCCCGAACCATGGCCAGCCGCCCGTCCGACTCCACAACCTCCCCCAAGAGCTTGAACGGGACATGTGGTGCAACCCAAACCAGCACACCCCTGGCATACGCAGAGAATGTGGATCCAACCACTGTCCCCCTCCATTTTCTCCGCACCATTTCAAGTTTATCCCGTGTCAAATGCGTCTCCTGTAGCAAGGCCACGTCTATCCTCTGCCTCTTCAAATACAACATGACCTTATTACGCTTCAGGTAGCTATTCAACCCTCTAACATTCCATGTCAATACCTTAAGGTCTCCCATGATTTATCCGTAGCTCCCACTTCCCCCTCTGGTCTGATCGCCTCCCCCCAGTCCCGACTACTTCCCTTCTCAGTTTCTTCCCCAGGCTCACATAACAACTAACACCCCCCACCCCCCTAACCCAACCAACTGCCCAGCTCCATCCCTGGATCTCAGGCATCCCCGTGTCCGGTTCTCTCCGGAAGCCCGTGTAGAGAACCCGACACAGTGACTAATCTAAACACACACTGGGGTACGAATAAAACGGCCCTCGGATGCCCCCTACACATCTATATCCGCGCTCGCGGACCATATGCGAAACAGTTAAAAAGTGCATCCCCATCACAAAGTGGCAAAGACTATATTCCAGTCCAAATGTTCAAAGTCAGCCGGGCCCACTGTTTCACTTAACTCTCCCTGCTCCATCCGCCATCTGCTCATCGGGCTCCTGCGGGCAGTTCTGCGCATCGAGCCATTCCATGGCCTCCTCAGGGGTGTCGAAAAACAGCGTCTTAGCCTTGAAGAAGACCTTAAGTTTGGCTGGGTAGAGTAACATATACTTGAAACCGGCCGTCCGCAGGCGCCTTTTGACCGCCCCAAAGTTCATCCGACTGCGCTGCACTAGTAGAGTGTAGTCGGGGTAAGCAGTGATGGTTGCCTCCCCTCGCCGTATGGTGCCCCCTTTACGAAAATGTTCCAGAATCTTCTCCCGGTCTTTGTAGTTGAGGATCTTGGCGATCACGGGCCTGGGCGGATTACCCGGCGGTGGCCTTCTGATCAGGGCCCTATGTGCCCTCTCCACTGCAAATCCCTGCCTTAGGGCACCTCCGGTGATCTCCTGCAGCAGCAAGGTCTCAATAAAATCTGTGGGATTCTGGCCCTCAGTTCCCTCCGGTAGGCCCACAATCCGGATGTTGTTTCTGCGGGCCCGACCTTCTGCCTCGTCAGCCCTGCTTTCCAGGTTGCCTACCCTCTGCACCAGGGCATGGATCTCTCGTTTGTGCGCGGTGCATTCCGCCACAGTCGGGCCCATCTCCTTCTCCAGGGTCTCTGTGCGCTCGGCTAGGGTTCGCACATCTTGCCTCAGGAGGTTCACGTCCTCCTGTACCGCCCCGACCTGTAGTTCCATCGCAGTTTTCAGTTCGGCCACCGCAAGTTGGAGTTTGGTCTCCCATGTCGCCTTCAGATCTGCGATCGCTGCCAGGACCTCCTGGTTCGTTCCTCCTGTGGCCATCTCCTTGGGCTGGGCCTTCACTTTGCTCCTGGTCCCCTCGGTGCCAGGCGACGTCTTGGCAAATTCATCGAGCGTGGGCTGTTTATTCTTCGCCCTCAGGAGCTTGCTAGACATATCTTCGATCAGGAGCGTCCCTTCGATCTCGCTTAGGCCCCAGGCCTGGGGGCACTATGTCCCCCCGTCGCCACACAGTTTCGGCTACCTCCAGTCAGGCTTGCTCTCGCTGGATCGCGCTGAACGTGAACTGAGGGAATCGCCTCCAGAATCCCGGTCCCCGATCCTTTGTCCCAACATCAGGCGACGGCAGCCATTTTGTCTGCCGGCGAAGCTCCGGCACCAAAACTTCTCGCGGCTCCTGAGTCCACAAGCGCTGCACAATCCCGTGTGAAAATGCATCCACATGTGCCGCCGAGCTTCGCATTTACAGTCATCACCGTCTATGCCACATCGTAGCGGCCGTTGCGCGGATTCAGCCGGATAATGTTCGGATCGACGGGAGCTCCCGTTCAGGCACGTCCTTTCACATGGCGTCCAAGCCACGCCCCCAACGCCCTCCCTCCTTTGCTCCACCACAGGCACAGATTCACACCCCGAGGACCAGGACACCCCTGCGACGAAGAGAGCCAAGAAGGCCAATAATACCATCCCCGCACCCTCAACCTCAGCTGCAGTGAGGCAGACCCCACAACAAGCAGAATCCACTGCAAGCAAACCGGACGGGCCACCGGCAAGCACCCCTGTAGGCAGCAGGCCAGCAGCAGCAGCTCCACCTGTACCAACATTGCCTGCCACAGAAGGCACCGGGTCTGCGGCCAGCAGCAACATGGGAGAAACAGCTGCAATTGCTGCATGTTCAGACTCTGACATTGAGGAGCACAAAGTCAGAAGCCCCACTGACCTACTACATTCCCCCTGTTTGTCAGACGCCAGCCCCCATGAGGATCACACACAGGGGCACACAGAGGTAGAGGAGTGGCCTTCTACCCCATGCCCAGTCCTCAGTCCACAGGAGGGGAGCAGCCCCTCCATCACACCACCAGCACTGGGCATGGCCCAGCAGGGGCAGCAGTCCCTCGAGGACATCATAGAACGGCAGCAACAACTGTCCACGATGCTGACTGAGCATGCCGCGGAATGTGTGGGGGCTAGGGCAACCATTGAACAGGCCACGGAGACCCTAAGGGCCAAAGTAGCGCAGAGCACTGCCACCCTGAGGGATGCCATGCAGGCCAAGTCCAGGGACATCTGTGGTGAACTTGCCGGCTTGCGTCGTATGCTCACTGAGCTCACCCACACCCTACAGGACGTGCATGCACGGGGGCAGGCAGGGACATCCTCCGCTGCCAGTTCTGCACAAAGCAGCCCCGTCCGACGTTCCGGACGTAACCTGCGCTCCACAGCCAGGGGTGCCCCGGGGGCCGGGAGAGGGGGCTTGTAACAGCCTGTGGCCACTGTCACAGGCATCTGTTGACACCTACATGGGGTGTGTTGGGGTGAGCAGGGGGGAGGTGGGAGGGGGTGTGTTGGGGTGTGCAGGGGGGAGGTGGGAGGGGGTGTGTTGGGGTGTGCAGGGGGGAGGGGGTGTGTTGGGGTGTGCAGGGGGAGGGGGAGGGGGTGTGTTGGGGTGTGCAGGGGGGAGGGGGGAGGGGGTGTGTTGGGGTGTGCAGGGGGGAGGGGGGAGGGGGGAGTGGTTGTGTCACGACATTTTATGATTGAAATACACTTTTTGCTTTCCCGAAATGAAATGTGTGGACATTTTCATTGTATATGTGTGCTTTATTGGTGTACACACAGTGCCCCAAGTGCAGTCTCCATGTGATACACACCAGCCGTGTGTGCTAGAAGCAGTGGTCGATGATATTTTGGCGCATTGCACGCCCCTCCTGTGCATCGCCTTCTCCATGGGGTGCCGCCCCATCTGCACCCTCCTCATCCTCATCGTCAGGTGGTTGCAGTTCTGCGTCAGGGGGCAGGGGCACATTCCGTCTGACGCACATATTGTGTAGCATGACACATGCCATGACGATCTTTGCCACCTTCTCATGGCGGTACAGGAGTGCCCCACCAGACCTGCTGAGGCTTCGGAACCGTGCCTTCAATAGGCCGAATGTCTGCTCTATGACCACACGAGTACGTGTATGTGCACGGTTGAAGTCCTCCTCGTGCTGGTTCTGCGGGTTCCGGACTGGTGTAAGGAGCCACCTCTTCAGGGGATAGCCTGCATCACCTGTATGTAGGCGAGAATGTATGTGTCAGTCATGTCGTCTGATCAAGAACATGATGTGCCACCATGGCTTGCATCCAACTGTTACTTTGGCTCACTTCTACATGCACTAATTGATTCACGCAATGCAACCAGTATATGCTCATGGCTCCCATGGCCTGTTTTGCATGACATCACCCAATGTATGCAGAGGGGTTGAGTGCATTGTGAGTGCCCATCCACTGTGTCCGTTCATGCCGTTTGGTTAGTTGGCCTGGCACATGTCCTGTGATGGCAATGCGCACATCATTGCAACATTGCTGTGGGCCTCATCATGACCCCAGTGAGCAATGCTGATGTAGACAGGGACATTGTGGGGGCCCTGCTGTCTGTGTAATGGTGTGTTGATGTTTCTGTCCGTCATGTGCCTCCTTCGTGGGCAGTTATGGGGGACAGGCCTATCGGTTGATGGTGTTTGGTGACGTGCATGTAGGTGCTTTTCATTGTTGACAATGTGGTCTGATTTGGTAGAATGCACTTGCAGATGGTTGTGTCATGGTTGGGACACAACCTCATTCACATGGTAGGGCTGCATGCATTGGCTATTGGCTTTACTGGTGTTGGGTGGAGTATGGGTTGCTTCAGGGTATCCTCTGTCTCCGTTCTCTCTGCTACTCACAGCCAGGTGGAGTATGCATCATTCCCCCCCCTTTCAGCCAGGTGGAGTATGCATCATCCCCCCCCCTTTCAGCCAGGTGGAGTATGCATCATTCCCCCCCCCTTTCAGCCAGGTGGAGTAAGCATCATCCCCCCCCCCTCAGCCAGGTGGAGTATGCATCGGTACGTCATTCACCTGCCCACTTCCATGACATTGGACTCACCGAGTAGCCAGGATCTTGGGCCTGCATGTCGCTCCATGTAGCGTGGTATTGTGGAGTTCCTCAGGACCCTGGAATCATGGGTTGATCCGGGGAATCGGGCACAACAATGTGTGATGATCTTGTTGGAGTCACAGACCATTTGCACGTTGATTGAGTGGAACTGTTTCCGGTTGCGGTACGGTACCTCCATGGCACGTGGAACCACCAATTCCACATGGGTGCAGTCGATGGCACCAATGCAACCGGGTATGCCGGCTAGTGCATGGAAACCCACTTTGGTGTTTGCAATCTCCTGGGCAGTCCGTGGTAATGAGATGTGGTCGTCTGTGTGCTTGAGGAGGGCATCGAGCACTTGGATGAGTGTTCGTGAGAATAATGGTTGTGAAATGCCATGCAAGTGCCCCACTGTGTGCTGGTAGGTGCCTGTGGCCAGGAAGTGTAGTACAGACACTACCTTCAGTAGGGGTGGGATGGCGGTTGGAGTTTCTATCATGCTGACAATGTCGTTGTGTGTCATGTCTACGATGGCGGTGATGGTGTCCCGGTCCAAACGGTACAGGGTGTGGATCTGCTCAGCAGTGAGGTTGAATGGATTGGCTCTGATGCGTGGGATTGGGGGCTGCCTGCGTGGTGGCACTGGCTGTGCTGGTGGGGCTTGCTGGGCCTGCCTTGCCCTCCTTCTCCTCCTGCATCTCCTCTCTGCTGCCTGTTGTTGTTGTTGCTGTTGTAGCACTTGCATTGCTATCAGGTCCTCCAGCCCCAACATTGCTAGTCGTATTGGTATCATTGTGGAGTGTGACTGGGTGTGGGAAGGGGTGGGGTGTGCTCTTTTTGTACTTCCTGAGTCTGTATTGCCTTCACCTGTGCTGTTTCTGTGCACCTGTGGCAGCTGCATTCACTTTACATGGCCCTTTACGGTTGGTTCGCGATGGCGTAATTAGCACCATGGCGGTAAGGTACTTAACGGGCTGGGTGATGGCGTTAGGTGCATGTCCGCTTGGGTCGGCATTCGCGTACCTTTCCGCCATGGCGCTAAGTACAGTGTGGGAGGTCGCGTGCGCGTGCCCTTGGCGCAGTTAGCGGCAGCGTTAACTACGATGCCGCTAATGGCATCGTAGTTAACGGTCACGGGTCATGATCGGACCTGGCGGAAAACGATGGCGGTAACCATTTACCGCCATCGTTTTTCACTTAGCGCCAGGGTCGTAATGAGGCCCATAGAATTCAGGATGCATTTTCAAGTAAGGCTGGA
The DNA here is from genome assembly GCF_040938575.1 of Ambystoma mexicanum. Taxonomy (NCBI): domain Eukaryota; kingdom Metazoa; phylum Chordata; class Amphibia; order Caudata; family Ambystomatidae; genus Ambystoma; species Ambystoma mexicanum. The sequence continues at coordinate 1,485,041,576 of NC_090931.1, forward strand.
ACACGTATATGGTTAATTCAATTACAGTATGTATGTTTCTCTTCCAGAGGTGGTACAGGCTAGTGGTCTACCGTTCATTTAGATGGTGGTTTTATGGGAGGCTTGGTTTCCGTGTTCGACAAGTAATACCTGCCTGTGTCGTTGGAGCCATTTGCACAAAGCTCCCCAGTGACAGCGGACAGTACAGGGGATTTTCACACACTGTGCTGTAACCTCAAGTATACAAGTTGTAGTTTGTTTGTGCAATCAACATCACCAAACTAAATAAAATAAAAATTAGCATATAGGAATAGTTGTTTCAATTTTTCAGTGAGTCAAGAAGAACACAGTCACTCGTTTCTGAGGGACATGAAATAATGGTTGGTGCCTTTTTGTGCTCACATCGCCCGCAATAAGCCATCCCCCCCTCCATTATACCCCACTCCAGTACTGGGTGGGTGGGAATGGCCAAGGTGCCAAACACCATGTACACTTCAAAAGGGATCTTCTGCGCAGTGATTATTGTTCTCACGGCCTACCAAGACCCAGTGTCTCCAGACTCCCCTCTGCAAGCCCCCGCCCTTGCAATCCACATAAGTGTGTCTCCCTTCAGCAGTGTTCAGAGCCTTTTGCGCTCACCTCATGCCCATCCATCCCCCCTCCAGTATCATTGTCCCAGCATCACTGATGACATCATGAATACGGTGCACATTTTAGCATTTCATCGGTGAGCGGCCTACGGAAAAGTTGATACTATATGGGAAACAAGCTGATAATTGGCCGCCGTCTCTCCATTGCTCTTGGCGCACAAGGTTCCGCTGGGCTCATCTCTGCAGTGTGAAGGTCAGGGCAAGGGAGCACACATCTTTCTAACTAAAACAAACAACAGGATATGATAATGCAGAAATAATGGCACACATAAAATCTAGCATGAATAGGTCTATTCTGGTCAAATGAGCTAATATATTGGCATTCTAACCTTTACCCTTTTGGATTCTCTTTGGGACCACAAACTCTTCACCCAGGTGCCAACCCCAAAGGTTTGATCTGCCATCTGGCCCGCTTAGGTCCTCATAAGATAGATTGACGTTTGTTTTTTGGGAAAATATATTGCCACACAGGATTAGGGCTGTGTTGGGGGTCCGTGAGGGATCGGGGCGCTGGAGGGTAGGATGGGTCTCACCCTCAAAGAACCTGGGGGGGTCAGAGATGGGGGGCTCTGGACTGTCGGGTGGTGGTTGGGAGGGCACATGAAGTTTAGTGAAGATGAATAGGCCCTTGGCTTATGACTTCTCACTGTCTCACACTCTTCGCAGAGCACATTCTTTCGGAAACCATACCACAGGGTTGTAATAAGGCATGGCTGGCTTCCGTCAGAACAGGGCTCACGCAGGGCTGGCAAGGGGGAGGCGATGTTGAATTAGCTGTGTTTGTTGTTATGTTGGACGATGGGCTGCATAAATAACTACTATCAATGATCTCTCTATCTAAATCTGGTAGGGTACTGAAATGGTATCTTTCGGTGTATATTTACTTCAAAAGTGTCTTACTAAGGTTTCCATTGCTACAAGATAGTATTGATTTTTTACTATACTAGATTTCACTACACTACACCAGTCTGCGTTTTCTTGAGCCTCTAACAAATCTAACAATTATGACCATTATAAAACAATGCCAATGTGCCCTTTAAAAGCTGCATGGTGTTTCTGTAATTGGTTGCTTGACATGTCCCTTTTTTGGTGTAGAGCACAGTGATGGATGCACAGACCCTCACAAGTGAATAAACCACTGACACGTTCAGTGTCCCAATGGTGAGTCCTACCGACATGCACAAAGTGATATTCTCGAGCATTGGATCTGCCCACACATCTAATACAACTTTGTTTTTCCCTTGGCCCACTTTATAACAATGATTGGAAAATGAAGGAACAAGATTCTGCATCAATTTCATTTCCAGAGTCAACATCAAATTCCCTCGCTTACCAAGTAATTTTATTATACTTACCCTTTGCGAAAAAGTGTTAGGCCTGCAATTTAAAATGAAATGAAAATGTTTATGTGTGCTATTGGTTAGTAATATTAACTGGCATGTATGGGTGTCCCTTTACATGTACAATTCTTTGAATCTCATTGTCACAGTTCCATTTCGCTGTTTTCACCCACACAAAACAAGTACTGTGTTACAGGTGGATGTTGGAACTTTCGGCCACAATCACTTCATCCTTTGCAACTGGTCCAGAGAATCAGGTATGCATACTTTCTCCCTAATGAAGAATATATTACAAAATGTTTGAAGGCAACATTACAAACAGTATGTTTTGCACTGTGATCTCTGATGAAGCACATGTGTCATCTCTGAACATTATCAGGTGCAAATTGAAACGTATATTATGACTGTTTACGAGGGAATGTTCATATGAATGTTCTGTTAGTGTTGCGAGAACAAACCCTTGTAGTATACAGTTCTTAATAATTTAATGCTACTTTTTGTGTAAATGCACAATGCGATGACAGATTTTAATTTCCAGTACAACTCACTTTTCCTTTGTTTTAATGAATATTCTCTTCAAGGAATGTACACAAGGTGTGGAAATAGAAGAGGAGGCACTTGGACCAGAGGTGAACATAACCTAATATTGAATACTATTGGACATCACATTGCATTTGGAATACATTTTAATGTTCTAGTTCTTCCTCTTCAATCAAGTCAGTTCTGTTTGTACATATGTACAGATGGTGGTTTGCCATAAAATGAAATGTGCTGGATGTACACCATGTAAAAACACAATTTTTTTCAGCTTGTTGGTGCGGTGGAAAAAGTGATGGTCACGGTATCAAAGAAAACAAGGGTAACAAACAAACAAGTTTGCTTTGTAGAACTTTTTAAGCTGTTGATTTATTCATATAATGTTTTTGTTTATAAAGTGGTATCTGCTGTATGTGTGCTGTATATTGAGCATGCTTCTCAACACATCTTTTAGAGGCCCAGAAGGAAGCAAAGTATGAAGACACAGACAACCAATGAAACAAAAGATATTGATTGCCAAACAGATTTCACAATTGAACAACTACCATTTGGGGCGCAGTGTGGTCCAGTCACTAAGCAGACTTGTGATGCTTATGCCCAATGGCTGGAAACTGAATGTAATATGACCGGCGATCTGTGCAAAGTGTCCATGGACCATTGCTACCATATGACAACTGGACAAGATGAGACTGAATACAATGAAGATGCATTGCAATTCCTCGCAGACCCATGACACAATCTACACCCGCCAAAAATGTTCCGCCAATGAAACGTTTTATTATATCTGTTTCTCCAATTCGTGTGCAAATATCACAACCTAAAATAACAGAGATTGAAGCTTCAACAGAACTGACAGAGGAACTTGCTAAAGATCTCGACTTTAGTATGCCTAGTTTTGTCAATTTGTCCACCACAGCCGATTGACAAACCACATTCATGCCGGACGATTGGCTGATAAAGGAGCACAAATACATTGTATTTGACAGCTGCCTGGTAGAGTTTGTACAGATGCTGAAATGTGTCCATACATTAAGTGGGAACATATGCGGGGAGCCATTGGTGAAAGTATCTTGTGTATTGCAAGGCACTAACCTGAAAATCCAAGCCAGCTGTCTCCACCTCCATAGTACATTTTCATGGTCCTCTCAACCGATGCTGGGCAAAGTGCCAGCTGAAAATCTACGTTCAGCAGCTTTACTTTTCAGCGGGTCTACTTTCAGTAAGATTTGCAGTTTCTGTAAATTTGTGGGAGTTGAGTTCCTTGCAAACACCCAGTACTTCAAATATAAAAGCAATTCTTATTCCCAGCCGTTAGTGAATCCTGGAAAGCTGACAAGATGTCAATCGAAAGCAAATTCTCTGGCAAACGTTTTTGGCTAGCTGACGACAGACAGTGTGTCAGCCCAGGATTTTCAGCAAAGTAATGCACATACCACTTTCAAGACAGAAAGTAAAAGAATTGTGAGTTTGGAGTGCAGGTGTCCGAATGAGCATCTTCTGTGGCCACGGAGAAACGTGATTTCATCAAATCCGTTTGAATTTCTTCACTCAAGGCAGATGCAAATAGAGCTGATAGCCACTGACAGGCATGTTTTGATAGCCAAGGCCATGCAAAAGCAGTTTCCATACATTAATTATCAATTCGATGTTTGGCACATTGCCAAATTAGTCATTATAGAAAAATGACAACTGCTGGGAGAAAAAAGGGTTCTGAAGAAATCTTAAAGTGGTGTCCGTCAATCAGCAACCATCTTTGGTGGAGCTCCAAAACTTGTGATAATTCTGTAGAAATTCTACTTGAGGAATGACATTCATTGACGCACCATTGTTCTAGCGTACACTCATGGACAGAAAACCAACATTTTCAGAAATGTGCACATGGACCTTTAGATGAGGAGCAGAAATGAAAAAAGAAGTGGTTGGTGCCATGTTCACCTTCACACAAAGCTCTGGAGAAGATTGTGCACGCTTTCGAGAGACATTAAGGGACTTGCAGAATTCTGTCATACTGGAGATTTGGAGGTGTTCCACAATATGTGCCTAAAGTACAGGCCCAAAAGGTTGCATTTCGGCATAGACGGTATGGAGGCCCGAACAAGACTAGCTGTACTTGCGCACAACGAGAATGTTGGGAGGGAACAAATGAAAACTGCAGGACATTTCGGAATGCATCGTTACGTAAAGGCCTTCACAAAACAAAGCAAACAATGGGTCGTTAAGCCAATATACCAGGATGTGGAATTCACATTTGTGAAAGATTTGACATTGAATGTGTTGGCTATGCACACTCATGGAATCGATCCATATTTTGTTTCTAGGACACATGCAGTGCCACAAAACATTACAAACATGTCCTGTCCACCTAAAGAGAACAGTTGACTTACCGATATAAATAATTAGTAGCTGCCTTCACAATCTGCTTACAATAACATTTTCATTATGTTCCCCAGTGTTTGTACATTGTACATCAACAATTGAATGCAATTGCACTAACTTTCGATGCTGTAGTTAGTATTAAAAACTATTTAATTATGCAGATTAAATTTGGTGTTTGGTTCATTAAAGTATTTCATTCACCTTCCCTTCATCGATATTTATGTTCCTCGAATGAAAAAACACATATCTGCGATTGCTATTTGTGATATATTTGAAAATGGAATTGCCCTAGCACATCGGTGCTGCACTGCCCATTTCAGTTGCTGAAATAATTATGGGCAAATTGGATATTAGCCATCAGTCAACAGGACACTGAGACTTGGTGTCTGTCAAACCCTTAATTCCTGACCCAAACCACATACTCATATGCAGTGCTTGGCACTGGCACTGAAAGACTATGGTGGGTAAGATTTTCATAGCAATTATCAATTGACTGACCTGTGTTAACCTCCTAACTTCCAGAACATTCTGCCCTAGCAGTTTTTTCATTTTTTTAAACACCTCTGCGATTAGACCCCTTTTTATTCCCTCTGATAATATTTCAGTATTTTGTGTGAGTTTTTTGGGTTTCTCCATAGCTATATATAGCACTATACTCTTCCATACAGCGTGACTCTGTGTTTTGCTTTGCATGCGCCCCTCCTTGTGCCGGTCCCTTGTGTTTTTCACAGCCTCCTCCAACACCATTCCTCTTTTTCCATCTGCCAACCAACTCTCTGGTGCTCTTTGTCTATCCTATCTTTTGTAACTGTTTCTCTATCGGCTACCCTGCTCTCCTCACTAAATCTGGTAGGAAGAAATTTATGAAGGACTTTTAGTCTCCAACCCCAGCCTCCCTATCGTTGATACCTATGCCTGTGCTACTTAAAGGAAAACCCTTGGCGGCATCCTCTTTGTCGTTCCCTCGCCACAACTATGGACTCTACATATGGTCTCTGTCATCTCTTATTTCTCTTCTTCTCACATTAATGGTGGCTCCTGGCGGGAGGCCCTCTTGGCCTCTTTCCACTCTGTGAAAGGTCATCATTAATGTTTACTTAATTAAGAAGTCTCCTTGTTAACGTCTCCTTCTTGGAGAGTTAAAAATCCAACTGGATGCTTTGTGTACTTCCTCAGAACACAAAGAAAATAAATCGCTCTCCTGAACATCCCTGAGGATGTGCTTTCCAATCTTGATTCCTTCACCCCCTGTGTCCTCATCTTACTCGATCGCTACTCTGCCGTTGACATGGTGAACCCTGGGTTTGTACGTTTTTACCGAATCTAAAGATTTGCATGTACAAAAAACCCGAAAAATGCTACAACCAAAGGTTCGAACACCAAACGTTCGAACCTTTGGTGGTAGCATTGTAGGTAAGTATATATTAAAAAAAAGACTGCAGGGGCTGCAGGGGTTTCCTCTGCAACACCCCGCTCACTATACTCTAAAGTACAAATAGAAACCCCCACAGCACAGAAAAAAAAATAGAAAAAAAGAAAATGGGGGCTTCAGGGGTGTCCCCCACAACACCCCGCTCACTATACTTTAGAGCATAGTGAGCAGGGGTTGCGGGGGAAACTCATGCAGCTCCTGAAAAAAAAATGAAAAGGTCCCTGCAGCGCCGGTTCCCGATCACAGAAGTGAAAGGGAACTGGCGCTGCAGGCACTCATCATGAAGAAAAAGGTAAGTAGGCTTTGTTTATGTTAGGGGTGCGGTTGGGGGTGTGTTGGGGGTGTGCCGTGGGTGTGTGGTGGGTGTTTTGTGGGTGTGAGTATGTAGGGGTTTTTAACGTGTGTGTCATGATGCCTTCCCCCGGGGATCCAGATCAAGTCTAGCAGCCCCGGAAGCAGGCATCAAGTTATTCCAAGCAAGCCCAACAACCCCTGCTAGGGACCATTTGGGTGCAGTCCTGGCGTCTATGGTGCCAGCTCATATGGAGAGTCAGTCCTGCCGCCATAGGCGCCATGCTCATAGATTAAAACTTACCTGATGCAGACCATGCTGCAAACTTACCTGATGCAGACCATGCTGCAAGAGCTCCAAGCCAAAAGAGGCTTGGAAGGGACTACTTTACCTTGGGACAATTTTTTACTCGGGTGGGGTCGGGGAGGAATACTTGCCTGGGACTACTTTGGAGGCTATTTAAACCACGCCCTAAGAGCAGCACACGCTTTGTGTTATTCTGCATCCAGCAGCGTAACGCTCACCGTGCCTGCAAGTCTGCATCCAGTCTTCTGCCACGCCCGCCTCGAGTCTGGAGCTCCTAGAAAAAGGGAGAAAGAAGGAGAAAAGGTTAGAACAAGAGCAATACCTTTGATCCTTACCTGAATTCCCGATCCACCGCGCCTTCGAGCTGGAAGAAAGAAGTTATTTTATGCGCGTCGCCTCGCCTGCTGCAACGCCGCGCTGAACTCACCGGCCTTTGCAGCATCTTCACTATCCACCGCATCCTTCTGCATGTTCCCGCCGCACTCCGGCACCTAAGGGAAACACAGGAACAGCAAGGTGACCCAAGGGAATAAACAGAGGCAATATTAGTTACCCCCCATAGACTTACCTGATTTTACCACTGGGGGTACTATTCCCTTCACGGGTCGGCTCAGCCTCCATCGCATCTTCACCGTACCCCGGCCCATAAGGGGAACAAAAGGACAGCAAGGTCAAACAAAGGGACAAACAAGGGGAAACCTCCTCACCACAATAGACTTACCTAGTTTTACCGCCGGAGGCATTATTCCCCAAGACTTCATACTTTCTCTCAGCACCTGAATAAGGGAGAAAGCAACAGGTTACATACTGACATTATTTTATCGAACTGTGTTGGATAATACAAATCCTTACCTTGAATGTTACCGGTTGCCACGAGGAACTCTTCGCTAGGGTCGAGCTGCAACCTGCAAGGAATCGGACAAGAGTGAAAGTCAGACATTTGAACTCTTACGAACTATATACTTAAGGCGTCTTGCCGGAAATCTCAGAGTCAATATTGTTCTGAAACTCACCAATTCCTTCGAACCAGTGAAGCAACTGGTTATCTACGGGCCCCTGCGCTCAATGCAGGATGGAGAGCTCATCTTTCCAAACCATCAGGTGAGACTATAAGAGGGGACATTAAAGGTGATCAGTGGGGAGAACAGCGGGAGTGGGGGGTTTACACTCAACTCCACGGGTGGTTAATTCCCTTTCTCCATTTGCAGAAGAATATTCCTATGGGCCAAGCAAACAAAGCTAGGTGGGCCAGTCCAGTCCTCTCGGCACTACGCGTCACATTGGTGGATACCGCAGCTGTCCAGTTCAGATCGACGCCCCTGTGGGAGCCAGGTGAGCGTAACAGTGTGTCCGCATGGGAAATGGGCGAACCTTTTGTGGTTCACACAGTTCTCATGCAAACTTTCCGGCCGTGGGAAAATCAGCCGCGGTCAGATCACGTAGATCTGTTAACTCTACCATCCTTTTCAACCATCTCCATGATAACCGGGGTTATCATTGATCATTCCCTGGCTTTGCTGATTTCTTTCCTCTCCGATTGACCCTCCCTGTTCCAACTTGGGTCCTCCTCTATCTCTATCTGCTTTTTCTCCCCATCCCCTGTTGATATGCTGACTGAAACTGTGCTGGTTACCAGGATACCGTCTGATCTGGAGCTAGGCCCCCTCCCCGCCAGTTGCCCACCTGCACTGCCCCCCTGACAACACTTGCACTCAGGGACTGTTTCTGAATCCCTATAGCACCCTTACAGCAATTGGATTCCTTAATTTTTTTTCAACTGTTTATCCTATGCACCCCACTAGCACCTCCATCTTTCCTGCAGCACTTTTACCCTTGCCCCCCCTTCCTTTTTGCGCTTTCGCAATATCAATGTCACCTGGACTAGTAAGATCTTTGTCTCTGTCTTCCCTCTGTCTCCCCTCCCTTGCTCTATACCAATTCATAGTTCTATACCATGCTGTAAAGACTGGAGAGGGGTGTCTGTACTTCTGCTCTCTATATGGTAGAGGAGAGGAACAGAAGACCCCAGCCAAGATTCTCTATTATGGTAGCAATGGACGAGCAATCAAGGCCTAGCTTCTCAGGAGGTGATGCGGGCTGGTTCTTAAGTACAGTGTAGTCCCCAAGCCCCCACAAAGGAATGTCCACACACTGTATTACTGAAAACACAGTCTTTATATAATTAATATTCAAAGGTATGTACACTGTCACAATAACTCACTTTGTGCTCAGGAAAATCAACAATGGTAAATATCTACAATTCTAAAGTGGTACCACCAATATTATTAGATCTCATTAAAGTGCATCCATAGCAATGTAAAAATGTCACACAGATCAATAAAGAGGAATCCAGCAATAGAGAGGAAGGAAAGCAAGATGGTTGAAACAATAGGCAGAGTACTGAGTCAGCTACTTAACTACAGTTCGGTGTGGAGATCCCCCCACCCGGGCAACCTGTAAAATAAGATATATAGCACAAGCCCAGTCCGTATACTGTTCAATAATCTTATTCCCTCCTATAATGTTCCCCCCCCCAATGTACCTGGTGGAGTAGAGTTCTTCGGAGAGGCGTCGAAAGATCCTTCTTGAGTGACCCCCTTTAAAGCAGGAGTCACGGATCATCGAGAGGCATCGAGGAAGGCGAACTTGGCGTTCGGCATCGGGGAATCGACGACCGTTCTTGAGTGCCCTCCCTTTAAAGCAGGAGTCACGGGTCGTCAAACGTCCGATGGTGAACAAGGTAGAATGGCGTCGATGAGGCGGCAACTTCGATCCGAGCGATGCTCGTCGACTACGGAGCGTTAGTGTCCTGGAAGGAAGGGGCGTGTGGGGCACCTCGGTGATGATAGTTCTGGACTGCAAAGGGTGTAAAGAACTGTGGGCCAGCAAGGGCATCGAGTCGTCAAAGTCTTTGTGGTCGTGAGGTGGCGGGAAACCCACCGGCGGATTCTCCTCGGCGCGTTGGTCGGCCTCGACTTTCTCCGGCGGGATAAAGTGGTCGACGGCGCAGACAAGAGAGTCCTTCGATTCGAATGTTCTTAGGCAAAGGAGTGGGCGGCTCCGGTCATCGGTGGCACGGCATCAAGCGGTCCCCGCGTCTGAGCAACACAACTTCAACAGGCCTCCAGCGGTTACACAAACCTGCGAACCCTGGGTGACGGCAATGGACTTCGACGGCGGCGAAGTCCGGGTGCTTCACTTCGATCTCCTTGGCGGTCCCATCTCCAGTCGGCAGCCTTTCAAGGGTCTGGTGTCCAGGGAGCTTCGGCGAAGGTTTAGCGGTGCTCGATGGTCCCTCGGAGCACGGGAAGAGGGCGCCTTACCAGGTCCTCTCTCGGATCAGTCTTCGACGGATTTTGCAGCTTTCAGATCGATCGAAGCAAATGCAACAGCAAGTCTTCTTCTTCCAGCTGGGCGTCAAGGATCAGCAGTTCCAGTTACTCTTAAAGTGTAGACACAGCTTCTGAACGCTTCTGAACAATTTCTAGTGGTGAGAGGTCCCCAGATATACTATTCTGTCTCTCATCCACACTGCTGAGTCACTCTCAGCAGGCAATCATACAGAAGGGCATTCATGCAGTCAGTCAGCCAATCAGGCATACAGTGCATTCAGGCCATCCTCCTCCCTCTCAGACACTCACAACAAGTAATGTGGATTAGGAAAAGCACCCAGCCATTCAACACTACACACTGCATTCAGGCCAATTTTGGGCAGGACTGTCTCAGTCTTTGTCTCTCATGCCAGAAACCAGACAACCACAACAAGAAGTGCATATTGGTCACACACTCCATTCACCCAGGTCCCACCCACAGGAGGTTCCCACAACATACAGTCACTGGGAAGGCTCCAGCTAGTCTGGCCGGGCCTTCACAAGACCACCATATATGGCACTTCCACTCAACAGCCAGTCAGGGGGAAGGGACAGAGTCAGGGCTTCCCAGGACTTTGGGAAAACAAGGTAACAGGCAATATAAAGCAAGAGGCCACAGGGGCCATCTTGTTTCCTATCAGGAATCAACTGATTCCAATGGCAGGGCCTGGTCATCCCAAAATGGAGGACACCCAGAGCACCTGTCAAACTCAGCATGGAGCTGCCACCAGCTCATACCCTGCTCTGTGGGCCACCCACGGGTGCCCAAAAACATACACTAGGGGCACAGGGTTGTACCCCCCCCCATGGGTGCCATAAGGGTATCCCATGGGTCTGTACACCAAACCAAAAACAGGAAGAGCTGCACTGCCAGGAGTCCCACAGGTACTCCTGGGCAGAAAATAATACAGAACACAAATGAAAAAAGGACTACAGGACAAGGACAGGGAGGCCGTGTCCCGCCAATGCATTTCCAGCATCACACATGCCTATTATAGATTCACAGTACAAAGGATAGAGTCTAGCAAAGGGATTCTATGTTGGCTGGTTTGGCCTGTGCTCACCGGCCGTTTTCAGTTTTCGAAAACTGATCTGCCATGAAGGGCACACCCTGCTGCAATAGTGGGAACCAATTCTTCATTGCCTCAGGCCCCTTCCTTACTTGCTACCGCCTTGCCAAGAAGATAAGCTTTTTGCTTGTCCATCGTGATTGCGTGGCTTTGTGTACTACTGCAATGTTGAGCACAAGGCTACAGACTTCTCAGGTCCGCGTTTGAAAATCAGGTGAAAGAATCCAAAAAATTGGCTAGCGCTCAACCTATGCACACGCACTGCAGATTGAGACAAGGCATAGTCGGGTCATAAATACAACTAACTGGGTACGGGCAAGTAATGTGACCTGTCTCGCTTGAACCTAGACAGGGCTGCCTCAGGTGGGATAGATAGTGTGAACGGCTGTCCCATGATACGCTCAGAACAAAATGAATACAAACCTCTTGTGACAGAAGCTAAAAGATAGGTTGCAGGGTTTAACAAGGTTAACTTTATTCTGAAATTAAATAATAATCAACAAAGGTAGATGCTGTTTGTGAACGTTGAGACTCCAGATCTAATGCTTTTGCCTATGGAAAGGCCACAGCGTCGTGAATGACATCACATATAGGTTCATAACCCACACTAGTGATGGGTGAGACAGTATTCAAGATCACGTGGCATTGGTGGATGCCAACAATTAATTTATTTTTCTTGTGTTTTTCGAATGCCATGTGCACCTGCTGTGCTCAGTGCTCCATGGAGTGAAGGTCACTTCGTGGAATGATGCTTGTGGGGAAAGAAGACATTTATCAGTTCACACTGCGGCATCCTCTCCGGTTTTAATATTGTTGCATTCATTTACAAAAACAAAACGTACCAAACAGAAGCGTTGAAAACAAGCTTCAATTGTTATGCGACCTTGGATCGAAGGGAGCAATCGCCAGGCTAGAAGGACAGAAGCTGTATAATACCCGCAAAAATGATAACATTTACTCTTATGAAAGTGGACATTGCAACGTTTAGTTTCAATTTATGCAAACCATTGTTCAGAGCGGACACTGCGCATTACGGCAAGCCAATGGAACAACCACACAAAGGGCCTCATTACAACCCTGGCGTTAAGGGGTTAATGGCGCCGTAAAAGGCTGCGGCGCCGTTAAACCCTTAACGCCCGATTCACACTTTAACGCCTGCTTTTTGCAGGCGTTAAAGTCCAACCCGCTAAGGGACCTTGGTGCTAATTACGGCACCGTAATTTACAGTGCTGTAATTAGCGCCTTCCCCATTCCCATTGTGCCGTATGGGCCAAAAATGGGAATGGGGGAGGGGCCATGGTGAATGGGGAATTACCGCCCCACCAACCTTGTAATGGGGCGGTAATTCCGCCATCCACCATGGCGGAATCCGGCATGGACCATGGTGCTAATAGCTAATAGCACCATGGTCCAACACCAGGGTCGTAATGAGACACATAATGTAAATTGAACTATACATAATATTTTAGCGATGAAAAAAGGGGAAATTGTTCTTTTTGCATATTGGAGAATTTAGTGACGTGCTAAAATGGCATTTTGACGTAAAGAGTGGACAGAATACGTTATACTGTATGCCGCGCCATATTTAAAATACTGAGTGCGTAATTCGCAGTTTATTTAAAAGTCTACTTATAATTGTTATTGGTGTTTTGGTCAAGCCGGAATGAGTAAAGCTTGGGATTTTTTGCCTGTATTGATTATTGACATTGTTATGGGTCGTTCATTGGAGCATTTTGTGACAATTACTCAGAGCCGAGACAAAAGCACAACTTTTATGCAGGCTAGTGATATCTAAACCACTTTGTCCCATGAAATATCAGGGTGTGCAATCAAGGCTGCATTATTGAAAGGGCTGGGGTCAGAACATTTTCCAAGGGTAATTGGTTTACTTTCCTATAGATAATATTCCCAGTTCCGTTACAATGCCATCTGTCTGTTGTCCCATTACTGAGTCACTTTATCCATATCTTTGGGAGCTATACCGACTTCTCAGCACTAACCTTTTATGCACATCGTAGTCTAAAATAGTCCTCCACGTTGTGTGTGTGTGTTCATTGTGTGTGGTTTGTGTTCGTTATTCTGTTTGATCTGGTGCAGTATTACAACATAAATTAGAATAAAAAACGGATACTAAAATATATTTTTAGACTGTTATCTACACAGATATATTGTACCGTTCTGCGAATGCCATAGTTTCCAGCGGCCGTGGCATAGCTTTTTCAACCTGCAACGGCAGATACGCCTAACTGCATCATTCAGCATCACCATCATGTGGGATGCCACTCGAGCGTAAGGATACACAACTATTGGTGGTTCATCGCAATCAGTGGATCTCAATGTGGTTTTTGGAGCATTCTTTGATAAATAAAAGCACTTGCAAATTTGCAGATTAATTATGTTTTCTGTAAAATTATTGTTATAAAATTTGATTTGGGATGCGCTGTGAGTGGATTTGTGTGTTGATCTTCAGTGTTCTGCGTCAACTGACGTTATTACGTGGGTGATAACTGGGCGAGTTTGGCTACGCTGGCCACTAACGTCATGAAAATAGGTGGAGCTTATAATTTGGAATAGTGATGTCAGCTTCAGGGTCGGGGGATATGATTTAGTGCTGCAGGGGCACTCGACCTTAGTGAGATTCCGCAACAGATAAGATTAGCACAAGATTGTCGCACCCGACACCTTGTTTTTGCATGTGTAAAAGTAAGGAAAACTAAGGTAAGACGCATAGGAACATTTTTTACGATCGATCACTGTAGGCTGAAAAACACATGCCTGAACGATCGAGACAATAATATTTTTGAGCACACTATCCCTTTAACTGAAAACTGTTCTTACCCAGAAAAGACTCTGTGAATCAGATTTGGGGAACATGTGGCAGTGCAGACCCTTTCAATAGAGCCAGGTTGTAATCATGGCTGTGGGGTCTCTGTAAAGGGTGCATGGCGACGTGAGGGGCAATGTGGACTCTCTGAATCTGTGTTTGTTGGGAGGTGGACATTCTATAAGAGGGATGTAGGGCAGTGTTGACCCTTTGAATAGGGCTGGGTGGTGGCCATGGCTGTGGGAACGCTGTAAGCGTGGCTGGTGACATGAGGGGCAATGTGCGCATTGTGAATTTTGATGCGTGGGACAGTGGACATTCTATGAATGTGAGAGGCATGTGGGGCCGTGTGGACCCTTTGAATGGGACTCATGGAGGTCAGGGCATTGGGAAAAGGTGGCACGATGGCATTTAGGGCCATAGTAACTCTTTGCAGTGGGCTCTGAGTTATGTGGGGCAAGTACTATTCTATGAATACGAGAGGGATGTAGGGCAATGAAGACCCACTGAATGTTGCTGGGTGGTGATCGGGGCGGCAGGGTCTCAAAAAAGGTGACATCACACCATGAGGGTCTATGGGCGCACTGTGAATCGGGGTATGTAGGGCTACAGCCATTCCATGAATGTGAGAGAGATGCCGGGCAGTGTAGACCCTTTGAATAGGGCTGGGTGGTGGTCATGGCTGTGGGAACGCTGTAAAGGTGGCATGGCGACATGAGGGACAATGTAGACTCAGTGAATCTGGGTGTGTGGGGCGGTGGACATTCTATGAATATGAGATGAGTGTGGGCCAGTGCTGACCCTTTGAATGGGGCTCTGTAAAGGTGGCACGGTGGCACGTGGGGCCATAGTAACTTTTTGTAATGGGCTCTGAGTTATGTGGGGCAATGACTATGCTATGAATGCGAGAGGGATGCGGGGCAATGAAGACTCCTTGAATGGTGAGGGCAGTGGGCAGGACTGTGGGGGCTCTAAAAAGGTGGCATCACGCCATGAGGGGCAATGGGGGCACTGTGACTCGTGGTATGTTGGGCTACGGCAATGCTATGAATGTGGGATGTGAGGCAGTGTATACCTTTTGAATAGAGCCAGTGGGTGCTCAAGATTGTGAAAGCGATGTGAAGGTGACATTGAAGCGCTTTGAAACACATTGTGTCTAGACGCTATATAACTAAACTATCATATCATATCATGACGACATGCAGGGCAATGGGGACTCTGACTGGGATTTGGGGGGCATTGTAATTGTAATTGTTTCAAGGCGGGAAGGGAACAAAGGGGATATCGTCGTCATTCTTATGCCTTGAAGATTCTGAATGATCTAACAGCAATAACTAGCATACTAGGCCAGAGGCATATCTACTAGTATAAGTGTGTGACAAAGAGTGGAGGCAAAACTAAGGGGGGGATGCATATGCATGCAGGAACAGCCAGCTAGGGCGGGGAGGTAGAGGAGGACGTGACAGGCAAACATGCTAAGCCTAGTACATACAGGTTGTGCAAGTGCGCAGACAGAAGTGCAAGGGAGAGGGAGGGGGACAAGTGTGCTCAGTTCAGCAGGGGCCAGGATTAAGTGCAGAGTGGGTGCCACTCTCATGGAATGTATTCCATGTGCAGTAATGCAAGGCAGAGTGCGGAGGCCCGGAGGCAAGTGCAAGACTGGCAGGGGAGCATAGGACCTGTGAGGCTCTGGATGTGCACCAGGCAACCAGTCAGCTGACTGAACAGGTTGGGGGTGAGAACGAAGGAGGGAAGCAGGAGAGAGGAGAAGGAGGTTAGCAAGGGCGTGAGAAAGAGGAAGAGAAGAGGAATGTCTTGAAGAGTTTCCGGAACGTAAGGAGGTCCAGCTCAAGAAGGAGAGTAGTATGTAGGCTTTTCCAGAGGGCGGCAACTGAAAAGGATAAGGATCTACCCCCAAATCTCTGTTTGGAAAAGATGCTCATCCACACGGAGTTGGAGGAGGCCGAGCGGAGTGCTCTGGAAGGAGAGTATTTAGGAAGAGGACGTTTGTAGATAGTAAGGGCCCTGGCCCTAGAAAGCCTTGCGGACTATGCAGAGAGACTTGAACTTGATCCTTGCAGGCATGGGGAGCCAGTGAAGGTATTTCAGCATCAGAGAGATGCTGTCCCTGTGCTTGAGCCCAAGGATAAGTCTTGTGGTTCTGTTTTGGATAAATTGAAGAGGTTGAAGAGTAGAGGTAGGAAGATTGAGAAAGAAGCTGTTGCAATAGTCCAATTTGGAGTGAACCAGGGCTCTGGAGACAGTGAGCTTCTGGGGGAAGGTGAGAAAAGGTAGAATGCCTCTGAGGAGGCACAGCTGGTAGTGGCACTTTTTGGACATGTCCGAGATGTGTGAAGAGAAGGAAAGAGTAGAGTTGAACATGACCCCCAGGTTTTTTGCCTCCCTAGTGGGTGAGAGTTCAGGAGCAAGGGTGGTCGGCCAAAATGACAGTGGAAAAACAGGAGCATTGGTCCCAATGAGGATGATCTCTGTCTTACTGGCATTAAAGCAAAGATCATTAGCAGCACAACAGAACTGAATTGCAGACAGACAGTTCGGGATGAGTGAGGAGGAGGAAGAGGCCGAGGGGAACCTGAAAGAGAACTGTGTGTCATCCGCATAACTCTGAAAGTTGGCGGTGAAGGCAGAGATCATGTGGACCAAAGGGGCCATGCAGACATTGACAAACCAGGTTGATAGATTATATCCCTGGGGACACCACAAGTAGAGAGAGTGATAGCGGACAGAAAGGAACCAAGTTCTACCTGGGAAAGACAGTCAAATAGAAAGAATACTAGCCATGCAAGGGCTTGATCACTTATGCCCAGGGCCTCACAGAGTCAGGAGTTTTACAATATCGAAAGCAGAGTAGAGGTCAAGAAGAATGAGGGCAGAGGGAAAGTTAGAGGCAAAGTTTGACAGCAGGTCTTCACAGGTGTTCAGAAGAGCAGTTTCCGTGCCTCTGGATACTCTAAAGCCAGACTGATGGTAATGGAGACAACCAACAGATTCAGTGTGGAGGGTAAACTGAGAGATAGCCAGCTTCTCCGGGAGTTTTTCCAGGAAAGGAGTGATGGAGATCGGGCGATAGTTAGCTGGAATAGTAGGCTCGGCAAAGTGTATTTTGAGCAGAGCTTGCACAACAGAGTGCTTGAGGGGAAGACTCCAGTGGCAAAGGAGAGGTTGCAGAGGTCTGCCAAGGTGTTATGCTCACCTGGACCCCACAGGGGTGTCGATCGGACCCGGACAGCTGCGGTCTCCGTCAACGTGATGCGTAGTGCAGAGATGAATGTCTGGACTGGCCCGCCTAATCTTGTCTGCTGGACCCAAAGAAGTATTTTCCTGCAAGTGGAGACAGGGATTAGCCACCTGTGGGTTTTAGTGATGGCCTCCCAACTGTTCTCGCTCTCCCCCACTAATCACCTCCGATATCCCCTTAGTAACCTCACCTTATGTTTGTAAAAGATGAGCTCTCCATCCTGCGTGTCTTGCAGGGACGCATAGATACCAGTTACTTCACTGGTTTGAAGGCGGTGGGAGAGTTCCGGTAAGCATTGACTCTGAAGTCCCAGGCGGGATTGGTAAGTATCAAGTTCAAAGAGTTCCATGTGCCCGATGTTCACTCTTGTCCCCTTCCTTCCTTAAGTTGCAACTGAGTTTGTGAGAAGAAGGTCTCGTAGCTGCTGCTGGCGTTCAGGAAAGAGTCTGTGTTACCCAACGCTGTCCAGTAACTATTCCATGCGTTAACGTGTTGTTTTTCTCCCTCTTTACAGATGCGACATATGAAGATATGGAGAATAATACCGCCGGTGTTAAATCAGGTAAGTCTATGGTGGTAAGAGGTATTTGTTGATTCCCTTGGCTCACCTTGTTATTCTTGTGGCCCTAGGTGCCGGAGTTCGGCGAAGAAATGATGGAGACAGTGCCGGATCGAAAGATGCTGTGAGAACTGGTGAGTATGGCGCCGTGCTGGAGCTGGCGAAGCGACGCGTGCAGGACTGATGTACTTTCCAGGTCGGGAGATTAAATGGATCCGGAATCAGGTGAGGAATTTGAAATAAGTTTGTTTTCTAACCTTGTCCTTTTCTTCCTCTTTATTCTAGGAGCTCCGGATTCGAGGCGGGCGTGGCAGAAGACTGGATGCTGGATGCAGGCACGCGGGCGTGGCAGAAGACTGGATGCTGGCTGCAGGCACGGTGAGAGTCACGCTGCTGGATGCAGAATAACACGAAGCATGTGCTGCTTCGGGCGTGGTTTAAATAGCCTCCAAAGTAGTCCCAGGAAAGAAGTTCCCCATGACCACACCCGAGTAAAAAATATTCCCTGTAGTAAAATAGTCCCATCCAGGCCTCACGTTGACTTGGATTTATTTTCAGCATGGTCTGCATGAGGTAAGTAATGTCTATGAGCCTGGCGCCTGTGGCGCCAGGACTGAACCCAGACAGCCCCTAGCTGGGGCTGCTGGGGTTTTTGTAAATATCTGGATGCCTGCTCCCGGGGCCGATGGGCTTGATCCGGATGCCCGGGGGTAGGCATCATGACAGCACTCCCCCCCAAGGCCCCTCCTAAAGTTGTTCTTCCCCTTGGCCCTGGTTTGTCTGGGACGTTCCGATGGAATTTCTTCACCACACGTGGTCACTAGGCTCCTATGACCTTTCCTGTGGTCCGTAACCTTTCCAGTCGATTAAATAAAAAAGTCTCGATTTAACCAACTTAGAGTCCAGGATATTCTTTACCTCGAATTCAGGTTCTCCATCTATTAGGATGGGGTCAGGTGGTTTGGCAAGTCTTGTCCCGGGTTGAACTGGTTTCAGAAGTGAAACATGAAAGACAGGATGGATCCGCATATTAGAGGGTAATTCCAACTTGACAGCCACCGGGTTGATAATGGCCTTAATAGTGTAAGGTCCCAAATATCTAGGATTAAAAGTCTGAGTTCCTTTTAGAGGTATGTGTTTTGTAGCCAGCCAAACTTGATCCCCAATCTGATATCGTGGAGCATCGCTTCTATGTTGATCAGCATTTTTCTTATATTTCTCTTTCGCTTGTTTCAAATGTTCTGTTGCCTCCTTAAAGGCTTTTGTAATAGTAGAGTGTAAATGACTAACTGCAGGCATTTCTAAGTGCTGAGGCGAATCGAGTTCTGAGGTTCGAGGGCGATGTCCGTATATGGTATAGAAGGGGCTTTGTCCGGTTCCAGAATGTACCGAGTTATTGTATGCATATTCGGAAATCCATAAAATATCCTTCCAATTGCTTTCGGTCTGGTGCAGCATGCAACATAGGTCCTGTTCAAGGGTCTGGTTGGTCCTCTCCATCTGACCATCGGTCTGGGGATGGTGACTGGTTGATAACCTCACGTCGATTTGTGCCAATTGACAACATTTCTTCCAAAATTGTGAAATGAGTTGACTGCCTCGGTCAGAGACCAATACGGAAGGAAATCCGTGTATTCGAACAATGTTTTCGAGGAACTCCTTGGCCAAAATTGAAGCGGAAGGTAATCCTTTTAAAGGAATAAAGTGGGCAATCTTGGAAAAAAGATCCACAATAACTAGGATGGTGTAAAACCCATTACATGGAGGTAGATCTGTAATAAAGTCTAAAGAGAAGGTGTGCCATGGTGTAGGTGGAATATCCAAAGGTTGTAAAAGGCCAGCAGGTTTTTTCTTCTGGCTTTTCTTTTGGGCGCAAATGCCACAAGACATCACAAATGACTTTACGTCTTTTCGCCAAGTGGGCCACCAGGACTGTCTCTTAATTTACGCTTCAGTTTTTGCGATACCTGGGTGCCCTTCCATCAGGGTGTCATGGTAATTGGAGATGACTGGTTCTTGTATTTCCTTGTGTGGTAGAAATAGTCGTACTTGATAGTAAGGTAGGTAATTGACGACTGAGTAGTCCAGACCTTTCTTTACCCAGTCCTGCAGGGTTGCTGGATCGAAGAGTTGTTGGATTTTTGAATGAATATCTTCTAGTGTCTGTTGAGTAGTTATGCCAAGAATTCTTTGCTCGGGAATTATTGGCACCGGTTCTAGGTTTGCATATGCTTCTCCCATCCCTATTCAGGATAAGGCATCTGCTTTGCCATTTTTGCGGCCTGGTCGATAAGTGATCACAAAATCGAATTCGGCAAAGAACAATGCCCGTCGAAGTTGTCGCGATGATTGGGCTTTAGCTGTTTTTAAATACTGCAGGTTCCGGTGATCAGTGATTACGGTAATGGTATGTCCGGCACCAAGAAGGTAGTGCCGCCAAGCCTTAAAGGCGGATTTGATAGCTAATAGCTCTTTATCGGTAATCGCATAGTTTAACTCAGGTGCTGAGAACTTTCTGGACAAAAACGCTACTGGGTGAAGTTGACCGGTTTCAGGATCCTTCTGGGACAGGACAACTCCCATGGCTAAACTGGATGCATCAGTTTCTACTATGTATGGAAGCTCAGGGCGTGGATGCTTTAAGACAGGTGCTGATGTGAATTTCGCTTTCAGCTCTTGGAAGGCCTTTTCAGCCTCTTCGGTCCACAAGAAGCGTTTGTTTTTTCGCAAAAATGCTGTGATGGGGTGTACAACATGGGAGAAGTCCGGAATGAATCTGCGGTAGAAATTAGCAAATCCGAGCATGCTTTGTACCCCTTTCACTGAACTGGGTGATGGCCACTTGAGAATTGCGTCCACCTTTCGAGAGTCCATTCGGACTCCCTTTGGAGTCAGGATAAATCCAAGAAATTCAACTTCCGTAGCATGAAAAACACATTTTTCCAATTTTGCATATAACTTGTGCTGGCGTAGTTTCTCAAGGACTGCACGCACATGCTTAACATGGTCTGATTCTGAGGAGGAGTACACTAGAATACCATCTATGTATACGATGACATAGACGTCAATGAGTTCACGAAGGACATCGTTCATAAAATACTGGAAGGCTGCTGGTGCATTGTACAACCCGAAGGGCATCACCTGATATTCGAATAATCTGTACTTGGTGCGAAAGGAAGTCTTCCATTTGTCGCCTTTCTTGACACATACCAGATGATATGCCCCTCAGAGATCTAACTTAGTGTAGATACAAGCATGTTAGGACACTTACCTGGCCTTCTCATCGCATCCGTTCCCGGACGTGGCAGTTATACCCATATTACCGGATTGGGAAGCGTGGCTGTAGGCAGCAGGCCGGCGCTCACTTACGTGCGCGGACCTCGCGGGTAACCAGGAACGGGCAGTCAAGCTTGTGTTCCAAGCCTCGTTCTGGTGCCCGCTCGGCCAGTACGCAGGCACAGTCTCGCTAGCGTTCCACGCCTCGCTTTCGTGCCGGACGCTGTAAATAGCGTCCGGCCCTCTGCTGATCGCGTCTTAACGCGGTTTGTTTCCCACTTACCGTCGCTTGGTGCCTGGCATCAGGTTCCTGCTCCTTGGTTCCTGCTTCCTTGTCCTTTTCTCTGGCCTTGGCTCCCTTAATTCCTGTTGGGTCCCTTCCTCGTGGTTCCTGTCCTCCAGCTCCTCTCCCTCTCCTTGGGCCCTCCTGTTCCCTGGTTCCACTCTCTTCCTGATCTCCTTGTTTACCTGGATCTCTCTTGTCTATTGGCTCTGGGTACCAGTCTTCCTGATTTTCAACTGCCTTGGTGGATCGTGCCTGGACATCTTTTGTGGACTTCTCATCCTCCAGTTGTGAACCTCTACCGGATCCGATCAGCTTACCACCTCATCACCTCCCTGTCAGTGCTTGCACTGTCCCGACATCACTTTAATCCACAGGGAGGTGACCCAGTGGCGTTGGGAGGTAATTCCAATCCATCCCTGTTCCATTAGGGTTGGGTTGGGGTCGCTTCCTAGCGTTACAATTTCTGCATTCAGTTTGGAGGTTTACCAGTCTGGCATCACCGGCGAGACCAGCAACTGAAACTTCAGGTACGCAGCGCTCCAGAGACGCGCAGCTTAACAGATTAAGACGCCTAACCACCAGTTCCGATTCCGAAATGGAGGATTCTGAAGAATTGAGGAATGAGATCAGGGCCTTACGCGCCGAGATGTCTGTATTGCATCAGGAGAACTTGGCCTTACGTCAGCTGGTAGCTCAAGGGACTAACCCCAGTACCTCTGCAGAGTCTGTGATGGCTCAGACCACCCCAATAAAGTTTGACGGAGATCCTAGACGGGTGGCAGAATTTTGCAATCATTGTAGAATACATTTTTTGTGTCGTCCTACGCATTTCAACCAGGATAAGGCTAAGATTGGGTATATTCTGGGAAATCTCACCGGAAACGCATTGGCCTGGGCCACTCCTTTGGTAGCTGCCAAGAGTCCAGTTCTGGACGACTTTGGGGCCTTTGAGAAGGCTTTTTTGGAAGTGTTCCAGTCTCCCAACCTCGCCGCAGCTGCGCAAAATCAGCTCATGGACCTGAAGCAGGGATCCAGCGATATAATCGCCTACATCAGCCGTTTTCGTCAGCTGGCCACCGATTCACAATGGCCTGAGATTACTCAAAAGACCCTTTTTCGTAGGGGGTTGAGAGATGAATATAAGGATGAACTTCTCCATATTCCTGAACCTGAAACCCTGCAAGCATTGCAAGAACAGGTGATGCGGATCGATCACAGGTTGTCTGAGAGAAGGGGTGAGAGGCGCCGTTTGGAAAGGTCAATATCAAGATTCATTCCAGTACCAGCCAAAGCATCTACCTCGTCTGAACCAACTCCTGAACCAATGCAACTAGGAGCGGTCAGAGGTCCTCTATCTGATGCCGAGAAGAAACGTAGGCGTGACCTACGGTTGTGCCTGTATTGCGGGGCCTCCGGCCATTATCTCAGTACGTGTCCATCAAGACCACTTCGAAAGTCGGAAAACTGAATGGCCTATCGTCTTGGGGAAAGGCGACGATGGGCCCCTCTTCTTCTTCAGTCCTTCCCGATTCGGTACAGGTCCGACAACCCATGCAGTCAGTCGTGCTTATGGTTTTAACACTCAAGGTCTCTTGGTCAGGAAGAGAACCCATGAAGGTGCTAGGATTATTGGATTGTGGAGCCTCTGGAAATTATATGGACGCTGAATTTGCCATCAAGAATGGTATCACCTTGATTGAAAAGAACTGTGCTTCGGTGGTGGAAGTTATTGACGGTACCCCGTTGTCTTCGGGTCCAGTCCATCAACACTCCGATACACTAAGTTTGTGGATTGAAGAACATCATGAACAGATCTCTTTGGATATTATCAAGACTCCCTCTTATCCGATCATCTTAGGGCTGCCTTGGTTGTTACATCATAACCCCAACATCAACTGGCAGACTCGGACCTTGGTCTTCAGCTCTGATCGTTGCATGCAGGACTGTTGCCATGTCAGTTCTTCTTCGACGCAATCTTCAATCGCCACCCAGACTGAGGGGGTTGGTGTGCCACGCTTACTCTCTGTTTCTTCAGTTCCCTCTGAATATGCTGAATTTCATGAGGTTTTCTCTGAACCTAAGGACATACCCTTACCTCCTCACAGATCTTTCGATTGTGCCATCGACCTATTGCCCGATGCTGTGATTCCACACGGCGAGGTGTATTCCCTGACCGCTCAAGAAAAAGAGGTTCTGCAGGAGTATCTTGATGAATGTCTTCAGAAAGGGTATGTTGACCCTTCTAATTCACCGGCAGGATTTCCACTGTTTTTCGTAAGGAAGAAGGAGGGTACTCTGCGCCCATGTGTTGATTATCGCCAACTAAATGACATTACTCGAAAGGACAGATACCCACTTCCCTTGATTCGATCCATCTTGGAATCTCTACGTGAGTCAAGAATGTTTTCCAAGTTTGATCTCCGTGGAGCCTACCATTTGGTACGGATAAAGGCCAGGGATGAATGGAAGACGGCCTTCAAGACTCCAAACGGACACTATGAATACAGAGTCATGCCTTTTGGGCTATGTAATGCCCCAGCAGTCTTTCAGCGCCTAATGGATCATATATTTTCTGATTTAATCGGGACCTCAGTCTGGGTTTATTTTCATGATATATTGGTGTTTTCAAGGAATCTTGAAGAACACATAGTACAAGTAAAAGAGGTACTTCGGCGGCTACGTGTAAATAACCTTTACGCTAAGCTGGAGAAATGTCATTTTCACCAAGACCATATTGAATTTCTTGGATATGTGATCAGTACGTCGGGTATACACATGGATCCAGCCAAGGTCCGTGCGATCCTAGGATGGAAGGTCCCCAGCGACAGAAATTCTCTTCAACGTTTTCTTGGATTCATTAATTTCTACCGGAGATTCATTCCATCCTTTTCGCAATTAACTGCACCCTTGACCTGTTTGACCAGCAGTAAGAGAATCTTTGTTTGGGGGCATGATGCTGCCGCCTCATTTGAGCAACTAAAGAAAGCCTTTAGTTCCGCGCCTATTTTACATCATCCCCAAGACGACCAGCCATTTATCGTGGAGGCCGACTCTTCAGATTTTGCTGTGGGAGCCGTTCTACTTCAGATGGATCCTAGCATTGGGATGGAGTTTCCTGTGGCCTACTATTCCAGAAAACCTACGGCTAGTGAACGGAATTATCCCATTATCGAAAAGGAACTACTGGCCATCAAGACCGCCTTTGAAGAATGGCGCCATCATCTTCTTGGAGGACGCTTTTCAGTTGAGGTACGCACTGACCATCGAAACCTACAATTTCTACGCTCTCTGCAGTGTCGGACCTCCCGCCAAGCTCGATGGGCCTTCTTCTTTTCACAGTATGATTTTCGTGTCACCTATGTACCCAGTAATTGTAATGTGAAGGCGGATGCTCTTTCTCGTTCTTTGGCTGCTGATGTGCAACATGAGGGACGGAACCTGCCTGTGATCGCTCCCAAGCATTTTCTACTAGCTTTGCCGTCGTTCTTGCAGAGGGTTGTGCAAGCTACCTTGTCTGACTCTTCACGGGATACGTTGGTGAGACGTCGCCAGTTTAAGGAGAAGGACGGTTTGCTTTTTTTCCAGAATAAGTTGTACCTACCCACGGATGAGCTTCGCAAAACGATTCTACAAAGCTTTCACGATTCCAAGATAGGGGGTCATCGTGGTATTCGGTCTACGCAAGAACTCATTTCTCGACATTTTTGGTGGCCTAAATGGGCTTTGCAAGTCAGACGTTATGTGGAATGCTGTCCCATCTGTGCCCAAGTCAAGGTTCCACGCATGAAGTCTGTAGGTCTTTTACATCCCACGGAGACTCCGCCTTTTCCTTGGCATACAATCGCCACTGATTTCATTGTCGACCTTCCGCCCTCCGAAGGTCATTCCTGCATCATGGTTGTTGTCGACTGTTTCACCAAATTGGCCCATTTCATTCCCTTCCCTGGAATTCCCACGACTGCTTTAGTAGCGCGTGCCTTTTTGCACTATGTTTATCGTCTGCATGGATTACCTGTCAAGATAATATCTGACCGTGGTTCACAGTTCATCTCTTCCTTTTGGGGTCGATTGTGCCAGCATTTAGGCATCCAGAGGGCTCTCAGTTCTGGATACCATCCTCAGACCAACGGACAGACAGAAAGGACGAACCAGACGTTGGAGCAGTACCTCCGTTGTTTTGCCAATGCCTCCCAAGCAAATTGGATGTCGCATCTCGATTTGGCCGAAGTTGCGTATAACAATACAGTTCATTCTGCAACCAGACTCAGTCCTTTTTTTTGTACTTTTGGCCTTCATCCCAGATTGCTGCCTTTTACTCCAGTACAGTCAAGTAATGTTCCTTCGGCTGATCGCCTTGTCACCGAGATCCAAGATCGGCAGCGTCAAGCGGCTGGTACCCTGGCCAAGGCACGTGAGGCCATGAAGAGACAGGCCGATAAACATCGAAGCCCCGAGCCACCATTCCGGGTGGGTGATCTAGTGTGGTTATCTTCCAGATATTTGCCCGCACGGAACGTGCCCTTGAAACTAGCTCCCAAGTTTTTGGGTCCTTTTCCGATTGTCAAGAGGATATCTTCGGTAGCTTTTGAACTTCAGTTGCCGGAATCCTGGAGGGTCCATCCTGTTTTTCATGTATCTCTTTTGAAGGCATATCATTCGGATCCCTTCCATCGTGCCTGCCCCCGACCCGCTGCCATTGACGTGGAAGGTTTCCCTGAATTCGAGGTGCAAGAAATATGTGATTCCCGCTTCTTTAGGGGTAAATTGCAGTATTTGGTTGACTGGAAGGGCTATTCTGCCTGTGACCGCACTTGGGAACCTGTTGAGAGCGTTCATGCCCCTCGTTTGGTGAAGGAATTCTATGCCCGTTTTCCTTGGAAGCCGGGCTGTTCCGGCCTTTCTGGAGGGGGGTATGGTGTTAGGACACTTACCTGGCCTTCTCATCGCATCCGTTCCCGGACGTGGCAGTTATACCCATATTACCGGATTGGGAAGCGTGGCTGTAGGCAGCAGGCCGGCACTCACTTACGTGCGCGGACCTCGCGGGTAACCAGGAATGGGCAGTCAAGCTTGTGTTCCAAGCCTCGTTCTGGTGCCCGCTCGGCCAGTACGCAGGCACAGTCTCGCTAGCGTTCCACGCCTCGCTTTCGTGCCGGACGCTGTAAATAGCGTCCGGCCCTCTGCTGATCGCGTCTTAACGTGGTTTGTTTCCCACTTACCGTCGCTTGGTGCCTGGCATCAGGTTCCTGCTCCTTGGTTCCTGCTTCCTTGTCCTTTTCTCTGGTCTTGGCTCCCTTAATTCCTGTTGGGTCCCTTCCTTGTGGTTCCTGTCCTCCAGCTCCTCTCCCTCTCCTTGGGCCCTCCTGTTCCCTGGTTCCACTCTCTTCCTGATCTCCTTGTTTACCTCGATCTCTCTTGTCTATTGGCTCTGGGTACCAGTCTTCCTGATTTTCAACTGCCTTGGTGGATCGTGCCTGGACATCTTTTGTGGACTTCTCATCCTCCAGTTGTGAACCTCTACCGGATCCGATCATCTTACCACCTCATCACCTCCCTGTCAGTGCTTGCACTGTCCCGACGTCACTTTAATCCACAGGGAGGTGACCCAGTGGCGTTGGGAGGTAATTCCAATCCATCCCTGTTCCATTAGGGTTGGGTTGGGGTCGCTTCCTAGCGTTACAATTTCTGCATTCAGTTTGGAGGTTTACCAGTCTGGCATCACCGGCGAGACCAGCAACTGAAACTTCAGGTACGCAGCGCTCCAGAGACGCGCAGCTTAACAAAGCATCCTTTACTTGGTCTAGTAATTCGGGGATCAGAGGCAATGGGTATCGTTTTTTTACCGTAATCTGATTTAATGCGCGGTAATCTATGCACGTTCTAAGGTCACCTTCCTTTTTGGCACGAAGAATAAAGCTGAGGATGCAGGAGACTTGGAAGGACAAATAAAGCCATTAGCAAGGTATTGTTCCAAGTATTGCCATAGGTGAAGATTTTCAGGTTCCGTGAGGGCGTACATTCTACTGCATGGGGATTGTGCACCGGGTAGGAGGTGGATTTGACAATCGTATGATCTGTGAGGAGGTAATGTATTGGCCTGTTCTTTTTGAAAAACATCCTGAAATTCTTGCTCTTCCTGAGGTAACTGCACGATTGGGTCAACGACTGTAGCCAGGCCTTTGTTCAAAGTTTTCTCCGGGTAACAGGTGTGTGCACAATCCGGGAAGGTTATTCACTTCTCTCGCCATTCTATACAAGGATTATGTGTTTCCAACACTGGCATCCCCAGTATTATCTGGAACTGTGGGGCTTTGATTAGATCAAACACAATAGTCTCTCGATGCCCATCTTGACTCAACAGTGTCATCTTTGTAGTAGAATGAGTTACAGGCCCCGAGGCAATCTCAGTTCCATCAACTGTGGTGATGAAATCCGAAGTGGTCTTTTTGCAATGAGGTAGATTCATCCTTGACACCAATTCGTGGTCCATATAGTTTCCTACGGCCCCGCTATCTATGTATGCCCTTACTGCGTGCATACGTGATGGCTGCCTGGGATCAAGTAGGACCATTGGGATGATCAGATGCGAGGTCTGAGTGTCCTTCTTTAAGCTCGGCAAGCGGACCTCTACGCTTGTCGGGCATGGTCGTTTCCCGAATCAGGCTCTATGTGGCTTTTATCAGCAACTCCTACCACCTTCTTGGGTGGTTTTTTAGGGCAATCCCGTAGAAAATGTCCTGAGGTTCCACAGTACAGACACAACTGCATCTGTGTCTTCTTTCTCTTTCCTTTTGAGTTAAGGGTCCTTTAACCCCCCCGATCTGCATAGGTTCAGATGCATCTGCTCCTTTGGGGGCAACGTTGGGTTTAACCAATACCCGATTCTCAAACTTAGCTCGATCAGTCTTTCGGTTCTGAAGTCGGTGGTCTAGCTGGACCACTAAGTCTATGAATTCTGCGCAATCCTGAGGTGGGTTCACAACTTGAGCCAAGACGTCTTTGAGTTCTCCCCGAAGTCCACGATGAAACAATGTAATTCGTTTTTCCTCCGGCCACCCGGTTTCCACCACCAACCTATTGAAGGTTGCAATATAGGTTAGGAGATCCTGGTTACCCTGTCGTACAGATAAATGTTTGTTGTCCAGGGCTTGACCCTGTGAGTGTCTGGTGAATAGTTTTTCCATGCTCCTTTGAAAACCCTGAAAATCCCGGAGAAGAGGATCATCCTGGTTGACTAACGGAATGGACCAATCCGCTGCGCTGCCACTAAGATATGACAATACAAAGGCTACTTTGGCTTGGTCATTTGGAAAGGCTCCTGGTCTGCATAAAAAGTGCAAGCGGCATTGGTTCATAAACACGGCGAACCTTTTGGGGTCCCCAGCAAAGCATTCGGGTGGAGCTAACGGAATATTTCCTGGTAAAACCACTTGCAAAGGATTGCTTGATGAAACGGGGGTTGGTTTTCCCTCATATCCAGGTAGGGGCGTTTGCCCAGCTTGGTTTTGCAGTAGTTGCCTAGCCAGATCATCAGTGCGCTCCTTTGAGACAATCAGTTCTCTCCTGAGGGCATTAGTCTCTTGGTGAGCGGCATGTACTTCCGCCCTAAGTTCCCCCAATAATTGGGCCAGTTGGTCGGTTTCCGAGGTTTCCATAACACCCGGGTGGGTATTTTTAGAAAGGCTTTGTATTCTGTTACGCTCACCTGGACCCCACAGGGATGTCGATCGGACCCGGACAGCTGCAGTCTCTGTCAACATGATGCGTAGTTCAGAGATGACTGTCTGGACTGGCCCGCCTAGTCTTGTCTGCTGGACTCGAAGAAGTATTTTCCTGCAAGTGGAGACAGGGATTAGCCACCTGTGGGTTTTAGTGATGGCCTCCCAACTGTTCTCGCTCTCCCCCACTAATCACCTCCGATATCCCCTTAGTAACCTCACCTTATGTTTGTAAAAGATGAGCTCTCCATCCTGCGTGTCTGCAGGGGCGCGTAGATGCCAGTTACTTCACTGGTTTGAAGGCGTTGGGAGAGTTCCGGTAAGCATTGACTCTGAAGTCCCAGGCGGGATTGGTAAGTATCAAGTTCAAAGATTTCAATGTGCCCGATGATCACTCTTGTTCCCTTCCTTCCTTAAGTTGCAACTGAGTTTGTGAGAAGAAGGTCTTGTAGCTGCTGCTGGGGTTCAGGTAAGAGTCTGTGTTACCCAACACTGGTGGTAACTATTGCATGCGTTAACGTGTTGTTTTTCTCCCTCTTTACAGATGCGGCATATGAAGATATGGAGGATAATACCGCCGGTGGTAAATCACGTAAGTCTATGGTGGTAAGAGGTGTTTGTTGATTCCCTTGGCTCACCTTGTTATTCTTGTGCCCCTAGGTGCAGGAGTTCGGCGAAGAAATGATGGAGACAGTGCCGGATCGAAAGATGCTGTGAGAACTGGTGAGTATGGCGCCGTGCTGGAGCTGGCGAAGTGACGCGTGCAGGACTGATGTACTTTCCAGGTCGGGAGATGAAATGGATCCAGAATCAGGTGAGGAATTTGAAATAAGTTTGTTTTCTAATCTTGTCCTTTTCTTCCTCTTTATTCTAGGAGCTCTGGATTCGAGGCAGGCGTGGCAGAAGACTGGATGCTGGCTGCAGGCATGGTGAGAGTCACGCTGCTGGATGCAGAATAACACAAAGCATGTGCTGCTGTTCGGGCATGGTTTAAATAGCCTCCAAAGTAGTCCCAGGAAAGAAGTTCCCCAGGACCACACCCGAGTAAAAAATTGTCCCTGTAGTAAAATAGTCCCATCCAGGCCTCACGTTGGCTTGGATTTATTTGCAGCATGGTCTGCATGAGGTAAGTAATGTCTATGAGCCTGGCGCCTATGGCGCCAGGACTGAACCCAGACAGCCCCTAGCTGGGGCTGCTGGGGTTTTTGTAAATGTCTGGATGCCTGCTCCCGGGGCCAATGGCCTTGATCCGGATGCCCGGGGGTAGACATAATGACACAAGGCTGCAGCTAGTGAGTCACTGTTGTGCTTGATGGTTTTGGAGGGGCTGGGGTCTACCTGTTTGGAAGAAGCTTTCACAGACCATACTTGTCTAGAGACCTCCTTGGGTGTGACAGGGGAGAGGGTGGAGAGGAGAGTGGTGGGGGCAGCGGAGGGGGGCCCAGGAGGTGGTGGAGCACGAGTGGGTGCAGAGACAAGGGAAGACAGGATGTCCTGTGTTTTGGTAGTGAAGTGTGCGGCCAGAGCCGAGCAAAGGGCCTGGCTGGGTGCAGTAGAAGAAGAGGCTGCAGTAGGATTGGCCAGTTCCTTTCAGACTTTCAAACAGTATCTGAGTATCTGGAGCAGAGGCAATTCTATGAATGTGAGAGGGATGCAGGGCATTGTAGACCCTTTGAATAGAGCCAAGTGGTGATCAGGGCTTTGGAAACTCTGTAAAGTTGGCATAGTGACATGGATGGCAATGGGGACTTTTTGAATCTGGGTGCCTAGTGCAGTCGAGATTCTTTGAATGTGAGAGGGATGCAGGGCAGTGTAGACCCTTTGACTAGAGTTGGGTGATGATCAGGGCTGTGGTACTCTCTAAAGGTGGCATGATGGCATCCAGGGCATTGGTGACTGTTTGTATTGGGCTATATGTCATGTGGGGAAATTACTATTCTATGAATGTGAGAAGGATTCAGGGTATTGTAGACCGTTTGAATAAAGCTGGGTGGTGATCAGGGCTGTGGGGACTGACTGCCTAAAGGTGGCATGGTGGTATGTGGGGTATTGGTGACTCTTTGTATTGGGTTTGGAGCTATGTGGGGCAATGATATGTTTATGAATCTGAGAAGGATGTGGGACAATATAGACTCTTTGAATGTCATTGACTGGTGCTCATGTCTGTGGGCACTCTGTAAAGGTGGCATGGTGACATGTGGGGCTATGTCAACTCTTTGTATTGGTGTCATGCCCGATGTGAAACGTGCAGTGGGTCACTTACCTGCAGCAGGTTGGCATCTTTATCTTAGGTGGCATTTGCGCCACAGGACAGGACAGAGATTTCTACATCAAAAGTCCCGGATGCGGCAGGTTCCCAGCAATCCCATGGAATGCTCCATGTTTGTTCTGCTTCGTTGGGTGGTGGCCCCGTCCCCTTTTGGCACTCTCTGCTCCCAGCCAGGTGCTCCGGTCTCCATGGTGCACGTTCATGCTGCAGCAACCCAGAAGCCATAAACGCTGGCTGTCTGGTCCTGATGTTCCTGTCTACAGGAGCTGCTGAACCCCACAGACCCTCCAAGATGTTTGGTCAACTACTGATTACTTTAACAGTAGAAGTCCCAACATTCTAGAGGGAAAGGGGAAGTGGATAAAATAAAAATAACACAGACTTCAGTCTTCAACTTAGTTGGGAAATTTGCAAAGGACAACAAAACTAACCATCTTCACCCCCCCCCCCTGTTGCAACCCCCTGATCAACTCTTTATACCTGTTATCCCTCCTTGAGGAGCTGGGAGGTGAAAAATTGGGGCAACAAGATTCTCCTCAAAAGATGCTTGAGATGAGGCTGACTATTTTGTTATAGAAAATCCTTATGTCTTCTTAGTGACCTATAATTCTAAAAGAAACTCTCCTGTCTTAAATCCTCTGGTTGGTGCAGCTAGGAAGGTTCATTGTTTTTACCTAACTGGTAGTTCTTTCTTCCTTATAGAGATTTCAGTCTTTTAGTAGTTATTCATTGCTACTTCATCTTGCAATGAAATTTAGTTGCTTTTGAATTAATTTCAACTAATGGGTTTTGTATTTACAGCAAAGAAACTGAAACTGCAACAAAAAGTAACTGTGGGCTGCTTTTCAGTAATTAAATTAGTTTTTCCAAAGTCTCGTTCATGTAAAATGAGCCAGCACTCCCGCAAGACTCCTGGCGTTTTGAGTTGCAGCTCCGTATAAACACGTTGTTAAAAGAACACTTTCTCTGCCTTAACGTGCAGACTCCAAGCCAATCCTGTCCCAAAGGGATGTTAATCTCCCCGCAGGCGCTGCGCAGCTCATTGCTCTTCTCAATACTAAGGCTGATCTTACTCTGATCCCTCTACGCATGCAGATGAGTGGAATAGCGCTGACTGCCTCTCCCTAAACGGCGTCTGTGAAAGACGCTTTCTTTTCAGACATGTGTAGTGCAGAAAAACTAAAACATTGCTTACAGATGCCCACAAGGATTTCCCTTATAATCTAAACATTCACTCCTTTCTTTTTCATACAGAGTGAAGTGTTCTACCCCTGCCCTATTACTAACCTGCTAAATACCTAAACTAGAACTTGTTAAATCAACAAATTAAATTCACCAATCCCATCAAAGGAAATTCCGATCAATTTCTTGTTGACCACTAGACCGCTGCACTCCCACCAAAATCTCTGGTTGTTTGTCCCACGTAGAGCTGAACTTTCAGTTCTCCTCCTCAAACCACTGCTCCACCTTTGCTGCCTAGGCTCAATGATTGGAGCTTCAGAAATGCAGGGCCTTCCTGCTTGGGAAGGGCAATGAAAAGCAATTTTGAATGCCAAGTCTATCTCCAAGACCAAAAGTCCTCCAATCAGCTACCAGACCTTCTCTACTCCAATCAGTTGCTTTCTCCATCACAGCTAAGCTGGAATGGGGACCACTCATTTTGCAAACATAATGGTTAAGGGCCTAACCAACTGAGAGTAGATGCCAGACTACCCAAAGGAATAAACAAAGGTACCAGTGCGGAAACCCCTAACAGAACTAAAATAACTAATGATATAGACGTGACACTCACCTGCTCAGGCTCTCTGTGTGTCTCAGTCTGGCAATTACTGTGTCACTCTTTTTTGATTTACCTTTCTTCCTGATTCCGATTCTTTGTGTTTCCTCCAATTCAGCCGTCATGTATTATGGCACATAGAGGTATCCCAAAAGACCCCTGAGTGGGTGGAAACCCAGAAATCCTCTGACAGCCCTCCCAGTACCTTGAGTCTGGCTTCCCATGATTTGTGTGGTACCAGAAAAGTGCTGAGCACTGGCAGGGGACCCAATATGGTTGATGGTGAAAAGCAATTCTCTGGCAGTTGATGTTCTGGCTGTAGATAACGTGAAGATGTGTTGAAAAGGCCTTGCCAGATATCCATAGAGTCTTCTAGGGTTGTACGGCACAACAAACAGGCAGGGCAGCTAGGCAACACTGAGGAGAAAGGACAGTATCCAGAAGCAACCAAAAAACACAAAGGAGGAGGCAGCAGGCAGGCACAAGAATAAGGGAAGAGGCCCGGGGAACTTGCAGAAAAAGGCAAGGGCCTAGGCAGGACAACTGAGAGCAACAGAAGTCAGGAGCATGGGGCACAGACATCCAGAGCGTTGAGACACACTGAGAGATTGTGGAGGCTAGCTTTTATGGCTTCCAGGTTGCTGCAGCATGAATGTGTCACCATGGAGACCTCAGCACCAGTCCAGGAGCAGAAAGCACCGTAAGGGAGCAGGGCCTCGACCTGGACAAGGCAGAACAAACATGGACCATACTGTGGCATTGCAGGCAACCCGCCACAGCCAGGAATGTGGATAATAAATCTCTGTCCTATCCTGGGGGTGATTGACCCCTAGGATAAAGACGCCAGCCTGCTGCAGGTAAGTGACCTGTCTCACGGCAGGCATGACAATTGGGCTTGGAGTTATGTGGGGCAATGACATTCTATAAATGCGTAAGGGGTGTGGGGCAATATAGACTCTTTGAATGTCACTGTGTGGTGGCCAGGGCGGCAGTGGACTCTGTAATGGTGGCATGGTGATATGTGGGGCAATGCCGACTATTTTTCTCAGGCTTGACGTTCTGTGGGGCAACGACTATTCTATTAATGGGAAAGGGATGTTGGACAATAAAGACTCTTTGAATGTTACTGTGTGGGTCAGGGCTGCGGGGACTCTTTAAAGGTGGCATGGCATTGTAGTCAGGGGTCTGCTGGTTAGTGCATGATAAAAACCATGCACTCAAACAATATAGCAGAAACCGGGCAAGAAGCAACGCTGTTTATTACAGCTGGGTGCGCACAAATCAAACAGAACAGTGGATTAGCAATGATCGAGAGGCTGACATCTGAATGAACTACGAACTATACTTTTATAACATGAAATACAATATTCGGAAGTCAGGATTTTGTTTTTTCTGTGCTTCCCATGGATTTGATTGGTTTGAAATCTCCTCCTCCTAGATAGTTACGGTTACCAGACATTTCGTCGAAAAAAAATGGTCGACAGGACATTTGGTCGAAACCATTTGGTCGAAAACCAAATGGTCGAATAATTTTTTTTATTTTCACTTTTTTTTTTGGGGGGGGGTCCCCCGAGCCCCCTTTTTTTCTAAAAAACCCTTTTTTCCCTAAACTAAAACCTAAAAAATATATATAAATAAAAAATAAATTCGACTATTTGGTTTTCAACCAAATTCCGTCGACCAAATGTCTTTCGATGAAATTTCTTTTGACGAAATGTCCGGACACCGATAGTTACATTAATTAGTAAAGCGTCATTAGAGCAACACAGTTTAATACATTCCCATCACCTCACCTCCCCATGTGGTACCACATTTTATTCATAACCCACCCTGGAACATCTTGTTATTAATGAAGCAACATTTGTGCTGATCGCCAGAACTTTACTACACTGCCATTGGTCAGGACCATTGAGAACGGAACACAAGACACCGTGCAGCTGGTGGGAAAGGGGACATTCACACGATACCTGTTAGATAATGTCCTTCGCAAACTCTCTGATAGGCACTTTGAGGGCTGACCACCTCGTCAGAGCTCAGAAACGTACTGTCTGATTGGTCCTCCCAGGAACGCCACTTCATCCAGTCCTCCCTTCCTAAAGCCATCTGCAGATGGGTATCAACGGTCGAGTGACCGGTAACCTGGAACAGAGCCTCCCTCGCCGCTGCCATGTATGGCGGCTTGTTTGGCTGACCACCCTGCAGTTACATCACCCAGTTCTGGTTGTGTTGATTCCCTTATGATGAGTAAATTGAGCCTCCTTCCTCTTTGAACATCCCTGTTGTTGTGATAAGGTGTTTTTAGATTGAATGTTCCTAGGTCCAGCCTGCCCCAAGGGATTTCCCACTATGTTTATTTGGGATTGTGCAATGTTTTGTCCTTCCCCTCCATTAGCTAATCATAGAGCAGGGTTTGGACCAAGGTTACATCCAAAGTATAATTACCCCTACAATTCCTGGTGAAGTCATTTATGCAGTGTGTCTTAGGCTCAGAGTATCTGTGTTATTCCCCAAGTAGGCCACCTCTACCGTGCATCTTCTCTACTCCCACAGTTGGTTGGTGCATCCCCTAATCCGGTGCTGAATTAGCACCTTTACCACATTCCCCCCTTCAATCGATCTTTTGATCGATACTTCTACCCCTTCCATCTCCTAATGCACCCACATCCTTGTTACCCTGGTCATGTCCCCCCCGGTCAATGTCGTACCCATCCAAATATTCCCCGAAAAACTGTATTTTTGTCCCATCAGGTGAACACTCTCCTCATAATGCATGGTAAAGTCTGGTTATTTCTTCTTCACATTTCATCTTCACTCGCTCATTCACAGTGGGGTGTTCCTCACCTAATACCCGCTTGACCTGCATGTTTTGTATTGACATTGCATACCCTTTCTTGTGCTGGTAGTATTTACACCACAGGATGATCAGACAGACGACCGACACAGGTGACGATAAGTATCGCAACGAGAAGAGGGACTTTTATCTTAAACATAGCCACAAGGCAGTTGTGTGCTCAAGTAAACAAAGACTCCAACCTGGATGTTGATGAAATGTCTTGCATCTCTTTCATCATTCTTTTGTGTATTATCCTTATTTCCTGTACTGCGTCTCTGATTGTTCTATTCGTAGCATTATTTGTGAGAATTGTGATGCAGCACAAGCTGCCTATCTTATGACACACTCCCCCCTCCATTGCTGTCATAATATCAAGAACGAACCAGTTTTGGAGGGCCATTAACTGTAGAACCTGTAGTTCTTTGCACACTGGCCCTCATTACGACCCTGGCGGATTTCGCGGTGCTAAATGCACCGCGAAGCACGGCGGAAAGCCGTCGATAGCGCCATGGGGGTTGGCGGATTTACCACCCCATGCCGACCTTGGCGGAGCGGTAAATCCCCAATCCCCATTTTACCCTTCCCCATTCCCATTCTTGCCCCATAGGGTATAATGGGAGTGGGGAAGGAGTTAATTACGCCGCCGTAAAGTACGGCGGCGTAATTAACAACGAGGTCCCTTAGCGCCATGGTTTTCTCCGCCCGGCAAAACCAGGCGGAGAAAACCTCCATGGCGCTAAGGGAACTCGTAGTACGGCGGACGGGTCCGCCGCGATTAGCGCTGGCGGAAACCCACTCCGCCAGGGTCCTAATGAGGGCCACTGTGTTGAGTCCCTTTTCAGTTGCATTTGCCAATTGGAGCAGTTCGTAGCAGGTAATCTGCAGCCACTTTTCATTGGCTGCTGCTTGCACTCCAGGAACCAGTAGTGAAGTGAAAAAAACAGATGCTGAAGTGAAGAGTTTCAAATGGGATGGAATGTTCTCTAGGCTCTTGGTCGATTCCGCTGAAATACAGTTACTACTGGACCTCTTCTTCCTTGTTGTCTGGTGTTTGTTTTTTTTCTTTTCTGCTGCCATCTTCTCCTTAGCAGGGGACAGCCCATTGAGCGGTATCAAGCCTGCACAGGGCACCACTAATGTTGGATTATGAAGACAAAAACCTTCTCAAAGTAGCCTCCCTAACTCATAAATGCCTCAACAATGCAGCCCCCCCGCTACTTAGTCGACAGAATAAAAAGATACACCCCTAACAGACCTACCAGAAACGCCAATGCCAACCTGCTCCTAGTTCCCAGATTCAAAACAGGCGGCAACAGCTTCCAGGTGAAAGCAGCCCAACACTGGAACTCCCTGCCACTCTTCCTAACGGCACTGCAAACCTACCCCCACTTTAGACGCAGCTACATTCAGTGGATAAAGGACAATGACCATTAATTCACCTGCCTATCCCACGTATACCTGTAATATGTATATTTGTAAACTTTTATCACTATATGTGAATATGCACATTTGTATCTGTTTATCATTCCTGTAACTATTGTACCTATGCTCACTCTGTAATTACTGTACAGCACTGTAACCAAGCTGAGAATAATCTTGCTGCTCCTGTGCCCTTATACCCTCGGGTTTGGCGCACAATATAAATAAATAAACATAAACATAAAGAGTTACCAGTGCACAAACTCCCTTCCAAACTGGCGGTAGTTGGGCGTATGCTCTTGCTCCGCAAGCCTGACAAATGTCCATCACAGCAGCGCCCCCCTTCTGCAATGCTGCGATGTCCATCATCCTCCTGCAGCCAGTATTCATCTCCAGCATTATTCTTCCGTTGGAGCTAAAGCATAGAGAATATTGTTTCAGTGGCTTTATGTTTTC
Organism: Ambystoma mexicanum; assembly: GCF_040938575.1. NCBI lineage: Eukaryota > Metazoa > Chordata > Amphibia > Caudata > Ambystomatidae > Ambystoma > Ambystoma mexicanum. The sequence continues at coordinate 1,485,079,605 of NC_090931.1, forward strand.
TGGACGTGTGTTCTCGTTTATCCACATTAAAGCATGTATATACATGTCCCAAATGTTCTTAGATCTAGAGTTTATTTTCTTGACCATCCTTTCTTCAAAGTCCACCAGCCCATCTGCACTGTGTCATCTCTCTTTCCCATTTCCCACTGTGTAACACAGAAACGTGGATTTGAACAAGGGTTGATGTGACACCATGGCACATCATACCCTGTGGAGGTTTTACAGTATATTCTTGCATGTACAGTGGCCACCCATTTTCCCTTTTGGACCCCCTCTGTTACATATTCCAGAACCATGTGTTGGTTTTTCCCCAACTGGGCCATACTTTCCAGATGCATAAAGTTGTTCTTGCACACCACCTCCCCCCATCAATCTACTTTACCTCTACTGTATGCCCCTGGAACATACCCCAGTTCTGCACAAGGCCAAATGTACCCTCTTCTGCTGTCACCTCTTGTAGCAAGAATTGTTTTGGCATTCCTGTGAGGTGTGGAATCAGTGCGCACGCGTAGTAGGTATCATTGGTGTTGCCTGTCCCACTTTCTTCATTTCCCCATACCATAGATTTTCTGAGGCCAGATCTACTCCATCAGCGGCAATGTTATATATTTTCAGTGTGCTAGCTACATTTCTCTTATGCGTGTTTCCCTATCACCACCAGCTGATGTACTCAATGTATCCTTATGTGCTAAATACTAGAAGAGAAAGAAGAGAAGAAGACAGAGAACAAAGATGCAGAACAATATGACACTTTTTACTTTTGTTCTACTCTTCTCGTTACTCCCAAGCCCTCTTCTTTTTCCTCGTCCATCCTCCATCTTCATTGTGGGTTTCCTGTAACCAGGGCCGGCCTTAGGGGCAGCAGCGCCCTGGGCGAATTGGCGCCCCCCTTCCCCACGCGCCCCTGCTCAACAGGGGGCGTGGCCACGGAGTGTAATTTTTTAAATTTTCTTTTTTTTAACCTCCTTGCTCCGGGGAGGAGTTCATTCTATTCTATTAATAGGGTGCATTAGCACCCTTTTGTTCCTAAATGTGCTCCGCAGCCGCGGGCGCATTGACCAACAATGAGGTGCCTGCCGCCACTGTGCCAGCTTGGGGGAGCCCTTGAAAGACTCCCCCGAGCTGGCGTGGGGCTAACGGTGCCTTTTGTTGGTTAAGGCGCCTGCGGCAGAGGGGCGCATTTGGTGTCAATCGGGTGCTTAGCACCCGATTGACATTGAATGCGCCCGCCTGCTGCGCCTTCTCCCGCTATGCCAGTTCGAGGGAGCCCTTGAAAGACTCCCTCGAGCTGGCATGGTGGGAGCTAATGGCACCCTGGGGGGCGCGGCGCCCCGGGCGGTCGCCCGGCTCACCCCCCCTAAGGGTTCATGGTCGTAATGTCGAATTCAATAATTTCGAAAGTCAAAAAGTCGAATCCAAAAAGTCGAAAACAAAAATGTTGAATTTTTTTTTTGGTTGCTTTTTTTTCAAAATGGGGGGTTTCCTCCCAACCCCCTTTTTTCATTTTTTTTTTGTTTTACCCCTTTTTTTACCACCAGAACCCAAAATAAATATATAAATAAAAAAATTAAAAAATTGACATTTTTGTTTTTTCGACTTTTTGGATTCGACTTTTTTGTAATTCGACTAATTTCATTCGACATTATGACTGGACACCCCCCCTAAGGCCGGGCCTGCCTGTAACACAATATTATAGTACAAAATGTTAATGTACATTGAGTTATAATTCCCGTCATGTCATTCCTCCTCTTTCCAACGTGCTGCTGGTATCTCATCGAACATCTGCGCGATGGATCCATGCATGGCGTTCTTTTATCTTCACTGCCTTGGGTGTAGCGAAGATCACTTCAAATGGACCACAAACCTAGGCTCTTTCCACTTTATTACTGTGTTTTGAATGAGGATCTTGTCCCCCTGATAGATTGACTGTGTTTGTGGAAAAGCTTGTACGCTCTCTTCAGTGTTGGTTGGCGCGCTTGTAGCTTGCTGGACCTGGCGGGAAATGTAGCAAAGCACATATGTCATCTCAGTTAGATAGATTTTTATTTCATTTCCAAGGATTTCTGAGCTATGGTTAGCATCTGAAATTGAATGTGAAGGAGGGACAGGCGCATCACATTCTCCTTCCCCTTACAATTTCCTACAGAGTCAGGTCGTGATCTGCAGAAGGTGTGTTAGGGAGGGCAAAGAGTGCCAGCGGGAGGCAAAAAAGACTATTTTGACGCATAGTATTTGCTAGCTTAGCCAATTGCTCTTTTAGTAGTCCATTTATCCTCTCCACAATCCTGTTCGCCTGCGGCCTGTAAACTGTGTAAAGTTTGTGTTTAATTCCTAGGAGATGTGTTATCTTCTCAAAAAAGATAATTGGCGGAGTGCTGAACATTATCTGATCTTATCTCTTCGCATACGCCCCATCTTGTGTATACTTCCCTCACTAGAAACTTCGGTGCAGGTTTGGGATCATTTTTTGTGCAGGCTCCCACCTCAAGCCAATGTGAAAATGGACAGACTACTACAATTAGGTAACTATAAGAGGCACGTCTTTCTTGCATGCCAACATAGTCGATATGCAAATGCTGGAAGGGCCCTTCCAGCAGTGGCATCATTCCACATAGGGTTTTCAGAGTTTGACCAGACAGAAATTGTTTGCAAGCCAAACAATTTCCCACAAACTCATTTACTTGGTCATGCATGTTTGGAACATACCATCCCTCACTCAGCTCTGCTGCTATACTTTCTTTGGATGCATGAGTAGAGAAATACAGTTGTTCCAAGGCTACATTTAACAATTTTCTGAGCATCACAGGCTTCCTTTTGCTATTCTGCAACCGGATCAGGTCTGTCAAAGTGGGGTCAATGCACAACACTCTTCACCATCCATGTTGTCATTATCTGTGAACACAGAATCACCATGTCTTTGCATATTACTGCTTCTTCCAGCTGTAATACTGCTGTTTTCCCATTTATGTCATCCTTCTGGCACTGTGGTCTGAATAGGAATTCTGAAGCCAGTCAGAACACCTTCCCCTGTAGTCCCGGGACCCATTCTAGCAGAACTTCTACCCCGTACAGGAACATGTTGTGATATAGTGGTTGTGCTCGCAATGTGCATTGCATGTGTGCTGCAAAGAGAAGAGCTGCTTCCCGGGCATAGTAAATGCCGGACCTGGAGCAGACCAACACTTTCTCTGTGAATGACATAGTTGCATTCAGTTTACTGAGCAAATCTTTCCCCAATATGTTGATGAGTGTGTCTTTGGAGTATAGTAAGGGAACTACAAGATGTTGCGTCCCTATACTTATTGGTAAATCTTTAGTTACTGGAACCACGACCATCGCTCGAGAAAACCCCTGCATGACCATGACTTTGTTAGATAATGGGAATCCCCCCGCTCTAATGCAGGATTTGTTTGCTCCTGTATCTATGAGAAATGAGAACTCGCTTGGTCCTATCTTCACTGCCACCCTGGGTGCCTCTTTGGGGTCGTCTGTTATAGCTAGGAGTGGACACGCTCAGACTTTCTGTGGGCCCACCTATTGTTGCGTATTTTTCAGCGGCAAGGGAAAGGGATTCCCTCCTACCACGCTGACTCCTGTGTAGTGGGGCTCCACATTTTGCCCTGACACCACTGTGGTTCCCCCTGTTACTGTTGGTGGCTCGGTTCACAGCTGAGCCCATTGCCCCGCTGTCATTTGTTCTTCTTTGGGGCTGCATTCCCCCCCAGCTGTGCTTGTATCTGCACTGGAGGACACTGTATCTGCTGCCACTGGAGTCCCTGCTGTTGCGCTACTTGGTTTGCCTCTGCCTGTTGCAGAAATGGGCAGATAAGTGCTATATGTCCCATGTTCTGACATATGTAGCATGGTCTGAAAACCCTGTATCCTGTTCCTCGATATCACTCTCTTCCCCGCTGTGAAAACCCTCTTCCTACAGGGAAGTATCCTGCATGCATGTAGTTCCCCTGTGGTACTATTCCCCTTTGTGGTCCATGCTGTGGCTGCATGTACCCTCCTTGTTGCGGTGCTTGTCCTATGGGAAACCTTCCTTGTGGTGCTGACACAATGGATGCGGCATCTGGCACTAACAGTGCTCCTTCCATAGTGTATTTGGCCAGTTTCCTTTCAACTAATTTATTTTCTGCCTTTGCTGCATTCTCGGCTGCCTGCCTGTCACTTTCCTGCTTCCTCTTACAGTAATGTACTATTGTTGCGTGTAATTCGGGCCATCCCTTAGCTACTATGCCCACTATCTTATCCAAGGAAGCCTGGACCTCTGTTGGCAGCCTTTTTACTAGTATGTGATAGAACAATGGTATGCATTCGTCCCAGGAACTCCACGTCTCTTGGGTCCATAAATCCTGTACTTGCTTTATATATTCTTCTGGGTCATTGTCACCTTTCATTTTATGAGTCATCACTGTGCTCAGGTGTTAGCTGTCTGGAAATGCTTCTTAGAACCTCCCAGACACGTGCTCGACAATTGTTAACTGGAGCACTGTCATGAGCATTGGAGCTCCATTTCACTGCTTTGTAGTCCGCCAGATTACACATTTTGTCTGCCTATTCTCCTATGATTTTGGCAAACAAACTTTTCATATCGCCTATTGGCCAGAGTCACCCCTGCTGTCATCTCCCCCCCCCCGAGTGCCTGTATCCATTTACTGGCCGCGGCTACGAGGGAAGACAAGACGCATATTAGGTTATCCCTGTCCGTTGTTTGCCAGGGAACATAATCGGCTCTTCCTCATCCCTTCTGTAATAATGGCATTACCTTCATTTTTGGTCCTGCCCCTCCTCCCCTGAGAACTTGTGTTAACCCAATGTTTACCTTTCCCGGCCTACTGCGTAAGGAGGTGGACAAATCTCTACCGCAACTGTCACTGTCCTGTCGTCTCCACTCTTATCTTCCCCTTCTCCTTAATTTGTCGGGTATCCACTTGTCGCTGTCCTTGTCACTCCATTTGTCTCCTATTAACCCTCTGTCTGAAGCTACGTCTTCCACGTTCCCCTAATCATCTTTTTTGCGTCCTCTTCTTTGTCCTCCGTATCTAATCCGAATAGTATTCTTCCTGATAACCATTCCCCTTGTCTACCGTGCTTTTCTTCCTTACCTCCTCTTCTATTGCCCGTTCTGCTTCACTGAACAATGCAGCCACTTGCTGGCGCATGTTCTTTTTAATGTCTGCTAGATATTTTCTTTCACCCTGCATATGCATCCCCTCTCTCTGTTCCTCCTTCTCTTTTCCCCTGAGCTTTTCCTCTGATCTCCCTTAGATGTTACCCGCTGCAGGCTTGTGTACCCTGCTGCTGGTCGCTAGGGGTGGCGGTGGTGAGCTCCGTCTATGAGGCTGTGAGGACCATGTAAAGCTGGCATGTGTGGGCAATGGTGACTCTGTGTATTGGGCTTGGAGTTCTGTTGGGCAATGGCCATTTATGATTGCGAGAGGGGTGTGGGGCAGTGTAGAGCCGTTGAATAGGGCCTGGTGGTGGTCCTGGCTGTGGGTACTCTGTAAAGTTGGCATGATGACATGAAGGGCAATTGGGACTTTGCGAATGGGGCCGGGACTCGGGTGCTGTGTGGGATGCCGTAACTGGGACATAGGTGGTGGCGAGGAGGTGTGGGTAGTTAGTCTCTGAGTGGGTCCAGGAGGTGTGTCGTGTGGTGCAGTATCTGTGAATGAGGGTGGCAGATGTGTAGGTAGTGTAGACACTGTGAATGAGGTATGTAGGGCCAGGGGTGCTTTGTGAATTGGGCTGGGTGCGGGGGGGGGGGCAGCAATGAAAACGTCGTCGGTGGTGTAAAGGACAGTGTGAAGAATTGGGTCAGGTGGTGAGTGGCGCAGCAGTGAGTTTTTTTGAATGGGCTGTGGTGGGCCGAAGGCTGTGTGGACTGTGTGACTGTGTCATGGTTGCACACCACAGAGGAAGAGCAGTGCACATTTCAAGAGAGCGCTGTCTCAGCTCCTCATCCCTCTCTCCACAGAAGCTGCCAATGACTGCGGGCGCGCACCATGCAGGACCTACTGCTTCAATTCATGCCTCGCTGCCTCTTTCTCCACAACATATTTCGGCCCAGGAGGAGGCCTACAAATGCAAGAAATAAGACAAAACCTAGCCTGGTAGCAAGCATCCTGTGAAGTGCACAGCGGGAAAGAAGCGTCCACGCGGCACTGCTGACCACAAAGCTCGCGCGACTTATTAGTGAAGGATTACAGCACAAAAACGTGGGATCGCGCGCGTGATTACCGTATTGCCGGGACGAAGTTATGCGCAAAACCACGGGATTATCCCAGGCATTTGCTGAATTCTTGCAAGGTAAAGGAGAGGCCTCCCCAGTGAAAATGCGCATGCGTACAGTATCCGCGTCCACTTTGAGGCAGGGCTCTAGGGTAGCGAAGCTATTGGTGAATGGAGGTGAGAACATTATTTTACCAGCCCCCACCAAATCAGATAATCCAAAACCGCCCAATAGCAAAAGACCAAAGAAGGGGTCGCTCCAAAAAAGACAAAAAAGAACAGGGCCAAAGCACAAGAGAAATAGCCCTCATCCAAGAACACAGGTAGAGCTTCCCAAAGCACAGAGACCAAGAGGCACAGCTCTCCCCAGTACACTAAAGCAAGGAGAGGATGGAGCGCAGCTCTCCACTAATGCGCCAAAGTACAAGTTCCAAGAGACACAGCTCTCCCCAATTCACTAAAGCGCAGAGATGATGGAACGCAGCTCTCCACTAATGCACCAACACCCACGATCCAAGAGAGACAGCTCTCCCCAATTCACTAAAGCGCAGAGATGATGGAACACAGCTCTCCACTAATGCACCAACACCCACGATCCAAGAGAGACAGCTCTCCCCAGTTCACTAAAGCACAGGACCAAGAGACACAGCTCTCCCCCAATTCACTAAAGCACAGAGAGAATGGAGCGTTGCTCTCCACTAATGCACCAAAACACACAATCCAAGAGACACAGTTCTCCCCCAATTCACTAAAGCACGGAGCGGATGGAGCGGAGCTCTCCACTAATGCACCAAAGTACAAGTTCCAAGAGACACAGCTCTCCCCAATTCACTAAAGCACAGAGATGATGGAACGCAGCTTTCCACTAATGCACCAACGCCCACGATCCAAGACACACAGCTCTTACCCAATTCACTAAAGCACAGATCCAAGAGACACAGCTCTCCCCAATTCACTAGAGCACAGGACCAAGAGACACAGCTCTCCCCAATTCACTAAAGCACAGATCCAAGAGACACAGCTCTCCCCAATTCACTATAGCACAGAGAGGATGTAGCGCAGC